>NC_135953.1:82827893-83164292 GCF_053455715.1 Rhinoraja longicauda | reverse complement strand
CTAATCTAAACTGGCCATAGCAATAATGATGCCTCTCATACTTTGAGTACTGCCTGTAGAGTCAGCTCTGAAGCACAAAGCTAAACATGGAAAGTAACAATACCACCACATGTACCTCACTCTGTGGACATTGAAAGGTATTGGAGCAGCCCGCAGTGAAGGAACACAGTAAGGTGTCCCGTTGCCAGCATGATGTCTCCAGTCAGCATTATCCCTTTACAGAGCAGAAAAAGTCACAAACTACCACGATGTGCTCCTGGCCCCACTGTGACTGTTCCACAAGTCAGGCTGAAGTTTTCTGTTCCATGTTATGCCAATAAGGACAGAAGTAGGTGCAATGCAAATAATTACTTAATTTCACGTATGCCTGACACCAGGAACAGCATGAACAGAGTACCGAAATGCCTGATGCAATTTCATGCCTGGCATGATTTCACCCAGAAATGATCTTCAGCAAATCCTATTTCAGATAAAGTTGTAAATGGACAGTGCAGCAGCAAGAAAATGGGCCTGACACAATCCAATTTTTACACACCAGTATGCTAGTTTTTATTGTAATTCTGAAGTACTGTGTTCCTCCCTGTTTAATTTCCGTTCTGTATCATGATATATCAGCTTTTGTACATGCTTCCCTTGTGTATACTCGAGAGTACACTGCTCTCAAGCCTCCAGTCTTGAAAATCTTTCTGTTTACAAATTACATTAGCTTATCTGTTTTGCCTCATTACAGAGTCTAGTTGTGGGCTCTTTCCATTATTTTGCCAATTTGTGCATCCCTTTAATAGATTTTCTCAGAGTTTGTTTTATCCTGGTTAAATAGAATAAATCCATACCTCCCATTAGACTTATCAAGCAGAAACTAATAAACTGTAATTCTTGTAATCAACAATTCCTTCTCCTAGACTGCCTGCTCCATGTTATGATGTTAGGCCAATTATTTCACTGCTTGAATCTTTCTATTTAGCCCTCAGGATATTTTGCACATGGAATTAGATACAGCGCACAAGCAGGGCATTAAGCTCACCCAGTCCATGCAGAGGTTTTTACCTCACTCAAGTTTCTTCCCATCTTTCTTTTTCTTTCTTTTTAAGGATAACCCCATCTTTGCGCCCCCCCCCCCCCCCCCCCCATATCTTAACTTCTCTGAGATAAATTTGCCTACTTTTCCGTGACAGCATTTTCCTCATTCCAATTGCTCTCTGATTAGAATATTTTTTTCTGAATTTCCTATGTTATTTCTTGGTGCTGCATTTTTTATTTCATGTAAGATGGTTAAGCTTACAATTTTCCAACATTGTTAGTTTACAGATTATTCTGGCAGTTGTTCCTCTTTGTTGGTATCAATATTGAAAGGTAAAGCCGATGCATACTCTTTTCATTTCACCTGCCACTTTGGGATGTTCCATGTAGTCTCTGTACAAGTCTCTCGTTCTTTATTTTGTCTTGGAAAAATATCCTTGTCTAGTTAATAGAAAAGCTTTCAGACCTGACTATTTACAATCCCTAGCCTTGCAGCTTATATTGTGCACATCAGGTCTGCTTGAGGTAAGATTGCATTTATCTTGTCATGTATTCATTTCAGTGCCCTGTAAGAAGTGAGCTGAATGTGGAACCTCACGCCTCAGGTCCCCCATTCTTTGGCTGCTTTCAAAATGTCCAGTTTTCTTTTGAAAGCTGTTTTGAAAGAAGTTGCAAAGGCTATTTTATTTCTTGCAGCAAAACCTTTTAAGAGGAACAAGGCTGCAGATTCAGATCCCATTGTCAAAGCGCATAGCCCAACTAAACAACCCTTTGGTAGTGTCTGCACAGAATCTTTCTGTCATTTGCCAATTTACCTCTGTCTGCAACAGTTTTATGACTTTTTCACAATCTGTGAGTTGACAGTTCCTCAGTAATTTGTTTTTGTCTTTGTAACATGCCCCACATAGTTTTGACAGCACCTATTATTGTTTGAAATTGACGCTGATTGATTGATTTAGCTGTTTCAAGAAGAATTATGCCCTCATCCACCTAGGCATGACAATGACATTGCCAATGAGCTGGGCAGTCTGAAATTTCAGCTTCAACAGCAAGTCCTAAAATTGGCGTGTCATCAGAAGGAAAATGAACAATGTTATTGTGTTACAATCACACTCACTCAGTGCCAATGTCATTCCATCATGTAACAATTCTTGAATAGTCTGATTGATATAATAAAGCAGAGAGAGGCAAAGAAATTGCTTGAGCTAGTGTGCAAGCAGTTGTCTAGTTGTAGTGAATGAATACAGTGTCAGAGGAGCTGTGCAAACAAAAATTGAGTAGTCTGTTAAATGGATAGAAAATTGGGTGAACTTTGCTTTGAGCAAACAATATTTTCCAGCTGATATTCCCCTGTTAGCATTAAATATCTCCACCTTACCTCAGTGGTTACGAATTTGTTGAAGACGGTTCTGAAGATTTTCAAGAAGCGTCCCGACATGGAACCGTCACCTATCCATGTTCTCCACAGACGTTGCCTGATCTGCTGACTTACTTGTGTCTTGTGTCTTGTGTCTGAGGATTTGGGTTCATTTGGAAAGGCAAGGGATGATTAGGAGGCATCAGCATGCATCAGTGAAGGGGAGATCATGGCTCATAAATCTTATGATTTGCTAGTGCTGTCGGGGAGGATTTAAACTAATGTGGTAGGGGGATGGGAGCATGAGCAGAGAGACAGAGGGGTGTAAAATGAGGGTAGAAGCAATAGGTAGCAAGGTGAAAAGTAAAAGTGGCAGGCAGACAAATCCAGGGCAAAAATCAAAAAGGACCACTTTTCAACATAATTGTATAAGGGGTAAGAGTGTTGTAAAAACAAGCCTGAAGGCTTTGTGTCTCAATGCAAGGAGCATTTGTAATAAGGTGGATGAGTTGAATGTGCAGATAGTTATTAATGAATATAATATAGTTGGGATTACGGAGACATGGCTCCAGGGTGACCAAGGCTGGGAGCTGAACATCCAGGGATATTCAATATTCAGGAGGGATAGACAGAAAGGAAAAGGAGGTGGTGTAGCATTGCTGGTTAGAGAGGAGATTAACGCAATAGAAAGGAAGGACATTAGCTTGGAGGTCATTAGCTGTGGAATCGATATGGGTAGAGCTGCGTAACACTAAGGGGCAGAAAACGCTAGTGGGAGTTGTGTACAGGCCACCTAACAGTAGTAGTAGAGTTGGGGATGGCATCAAACAGGAAATTAGAAATGCGTGCAACAAAGGTAAAACAGTTATAATGGGTGACTTCAATCTACATATAGATTGGGTGAATCAAATTGGCAGAGGTGCTGAGGAAGAGGATTTCTTGGAATGTATACGGGATAGTTTTCTAAACCAACATGTCGAGGAACCAACGAGAGAGCAGGCTATTCTAGACTGGATATTGAGAAATGAGGAAGAGTTAGTTAGCAGTCTTGATGTGCGTGGCCCCTTGGGCAAGAGTGATCATAATATGGTTGAGTTCTTCATTAGGATGGAGAGTGACTTAGTTAATTCAGAAACAACGGTTCTGAACTTAAAGAAAGGTAACTTTGAGACCATGAGACGTGAATTGGCCAAGATAGACTGGCAATTGATTCTTAAAGGGTTGACGGTGGATATGCAATGGAAGGCATTTAAAGACTGCATGGATGAACTACAACAATTGTTCATCCCAGTTTGGCAAAAGAATAAATCAGGGAAGGTAGTGCATCCGTGGCTAACAAGGGAGATTAGGGATAGTATCAAAACAAAAGATGAAGCATACAAATTAGCAAGAAAAAGCAGCCTACCAGAGGACTGGGAACAATTCAGAGTCCAGCAGAGGAGGACAAAGGGCTTAATTAGGAAAGGGAAAATAGATTATGAAAGAAAATTGGCAGGGAACATAAAAACTGACTGCAAAAGCTTTTATAGATATGTGAAGAGAAAAAGATTAGTTAAAACAAATGTAGGTCCCTTGCAGTCAGAAACAGGTGAATTGATCATGGGGAACAAGGACATGGCAGACCAATTGAATAACTACTTTGGTTCTGTCTTCACTAAGGAAGACATAAATAATCTGCCGGAAATAGCAGGGGACCGAGGGTCAAATGAGATGGAGGAACTGAGTGAAATTCAGGTTAGTCGGGAAGTGGTGTTAGGTAAATTGAATGGATTAAAGGCCGATAAATCCCCAGGGCCAGATAGGCTGCATCCCAGACTGCTTAAGGAGGTAGCCCCAGAAATAGTGGATGCATTAGTGATAATTTTTCAAAACTCTTTAGATTCTGGAGTAGTTCCTGAGGATTGGAGGGTAGCTAATGTAACGCCACTTTTCAAAAAGGAGGGAGAGAGAAAACGGGGAATTACAGACCAGTTAGTCTAACATCGGTAGTGTGGAAAATGCTAGAGTCAGTTATTAAAGATGGGATAGCAGCACATTTGGAAAGTGGTGAAATCATCGGACAAAGTCAGCATGGATTTATGAAAGGTAAATCATGTCTGACGAATCTTATAGAATTTTTCGAGGATGTAACTAGTAGAGTGGATAAGGGAGAACCAGTGGATGTGTTATATCTGGACTTCCAGAAGGCTTTCGACAAGGTCCCACATAAGAGATTAGTATGCAAACTTAAAGCACACGGTATTGTGGGTTCAGTATTGATGTGGATAGAGAACTGGCTGGCAGACAGGAAGCAAAGAGTAGGAATAAACGGGTCCTTTTCAGAATGGCAGGCAGTAACTAGTGGGGTACCGCAAGGCTCAGTGCTGGGACCCCAGCTATTTACAATATATATTAATGATTTGGACGAGGGAATTGAATGCAACATCTCCAAGTTTGCGGATGACACGAAGCTGGGGGGCAGTGTTAGCAGTGAGGAGGATGCTAGGAGGCTGCAATGTGACTTGGATAGGTTAGGTGAGTGGGCAAATGCATGGCAGATGCAGTATAATGTGGATAAATGTGAGGTTATCCACTTTGGTGGCAAGAACAGGAAAGCAGACTTTTACCTGAATGGTGGCCGATTAGGAGAAGGGGAGATGCAACGAGACCTGGGTGTCGTGGTACACCAGTCATTGAAAGTAGGCATGCAGGTGCAGCAGGCAGTGAAGAAAGCGAATGGTATGTTAGCATTCATAGCGAGGGGATTTGAGTATAGGAGCAGGGAGGTTCTGCTGCAGTTGTACAGGGCATTGGTGAGACCACACCTGGAGTATTGCGTATAGTTATGGTCTCCTAATCTGAGGAAAGACATTCTTGCCATAGAGGGAGTACAGAGAAGGTTCACCAGATTGATTCCTGGGATGGCAGGACTTTCATATGAAGAAAGACTGGATAGACTCGGATTGTACTCGCTGGAATTTAGAAGATTGAGGGGGGATCTTATAGAAACTTACAAAATTCTTAAGGGGTTGGACAGGCTAGATGCAGGAAGATTGTTCCCGATGTTGGGGAAGTCCAGACAAGGGGTCACAGTTTAAGGATAAGGGGGAAGTCTTTTAGGACCGAGATGAGAAAGTTTTTTTTCACACAGAGAGTGGTGAATCTGTGGAATTCTCTGCCACAGAAGGTAGTTGAGGCCAGTTCATTGGCTATATTTAAGAGGGAGTTAGATGTGGCCCTTGTGGCTAAAGGGATCAGGGGGTATGGAGAGAAGGCAGGTACGGGATACTGAGTTGGATGATCAGCCATGATCATATTGAATGGTGGTGCAGGCTCGAAGGGCCGAATGGCCTACTCCTGCACCTATTTTCTATGTTTCTATGTTTCTATGTTACTGATTTTAAGGAAGGCAGAGCAGTAGATCTGGTTTACATGGACTTTAGTACGGCTTTTAACAGTTAGGCAGTCCAGCCAATTGAAGCACAAAGGATGCATAGTGTATTGACAATCACAATCCAAAATTGTTTGGTTTTCGGAGGTGGATGATAATGGCGAAGGGTTGTTTTTCTGACTGGAAATCTGTAACAAGTGATGTACCTCACAGTGTTGAGACCTTTGTTGTTTTTAATATATATATAAATGACCTGGATTAGAATGCAAGTGGTATAAATAGTAAGTTTGCAGAAGGCACAAAACTTGGTGGGTTTGTAGAGAGCAAAGAAGGTTAAAGCAGAGATCAGCTGGAGGGTTGGGTGGAACAATGTAGATTGAATTTAATCCAAGATAGACACAAAAAGCTGGAGTAACAGACAAATGTGAGCTAATGCATTTTGGAGACAAGTACTGGTAAGAATACAGAGTAAAGAGGAAGTGGTTATGAGCAATGAGACCTTGGGGTGCATATCCATTGGTCCCTGAATATGGTGACACAAGTGAATAGAATTGTGAAAAAAGCATATGTATGCATCCCTGCAGAGGCCAAGATATTGAGTATATTTGAAAATGTGGGATGTCATGTTGCATTTGCACAAACCAATGGTCAGAGCGCACTTAAAGTATCCCGAAGAGCTCTGTTATTTTTTTATGTTTTTATAAAATATATGGTTTAGTTTTTATTCACAAAATGCTGGAGTAAATCAGCAGGTCAGGCAGCATCTCAGGAGAGAATGAACGTTTCGGGTCGAGACCCTGCTTTAGACTGAATATTTTAGTTTTGTTTAGTTTAGAGATACAGCCCGGAAACAGGCCCTTCTGTCCACCGAAACCGTGCCAACCAGCAATCCCCATGCACAAGCACTATACTACACACTAGGGACAATTTAAAATCTTTACCTAAGCCAATTAACCTACAAACCTATGTGTCTTTGGTGTGTGGGAGGAAACCGGAGCCCCCTGGGAAAACCCAGAGTCACAGGGAGAAGGTACAAATTCCATACAGACAGCACTCGTAGTCAGGATTGAACCCGGGTCTCTGATGCTGTAAGGTAGCAACTCTACCTCTGCCCTGGGTGCCACACTACGGGAAGCAATAGAGAGAGGGAAGAATGATTCACCTGGATGTTGTTGGAATGGAGGGTTGTACTTATGAAGAGGGATTAAATAGGCAGGGTGTATTCTCTTCGCAATTTAGTAAACTGAGGGGTAACCTTGTAGATTTAGAGATAAAATTATGAGGGCAAATAATTGGATGGATAGTCAGAATATCTTTTGCAGGGCAGAAGAGTCTTATTAGAGGACATAGGTTTAAAGGGAGAAGAGAGAAATTTAAAGGAAGTTTCACACAGAGGGTGGTGAATATCAAGCCACCAGGAGAGGTGGTGGTAGCTGATACAATTGCAATGTTAAAAAGGTGTTTGGACAGGTATATAGTTGGGAAAGGTGTAGAGGATATGGGAATAATGTCAGCAATGGGATTAGTATGGATAGACAGCAAGTCAGATCAAGTTGAGTTCATTGACATGCCGATAAGTATGGTGAGATACAGGAACAAGGAAAATATTGTTTGCAGCTGCATCACTGGCATGTAGTCCCAGACAACAAATGAAAACATAAATGATTCTTAAATTACATAAATTCTAAAAGATAGTGAAAAGAAAAACTCGGTGCAAAAAGCAAGGTATTTGTGCAAAACAGGTCATTGTAGTTCAAGAGGCAGTCTGTAGTGCTCTGTTGTTAAAGTAGAAAAATGGTTGGCATGGACAAGTTGGAGTGTAAGGGCCTATTTCGGTGATGTACATTTCTGTTGTGGAAGTCGTGTGAGTGCAAACAAGAACCTCATGAACAATATTCAAGAGCGGTTCCCAGTCACAACACTCTTGGGTAAAAAATCGATCTGGAAATAACTTCTACATTTGAGTGCAAAGGAATACCTCTTCCTCCTTTGTATTTTTAAATATATCATGGTTCCTTTAAGGGGCTTTATTTAATCCTGTCATCACATTACAGCTTTGCCCCTATGACACACAGCTTTCACTTCATTTGATTGCTCAGTTCAATTGCATTCCTGGATGAGCTTCAAACAGTGAATTCAACATTGCTGCCTACAAGGGGATGTCAATGTTATCTCAAATGTGGAGATTAAATATTGAGATGTTTTGAATGGTTGTGTTTCGCCTGTAACGTTGTGACAGCAAAAAACAGTCTGATAAAAGCAAATGAGGTCCAATGAAGGCCACAAAAAAATTCTTCTGCTCAATTTCAAACAGAGCGTAGTAACGGAACCCATTCTAGGATCAATTATTACATTGGTGCCTTTAGATGATAATGTATTTCAGTCATGGAAAGATGGCAGCACGCCCCTGCAGTGCATCTAAAGTGAAAAGAACACTGATCAAGACTTGCATAAATGAAGAAAAAAAACCTATTTATTTCTTCCAATTCCATTGTATAAATACTGCATGGTGATTAAGATGAAGAAAAAAGAACGAAGTTTTGATATTCTGGTATAGCTGACAAAGGCATCACATTGAATATTCCGGATCACAATTAAAAGAACAGGGAAATCAGGTCCTGATTACTCCCAAAGCTCATTTTAAGTGTGATGTCAAAAATGATGAATTTCCCAGCTCTCCAGTACATCCTACATAACAAACAAATCTCACTACTGCCTATTAGTTAATATTGTGAACATACAGTTGATGGCCTGAACAGAGCCTACACTATAGATATCTACATATAGATTGGGCCAACCAAATTGGTAGCAGCGCTGAGGAGGAGGAATTCCTAGAATGTATACGGGATGGTTTTTTAACCGACTAGAGGGCAGGCCATCCTAGACAGGGTATTGTGCAATGAGGACGGATTTGTTAGCAATCTTGCTGTGCAAAGTCCTTGGGCACCAGTGACCATAATATGGTGGAATTCTGCATTAGGATGGAGAGAGACACGGGTAATTCAGAGACGAGTGTCCTGAACTGAAAGAAAGGAGAATTTGAAGGTTTGAGACGGGAATTGGCTAGGATAGACTGACAAATTATACTTAAATGGTTGACGGTGGAGATGCAATGCCACAGATTTAAAGACCACATGGATGAACTACAAAAATTATTCATCCCTGTCTGGTGAAAAAATAAAATGGGGAAAGCAGCTCAATCATGGCTAACGAGGGAAATCAAGGATAGTGTTAAATCCAAGGAAGAGGCGTATAAATTGGCCAGAGGAAGCAACAAACCGGAGGACTGGGAGAAATTTAGAATTCAACAGAGGATGACAAAGGGTTTTAATAAGAGGGGGGAAAGAGCATGAAAGAAAGCTTGCAGGGAATATAAAAAACTGACTGTAAAAGCTTCTTTAGATATGTAAAAAGGAAAAGATTAGTGAAGACAAATGTAGGTCCCTTACGGTCAGAGACAGGTGACTTTATAATGGGAAACAATGAAATGGCAGAACAGTTAAACAAGTACTTTGGTTCTGTCTTCACCAAGGAAGACACAAATAATCTCTCAGAAATACTAGGGGGCCGAGGATCTAGTGGGAGGGAAAAAGGAACTGAAGGGAATCCACATTAGTTAGGAAATGGTGTTAGGTAAACTGTTGGGACTGAAGGCATGCAAGACCTTTTTGCTTACATGTATCGATTGCAATGAGGACTCAGAACCAAAATCAAGGTGTGCACTGCCAATGTGCAAATGGTGTCATCAGGTGAATCATCCACCACAGGACACTCAGCCGTGGTGTTTACATGGCCAGTCCAGTTGCATCTTTAGTCAATGGTGACTCCAGCATATTGATGGTGGGGGTGCCAGTGATGGTATTGCCATTGAATAGCAAGAGGGGATATTTAGACACACTCATTGAAGCCAGTCATTCTTTGGCATTTTTGTGGATCAGGTAATACTTGCTGCTTTAAATACTCATGCCTGAGTGTTGGTCTTGCTGCACGGGGGTGTGAACTACTACGTTTCTTGAGGGGTCACATATAATGCTTGTGAAATCCTAACATGTATCCCTACTTCATACCTTATGATGGAAGGAAGGTCTTGATGCAGCTGAAGATGGTTGGACCTAGGACTCCGCTGTTGGGGGACCTCTGCAGTGAGGTCCTTTGGCTAGGTTGATTGACCTCTGATAACCACCATCATCTTCCTTTATGTGACATATGCCTCCAGCCATGGTGATGTTTTCTCTCTGATTTCTGTTCATTTGGACAAGACTGAGTCCTTGCAGAACTCGACCGAGACAATGCTGACCAAGTTATTGGTGAATAACTGCCTCTCCACTGCCCTGTCAATGGAAACTTCTACTTTGCTGATGCTTGAGAATAGATTGACAATATCTATGCGCCAGAGCTCTTCAGAATAAGTTCTGTCTTCGACACTTTTTATCTGAACAAATAATCATCCCTTCACTTCATTCCTTTCCTTCACCACCATTTGTAATCATATTTGATACTTCACTTGTAACTCAGATGCCACTCAGAAATGCTGGAATGGTGAAACAAGGCTCCATCAAACCACCATCAAAGTGAGGAAGGTCCTCTTAAGGGCCTGTCCCACTTAGGCGAATTTTTAAGTGACTACAGGCGACTAGGCTACCACCACATGGCCTGTGTCACCTGTACGGCCGTGAGTAATCTCCAAAGAGTCATGTCATTTTTCTGGTCGCCGCTGGATTTTGAGATGTTTAAAAAATTTCGCCGACTGTTGGTTTGACGCCAATGATCATAGCTTGATGTCTCCTGATGTAGGTGCTATCGTTGGTTGTTGCCAGCTTGTCCCCAGGTGACGTAATTTGTTGCCAGTGCTGACCGGTGAATTCCATTGGCGACGACCTACGTCAACCGGCGACAGGTACCGGCATCAAAACCGGAGGCCAAAATGATGTGAATTGTCTTCAGTTGTCACCGACAGGGTCGTAGCTTGTCGCGGGTAGAGATGTAGGTTGACTTCAGTTGTCATAGGTTGTCGCTTGTGTGGTCGTAGCTTGTCGTAGGTGCAGTCGTAGGTGGAAGTCCAAAGTCGCGATGATTAGGTTGCCAGTTGTCGGAGGCTTGCCATAGCTTGACGTCAACTAGGTGGTAGTTTGTTGTAGCTTGTCGTAGACATTGTCGTAGGGGGGGATCCAGTCGCCGGTTTTTTGGCGACCTGCTACGACTGTGACAGTCGTCGCCAGGAGCCTAAAAAATCTCCTAAGTGGGACCACCACCACCCTTTGTGTAAAAAAGTTACCCCTCAGGTTCCTATTAAATCTTTCCCCCCTCACCATAAACCCACAGTGCATTCAGAAAGTATTCAGACCCCTTCACTTTTTCCACATTTTGCTACGTTACATCCTTATTTTAAAATGGATTAAATTCTTTTTTTTATCATCAATCTACACACAATACCCCATAATAAAAAAGCGAAAACCGGTGTTTAGAAATTTTTGCAAAGTAATTAAAAAGAAATAACTGAAATATCACATTTACATAAGTATTCAGACCCTTTGCTATGACACTCAAAATGAGGTTCGGTTCATCCTGTTTCCATTGATTATTCTTGAGATGTTTCTACAACTTGATTGGAGTCCACCAGTGGTAAATTAAATTGATTGGACATGATTTGGAAAGGCACACACCTGTCTATAAAAGGTCCCACAATTGACAGTGCATGTCAGAGCAAAAACCAAGCCATGAAGACAAAGGAATTGTCTATAGACCTCCGAGACAGGATTGTGTCGAGACACAGATCTGGGGAAGGGTATAAAATAATTTCTGCAGCATTGCAGGTCCCGAAGAACATAGTAGCCTCCGTCATTCTTAAATGGAAGAACTTTGGAACCACCAGGACTCTTCATAGAGCTGGCCGCCTGGCCAAACTGAGCAATCGGGGGAGAAGGGCCTTGGTCAGGGAGGTGATCAAGAACCCGATGGTCACTCTGACAGAGCTCCAGAAGATGGGAGAACCTTCCAGAAGGACAACTATATCTGCAGCACTCCACCAATCAGGCCTTTATGGTAGTGTGTCCAGACGGAAGCCACTCCTAATTAAAAGGGCCATGACAGCCCGCTTGGAGTTTGCCAAAAAGCATCGAAAGGACTCTCATGCCATGAGAAACACGATTCTCTGGTCTAATGAAACCAAGATTGAACTCTTTGTCCTGAATGCCAAGTGGCAGTATTCATCACCTGGCCAATACCATACCTATGGTGAAGCATGGTGGTGGCAGCATCATGCTGTGGGGACGTTTTTCAGTGGCAGGAACTGGGAGATTAGTCAGGATCGAGGGAAAGATGAATGGAGCAAAGTACAGTGAGATCCTTGATGAAAACCTGCTCCAGAGCATTCTGGACCTCAGACTGGGGCAGAGGTTCACTTTCCAACAGGACAATGACCCTAAGCACACAGCCAATACAACGCAGGAGTGGCTTTGTGACAAGTCTGTAAATGTCCTTGAGTGGCCCAGCCAGAGACCAGACTTGAACCCGGGATCTGGATGGGCCACTCTCTGGAGGGACCTGAAAATGGCTGTGCATTGACGCTCCCCTTTCAACCAGACGGAGCATGAGAGGATCTGCAGAGAAGAATGGGAGAAATTACCCAAATGCAGGTGTGCCAAGCTTGTAGCGTCAGACCCAAGAAGACTTGAGGCTGTAATCACTGCCAAAGGTGCCTCAACAAAGTACTGAGTAAAGGGTCTGAATACATGCAATAGACAATAGGTGCAGGAGTGGGCCATTCGGCCCTTCGAGCCAGCACTGTGATCATGGCTGATCATTCTCAATCAGTACCCCGTTCCTGCCTTCTCCCCATACTCCCTGACTCCGCTATCCTTAAGAGCTCTATCTAGCTCTCTCTTGAATGCATTCAGAGAATTGGCCTCCACTGCCTTCTGAGGCAAAGAATTCCATAGATTCACAACTCTGACTGAAAAGGTTTTCCTCAACTCCGTTCTAAATGGCCTACCCCTTATTCTTAAACTGTAAAATGTAAATGTGATATTTCAGTTATTTCTTTTTAATTACTTTGCAAAATTTTCTAAACACCTGTTTTTGCTTTTTTATTATGGGGTATTGTGTGCAGAATGATGACAAACAAAAAAGAATTTAATCCAATTAAAAACAAGGCTGTATCGTAGCAAAATGTGGAAAAAGTGAAGAGGTATTGTGTACAGTTTTGGTCTCTAATTTGAGGAAGGACATCCTTGTAATTGAGGCAGTGCAGCGTAGGTTCATGAGATTGATCCCTGGGATGGCGGGACTGTCATATGAGGAAAGATTGAAAAGACTAGACTTGCATTCACTGGAGTTTAGAAGGATGAGAGAGGATCTTATGGAGAAATATAACATTATAAAGGGACTGGACAAGCTAGAACCAGGAAAAACGTTCCCAATGTTGGGGGAGTCCAGAACCAGGTGCCACATTCTTAGAATAAAGGGGAGGCCATTTAAAACTGAGGTGAGAAGGAACTTTTTCACCCAGAGAGTTGTGAATTTGTGGAATTCTCTGCCACAGAGGGCAGTGGAGGCCAAAACACTGGATGGATTTAAGAGAGAGTTAGACAGAGCTCTAAGGGCTAGTGGATCAAGGGATATGAGGAGAAAGGCAGGCACGGGTTATTGTGGATGATCAGCAATGATCACAATGAATGGTGGTGTTGGCACGAAGGGCCGAATGGCCTCCTCCTGCACCTATTTTCTATGTTTCTATGTCTGAATACTTTCTGAATGCAATGTATGTTCTCTAGTTTTTGATTCCCCTACTCTGTGTAAGAGACTCTGTGCATTTACCCAATCTATTCCCCTCACGATCTTGTGCACCACTATAAGACCACCCCTCATCCTCCTGTGCTGCAAGAAATAGAGTCTAAGCCTGCTAAACAGATCCCGGTAGCCTAGGTCCTTGAGTCCTAACAATATCCTCGTAAATCTTCTCTTCACCTTTCCAGCTTGGCAATGGTCATGGTGCCCAAAACTGAGCACAATACTCTAAATGCATCCTCACCAACATCTTATATAACTGCAACATAACCCCCAAACTTCTATACCCAATACCCTGACGGATGAAGGCCAAAGTGCGGAAAACCTTTTTGACCACCCTATCTACCTGCAATACCATTTGTAAGGAACTATGCACATTCACTCCTAGATCCCTCTGCTCTACAACACTCCTCAAAGCCCTATCATTCACTGAGTAGGTCATCATAAGATCATAAGTGATAGGAGCAGAGCAACGCCTCATATTTCCCTGTATTAAATTTCATCAACTATTCCTCAGCCCACCTGCCCAGCCGATCATGATCCTGCTGCAATTTTTGACAACCATCTTCACTATCTAGAATAGCATCCATTTTTGTGTCATCCGCAAACTTGCTAATCATGCCATGTACATTCTCATCCAAATCATTGATGATTTCTTCCACATTGTTAGGCATAATTGGAGGTGTCACAGGCTGGACAGTGAACTTATGAAAAATAAATTGATACCATACCTTTCTACATCAAGCTCCCCCAAAGATCTCCAAACAAAGACAAACCGGGCACAAAAATCCCTTGCATGTTCAAACATCAGAAGTCTTTCAGTTATAAACCTGCCCTGCAGTCTCTCCATCTCCAGATCCCGGCGCGTGATGCTTAGATCCCCCTGCACATGGCCAATGTGCACATTTATCAATGCTCCCCATGGTCTTTATCTCTTTTGCAATATGTATCACATGTTCCCGCAACGCAATTTGAGGCGTCAAAATAATATAATTCAGCTCATGAGGGAATTCATAAGGGCACTCAGTAACTGCATGCAAATTGGAAGACTAATCGCTGTGTTAATCAGGGAGCTTGCAGAAGCATCGTCCATGCTGGTGATGGTGAACACAAATAATCCAGTGGGATTTTTAATGGTGACATCTGTTTCAAGTGCCTAACTCATGAATTCTTTCTCTCATTCATTCTTTATACAATGCATCACTTTTTAAGAACCTCCTTAAAACTCACCTCTTTTACCCCCATTTGATCACCCACCTAATATTTCTTGATGTCTACAATATTTGTGCAGTATGTCTTATTGAAGTACCTTGACGTTTTTGCATTGTGTATAGTTGTTCTCTACACCTGTTTCCGAGCACAGGCTATACCCATCTGAGTGGAATAGAACTAGTGAATTTAATACTTAAGGGTAACTATAATTTGCATGTACGTGTCATGACTCTGTACAAATGATCAACTCTCTCAGCAGTTCTCTTGTAAACTATACTTTAACTTTAAATGTTGCTTACTCTTGAAGATATTGTGCATAACCCAGCTCCATCCATAGCTTCTTGCTAGTTGCCAAACTTTGTCCTGAATGCTCCTTACATTAAAAGTTACGAGTCACATCCATCACAACTTTTCTGATTGTACCACATTCATCTTGTTTACCAGCTACGTCCATGAATTGTTCCATATAGAAATGCTTGATGTTGAGCACTAAGAAAGGACATGTGAAGCTCATCTGCATTCTGAAGTGATTAATATTAGAATCAATATCTGTTTATTCTGATCTTGATCATGTTTTGATTTATTGCATTGATTGAAAGATACAGCATGGAAACAGGCCCATGGGCCCACCGAGTCACCCGTTCACATGTTCTGTGTATTTTTTTTTCCAAATACTTTATTCCAAAGACAAAACCAAACATACAAAGTAGTAATGCGATCAAATCAAAAGCTGGCTGTATCGGCAGTTTACAAACAAAGCAATTATCAAATTAAAATGTTGCCAACTTTGTCAACCATACATTCGACCTCCTGCGGCGACCAGCGTTCATGGAAGGCCTCTAGCGTTCCCGTGGACACTGTGTGTTCCCTCTCCAGGGACACGCGGGCACGGACGTAAGCCCGGAAAAGGGGCAGGCAGCCGACCCCTGTGTGGCCGTCGACTACCCGCTGCCTGGACCCGCGAATGGCCATCTTGGCCATGTTTTGTGTATTTGTTCCACTTTCACATGCACTCCCTAGACACCAGGAGCAGTTTACAGAGGTCAATTAACCTACAAACCCACATGTTTTTGGAATGTGAGTAAAAACCGGAGTGCCCGGAGAAAACCCACGAGGTCACAGGGAGAACGTGCAAATGCCACACAGACATGTCAGAAGGTCTAAGGTCAGAATCGAACCTGGGTCTCTGGCGCAGTGAGGCAGCAGCTCTATCAACTGTGCCACTGTGCCTCCTCTCTGACATTCAAAAGTTATTTGTTGCCAATATGTTGGCTTGTAAATCTTTAGGGAGAGACATTGCAAAAGTTTGTAAAATATGGTTTTCAGCTTCTCTCAGCTTGCAAGCTGTTTGAAACGTTCAGAATAAAGCCCTGAAACCCAATACTAATGATGCCAGTGGGCTGAACCTGGATTATAAGCAGAAATTCACAGACAATATAAAATCTAATGTTCAAACATTGAACAGAACTTATATTATTTAAAAAATAAAATTCGATAATCACATGTAAGAGATATAATATAAATATGTATCCAATGCACTAATTTGTTTAGTTGTCCTATAAGAAGACAATAGGCAGAGCGCCATTAATAATCAGGAAGTACCCTGAGAGTCATCCACAACATTCATCTAGGGCAGGAGTCTCCAAACTCTGGCCTGCGGGCCACATCCGGCCCGCCACGAGATTTTATCCGGCCCACAGCAAGCTCTTAACACGTTCCGTGCTGCGGGTTCTGTGGTAGCGTGGAAACTTTTTTTAGCAGCCTTTATGAATGGTGGTTTATTGTCATGTGTGCACTGCACAGTGGAATTATTTTAGCATTGATCACATGTGCACGAGTCACCATATTTTGGCGCTGTTTCCAAAACGTCCACAGTCTGGTCCGTGCGCTGGATGTACTGGAGCGGCTCCCGATCCAGTCGAGCCCCAGGCTGCTGCAGGGCCTCCTCCGTCGCCCACGACGGGCTCGGCCCGTCGATCGACCTCTCTCTCCCCGCCCGACCGACCGACCGCCTCTGTGTCCCGAGGGAAACACCTTCTGCAGCCGACCTTGCAGGCGCTCTCCTACTGGCCCACTCATCATGCCCGTCATCGCCAGCGGCTCCCTCCTCCTCGGTTCTCCGGTCTTCAGGGCGGATCTCGGCAGTTTCCCAACTTACACGTCAGGTAGGCTATCAAGTTGAGGGTTTGTATGCAGCTGCTGACTTGATAATAATTTTAAATTTGAATGATTTCTGAGCAGAGTGCCCACCCGTGAGTCACTGTGATGGTGACACACATGTGGTCACTCCACCATTATATTGTACGATATTTCTATACTGTCTGCATGCCCACTGGTGGTCACTGTATTTTTTCTGTTTTATAAATAATTGTATACCTATGGTATATATATAAACATAGCACAAAAAGTAAGGAAATTTGTGTTTGGTAGATTATTTCTTTGTTGTATCAATGCTTCTTGGCAATAAATCATATACCGTTGGAAAGCCTGTTTATTTCCCTTTTAAATGGTGCCACATTTGTAAGGAACATGCATTTGTGGGATGAGCAGCAGAGCTGAGTATGTGGGTTGCGCCCATGAAAAATCTGCCAAATCTTCTCTGCCAATGCCAAACAGCTTATTCTGCCATTGACTCTTGTTCGGTGTTGTTTGGTGGATTGGACGATTGAAGTCTGAAGAAACAAGACATATTGGCAATTTAACAATTTATTCATTTAATAAACAGAAGCCTCAGTAGCGTGTGGAAGAACCATACACAGCCACAACAGCCTGGCACCTCCTCCTCATGCTGGTCACCAGCCTGGTCACACACTGTTGTGGGATGGCATCCCATTCTTCAACCAGCATTTGTCGCAAGTCAGCCAACGTGGTTGTGTTGGTCACTCTGGCACGAACAGCACGCCCAAGCTGATCCCACAAGTGTTCAATGGGGTTGAGGTCAGGACTGCTGGCAGGCCATTCCATCCTCTCCACTCCTAAATTCTGGAGGTAGTCTCTGAGAAACCCTGCTCTGTGGGGGCGAGCATTGTCATCTTGGAGGATAGAGTTCGATCCCAGACTGTGGAGATATGGTATTGCAACTGGTTGCAGAATCTCATCTCGATATCTCTGCATTGAGATT
Source organism: Rhinoraja longicauda (assembly GCF_053455715.1). NCBI lineage: Eukaryota > Metazoa > Chordata > Chondrichthyes > Rajiformes > Arhynchobatidae > Rhinoraja > Rhinoraja longicauda. The sequence continues at coordinate 83,146,427 of NC_135953.1, read as the reverse complement.
GCCTCCAATGATGACAAGCCTCGTTTTTCCAGTGAGGGAGATGCCGCCCCACACCATCACACTGCCTCCACCAAAAGATGTTACTCTATCAGGCACCTGATTGTCAGCACCTGGGGGTACCAGAAGCTCAAAACAAGAGTCAATAGCAACAGCAGAATAAGCTGTTTGGCATTGGCAGAGAAGATTTGGCAAATTTTTCATGGGCGCAACCCATATACTCAGCTCTGCTGCTCATCCCACAAATGCATGTTCCTTACAAATGTGACACCATTTAAAAGGGAAATAAACAGGCTTTCCAACGGTATAAGATTTATTGCCAAGAAGCATTGTTACAACAAAGAAATAATCTACCAAACACAAATTTCCTTACTTTTTGTGCTATGTTTATATATATTCCAATATTTCAAGCTCTTTTTAAAAATTGAATATTATTTATTTGTTGCCATATAAACCTCATTAAATTTATAAAACTGACATTTCTTTATTTTTTCCTACGGCCCGCAAAAATATGCCAAATATATAATGTGGCCCTCGTGCTGAAAAGTTTGGAGGCCCCTGTTCTAGGGCACTGGTGAGTGATGGTGTTTCCTGGCAGCCAACAATCAAATGAGATGGATGAATTGGATTCAACTTTCAAATTCTTCCACAAATCCCTAATATCTAGTCGAGAAACCACTGAAGAAAATCAGCACCTTTGATGAGCAAATACTAATGTCAAAGGTAGAAGCAAGGAACTGCTGATGCTGGCTTACAAAAAAAGATACAAAGTGCTGGAGTAACTCAGCAACACCTCTGAAGAACATGGATAGGTGATGTTTCGGGTCAGGACCCTTCTTCAGACTCATGTCAAATACTTTAGCATTATTCAAGTCTGAGCATAGTTATACAGAATTCACTATGACATAAGAAAAGTGATCCTCTTTCTGTTGCACGTTACCCAACAAATTAGTGGTTTCCCAAACACGTTTGTGGTGACTATGTTCTTCTTAATCAGCTAAAACTTAAGCCCTGATTATTATCAATTTAGAAATTAATGTGTATCTGTAGCAAAGTTAAGCATCATTGTTTTTTAAATTTTTTCTCATCACCACGATGGTTGCATGTGGTACAATACAGTTTAACAGATGATTAATTGCAGGGCTGAACTCTCACACAAGAATTGAAGATGGAGTTATAAGCCATAAGTAAAATCTGTCAGCCACTTAAAGCATGTAATCATTTCCTTCAATATGAAAATATGATAATGAGTTCTACTTATATCAGTCATTAACAGTGGAAATCTTATCAGGCTGAGCTGGGAGGGTAGGATTTGAGCAATGGTGCCAAATGAGAGATAGGAAATTAATAACATTTTCAAATGTCACTCGCGATTATCATTTCCAATTAGCAAAGAAATAGAAGAGAGTTCTGGTTCACAATTGCTTATTTTAATCTCTCGCACAATCTCAATATCCACCCTGTTCCTCTGAAAATGATTGTGTGCCCTGGTATTCTGAACTCTCAGTGTTTATCATAGTGAGTCTGCGAACATAAGTTACAATCAAGCCTCATAAATCAGACAGGAAGATAGGAATAATAGAAGTGATAATTACGCAATTTTATTTTTCAGCACCTCGAGTTCAGAGCTTCACCTGCTGCCAGGGAATATTGGTAATTTAGGCACAAGGCTCACTGAAGTTTCCATCCATTAGTTTTAATAGACAGAATATTACCAGGCATGAATGTGAATTCCTGACATTCCCTCTCCTTCAAAAAATCTTTGCAGCAAGAATACTAAAGCTGCACATTTACCTTCATGAAAAAAAGGATATGAGAAAATTGAAGCATATTTAACACATTAGAAAAGGACTGGTGGTGGATCAATCGGTTAAGGCATCAAGCATCTGAATTCATCCTCACTTATCTGCTCGAAGTACTGGAAAAAAATGCTCTTGGATTTCTTCTCAAAGAACTTTGAGGTGCGTAGGACATAAAATGTGGAACAGTACAGAATAGAAGCAGACTGTTTGGCTCACAATGTCCACACTGAACATGAGGCTGTTATACTATTCTCCTCTGCCTGCACGTGCTCCATAACCCTCCATTCCCAGTATATCCATGTGCCTATCTAAAAGCCTCTCAAATACCACTACGGTACCTGCCTCCTCCACCAACTCTGGAATTGCATACCAAGCACCCACCATTCTCTGTGTAAACCACTTGCCACACGCATCTCCGTTAAACTTTGCCCCTATCACATTGAAGCAATTTCTTTGACATTTCCGCCTTGGGAAAAAGTTTCCGACTGTCAACCCTATCTAGAGCTCTTGTAGTGACCTGGCGGAGGCCAGAGAAAAGGCAGGACAAGGGGGCTGACCCAAGGAGTGGCCTGATCCCCAGGGACCGCCACACTCTCATCATTTTATATACTTCTATCATGTCTCTCTTAAGCCTCCAAAAGCTCCAGGGGAAACAATCCAAGTTTGTCCACTCTCCCATAGAGTTATTCAGCATGGAAATGGGCTCTTTGGCTCAGTTTGCCCATGCTGTCCAAGGTGCCCCATCCAACGATTCCCACCTGCCCACATTTGGCCCATATCTCTCAAAATATTTCCTATCCATGTACCTGTCCGTGTCTTTTAAATGTTGTTATGGTTTCTGTCTCGTTCCTCCTCTGGCTGCTCATTCCACATACCCACCAACCTCTGTGGAAAACATTGCCCTTCATGTTCCCATTAAATAATTCTCCTCTCATCTGAAACATATAGTATGTCCTCTGGTTCTTGATTCCCCTACTCATGGTAAAAAGACTTTGTACATCCACACTACCTATTCCCTTCATGATCAAATACACCTATATAAATAACCTCTCGTCCTCCTACACTCCAAAGAATAAACTCCTAGCCAGCCCAACCTTTCCCTATAGTTTGGCCCTTAAGTCCTGGCCACATCCTCATAAATCCTCTCTGCATTCTTTCCAGCTTAACAACATCTTTCCTAGAAGGACATCCTTGTAATTGAGGCAGTGCAGCGTAGGTTCACGAGATTGATCCCTGGGGTGGCGGGACTGTCATATGAGGAAAGATTGAAAGGACTAGGCTTGTATTCAATGGAGTTTAGAAGGATGAGAGGGGATCTTATAGAGACATATAAAAATATAAATGGACTGGACAAGCTAGATGCAGGAAAAATGTTCCCAATGTTGTGGGAGTCCAGAACCAGGGGCCACAATCTTAGAATAAAGGGGAAGCCATTTAAAACTGAGGTGAGAAGGATTTTTTTCACCCAGAGTTGTGAATTTGTGGAATTCTCTGCCACAGTGGGCAGTGGAGGCCAATTCACTGGATGAATTTAAGAGAGAGTTAGATAGAGCTCTGGGGGCTAGTGGAATCAAGGGATATGGGGAGAAGATGGGCACAGGTTACTGATTGTGGATGATCTGCCACGATCACAATGAATGGTGGTGCTGGCCCGAAGGGCCGAATGGCCTCCTCCTGCACCTATTTTCTATGTATCTATGTTTCTATGTTTCTATAGCAGGGTGGCCAAAACTGAACACAATACCCCAACTGTGGCCTCATTAACACCCTGTACAGCTACAACATAACATCCTTACTTCTGTATGACTGATGAAGGCCAATGTGGTGAAAGCCTTCTTGACCACCTTATCTGCCTGTTACACCACTTTCAATGATATATGTACCTGCACTCCAAGATCCCTCTGCTCTACAACCCTCCTCAGTGCTCTGCCAATTACTGTGAAGGTCCTGCCCTGTTTAGACTTCCCAAAATGCAACAGCTTGCAATTATTAACCATCAAATGATTCATCTGCCCACTTACCCAACTGAACAAGATTCTGTTGTAACCTTTGGTATCTACAATATCACCCAATTTATGTCAGTTGCAAACACTAATCCTGCCTTGTACATTATCATCCAAATCAATGGCCCACCACTAGTTAGTCTGAGAAACAACCTTCCACCTCATCCTCTGCTTCCTTCCATGAGGCTAATTTTCTATCCAATTGGCTAGCTCTCCCTGGATCTCACCTTACAGATATCACCTTCTAAAACAGGCAGAATTCTGGTAAACCTCTTCTACACCCTATTCAAAACCTCCACATCCTTTCTGTAATGGAGTGACTAGAACTGTACCCAATACTCCAAATGCAGCCGAAACAAAGCCCTAAACAATTGTGACATGACTTCTGACTCATACTCAATGCCCATAACTATGAAGGAAAGTACACGATACGCCTTGAGTCTGAAGAAGGGTCTCGACCCGAAACGTCACCCATTCCTTCTTTCCCGAGATGCTGCCTGACCTGCTGAGTTACTCCAGCATTTTGTGAATAAATCGATTTGTACCAGCATCTGCAGTTATTTTCTTATACACGATATGCCTTCCTTTACACTCAGTCTACTTATGTTGCCACTTTCAGCAAGCTATGTACCTGGACCTCAAGATCCTTACTTCAATAGTCTTGCCATTAACCAAATATTTTCCCCTTATATTCGACCTCCCAAAGTGCAATTGGATTAAACTCCACATGTTGTTTCTCTGTATATTTCTATAGCTGATCTACATTACACTGTGAGTAGACACAAAATGCTGGAGTAACTCAGCGGGTCAGGCAGTATCTCAATAGAGAAGGAATGAGTGACGTTTCGGGTCGAGACCCTTCTTCAGACTGATGTCAGGGGTGGGGGCGGGACAAAGATAGGATGTAGTAGGAGACAGGAAGAGAGTGGGAGAACTGGGAAGGTGGAGGGGAAAGAGAGGGACAGAGAAACTATCTGAAGTTGAAAAAGTCAATGTTCATACCGCTGGGGTGTAAACTGCCCAAGCGAAATGAGGTTCTGTTCCTCCAATTTGCGCTGGGCCTCACTATGACAATGGAGGAGGCCCATGACAGAAAGGTCAGACTGGGAGTGGGGGGATTGGAAGTGCTGAACCACCGGGAGATCACGTTGGTTAAGGCGGACTGAGCGAAGGTGTTGAGCAAAACGATCGCCGAGCCTGCATTTGGTCTCGCCGATGTAGAGAAGTTGAGATCTGGAACAGCGGATACAATAGATGAGGTTGGAGGAGGTGCAGGTGAACTTCTGCCTCACCTGGAAAGACAGTTTGGGTCTTTGGATGGAGTCGAGGGGGGAGGTAAAGGGACAGGTGTTGCATCTCCTGCGGTTGCAGGGGAAAGTACCTGGGGAGAAACATAGAAAATAGGTGCAGGAGTAGGCCATTCGGCCCTTTGAGCCCGCACCGCCATTCAATATGATCATGGCTGATCATCCAACTCAGTAACCTGTACCTGCCTTCTCTCCATACCCCCTGATCCCTTTAGCCACAAGGGCCACATCTAACTCCATCTTAAATATAGCCAATGAACTGGCCTCAACTACCTTCTGTGGCAGAGAATTCCACAGATTCACCACTCTCTGTGTGAAAAAAAACATTCTCATCTCGGTCCTAAAAGACTTCCCCCTTATCCTTAAACTGTGACCCCTTGTTCTGGACTTCCCCAACATCGGGAACAATCTTCCTGCATCTAGCCTGTCCAAACCCTTAAGAATTTTGTAAGTTTCTATAAGATCCCCCCTCAATCTTCTAAATTCCAGCGAGTACAAGCCGAGTCTATCCAGTCTTTCTTCATATGAAAGTCCTGCCATCCCAGGAATCAATCTGGTGAACCTTCTCTGTACTCCCTCTATGGCAAGAATGTCTTTCCTCAGATTAGGAGACCAAAACTGTACGCAATACTCCAGGTGTGGTCTCACCGATGCCCTGTACAACTGCAGCAGAACCTCCCTGCTCCTATACTCAAATCACCTCGCTATAGAAACATAGAAACATAGAAAATAGGTGCAGGAGTAGGCCATTCGGCCCTTCGAGCCTGCACCGCCATTCAATATGATCATGGCTGATCATCCAGCTCAGCATCCTGTACCTGCCTTCTCTCCATACCCCCTGATCCCTTTAGCAAAAAGGGCCACATCTAACTCCCTCGTCAATATAGCCAATGAACTGGCCTCAACTACCTTCTGTGGCAGAGAATTCCACAGACTCACCACTCTCTGTGTGAAGAAATGTTTTCTCATCTCGGTCCTAAAAGACTTCCCCCTTATCCTTAAGCTGTGACCCCTGGTTCTGGACTCCCAACATACCATTCGCTTTCTTCATTGCCTGCTGCACCTGCATGCCTACTTTCAATGACTGGTGCACCACGACACCCAGGTCTCGCTGCATCTCGCCTTCTCCTAATCGGCCACCATTCAGATAATAGTCTGCTTTCCTGTTCTTGCCACCAAAGTGGATAACCTCACATTTATCCACATTATACTGCATCTGCCATGCATTTGCCCACTCATCTAACCTATCCAAGTCGCGTTGCAGCCTCCTAGCATCCTCCTCACAGCTAACACTGCCCCCCAGCTTCGTGTCATCCGCAAACTTGGTTGTTGCATTCAATTCCCTCGTCCAAATCATTAATATATATTGTAAATAGCTGGGGCCCCAGCACTGAGCCTTGCGGTACCCCACTAGTCACTGCCTGCCATTCTGAAAAGGACCCATTTATTCCTACTCTTTGCTTCCTGTCTGCCAGCCAGTTCTCTATCCACAGGGCCTAATGGGATCTATCTCAGGATATTACGCGAGGCAAGAAGGGAGATTACAGGGGTCTTGATGAAGAATTTTCTAACCACAGATGAGGTGCAGGAGGACTGGGGACTAGCCAACCTTGTTAATCTGGTTAAGAAGGTCGTACCTTACGAAGGTGATTGAGTTTTTTAAAGGTGATGAAGGGGATGGTTTGGGTGGGAAGGGACGAGTGGACCAGGGAGTTGAGGAGGTAACGGTCTCTGCGGAAAGCAGAAAGAGGTAGAGATGGGAAGATGTGGTCAGCAGTGGGATCCCTTTGGAGGTAACGGAAATGTTGGAGGATAATTTGTTGTATACGATGGCTGATGGGGTGGAAGGTGAGGACAATGGGGACTCTATCCTTGTTATGAATGCATTTGCAGTTATTTTCCTATACATCCTACTGTGTATCTTGGCAAGCTTCCTCACTGTCCACAACTTCACCCATGTTGATGTTGTCTGCAAACTTACGGACCATCCCATTTACATTTATGTGTTATATATATATCACATAGAGCAGGGGCTCAGCATAGATCCCTGCAGAACTCCATTGGTCACAGACCCCCAGCCAGAATAACACTCTTCCAACTAATCCCTTCATCTTCTAGTTTCATCAAATGCCTTACTAAAATCCATGTAGACAAACTTTACTGCCCTACCCTTATCTATCACCTTCATCACCGTTAAAAAACTCAATCACCTTCGTAAGGTACGACCGTCTTAACCAGAATAACAAGATTGGCTAGTCCCCAGTCCTCCCTGCACATCATCTGTGGTTAGAAAAATCTTCATCAAGACCCCTGTAATCTCCCTTCTTGCCTCGCGTAATATCCTGAGATAGATCCCATTAGGCCCTGTTGATTTATCCACCTAATGTTCTTCAAAAGCCGCAACACCACCTCTTTCTTGATCTCAAACTGCTCTGGCGTATTAGTATTGTAGATAAACACAAAAAAACTGGAGTAACTCAACAGGACAGGCAGCATCTCTGGAGAGAAGGAATGGGTGACGTTTCGGGTCGAGACCCTTGTAATTCTGTATATACCCACAAAAATAGTTCAGCACCTCATTGGAAGAGTTAGCAGCTTTTTATTTCTTGAATGTTATTTGTGTTGGTTGTGCATATGTTGCACGAGGACAAGATCTCAGTCTTGTCCTTTTAATGGCTTACAAACATTCACCATTTAAGGTAATTTTCAGAATGATAATTTGTGGAAAGCATTATACAAATGTACTCAGTTCATTCAAGGGTGTATAAAATCTACGTCACTATATCACACTATAAGACTGGCACAACACTAAGAGATATTTATGGAACTACTGCCTCAACAGAATAAAGCAAAGTGAGAGTGGTGTCGGAGATCAGTGACAGAAAAGATGCCTGCTAAGTTTTTCTGTGAACCAGAGAATGCAAAACAAAATGTTAATGTTTGTTAGGGATCATGTCTTTTCCTAAAATGTCTGAAAGAGCTTTGTGCAATGATTCTTCACTTTGTCACTCTTAACAGCTGAGCAAAATAATATAAATGATATTTCTTCCAGATGTTTATCAACAGATTTGGTGTAATAATGTGGTATATAAATCTCAGATCAGCAATCTTTCACATATTTTTACTGACAAGATTTTCTAACTAACCACGCAGAGGAGAGGAGGAAGGGAGGAGAGAAGGGAGAGATGGGGAGGGGAGTAGTAGTCGGGAGAAAGTTGGGAGGATGAAATATAGAAGGGAATAAAAGCTTGGATAAATAATGGGAAGAAAAGATGGGCAATGGAGAATATGGGATGTGAGGAGAGGGAGGAGTGGAGAACAAAGGAGAAGGATGGAAGATGAAGGATTGAGCAGAGGGAAAAGGAGAAGGAGACATAATGGAGGAGAGAAAGGTGAGGAAAGCAAAGGAAATGCGATGAGAGTGCAGACAAGATGAGCAGTGGGCAAAGGGGAAGAGAGGAGAGGGGATGGGATGGAATGGGGAGGGGAAGATGTAGAAGGAATAGTCCCATTGAGTCATGAGTCACACAGGCCCTTCGGCCCAACTTACCCATGCCGACCAACATGCCACATCTATACTATCCCACCTGCTTGCTTTTGTCCCATTTTGCTCTAAACCTATCCTATCCATGTACCTGTTTAAATATTTCTTAAACATTACAATAGTACCTGCCTCAACTACCTCCTCTGCAGCTTGTTCCATACACCCACCATCCTTTGTGTAAAAAAGTTACCCCCCAGGTTTGTTTACTCTGTGCATTTACCCAATCTATTCCTCTCATGATTTTGTATCACCCCTCATCCTCCTGCGCTCCAAGGAATAGAGACCGGGCCTGCTCAACCTCTCCCTATAGCTCAGTTCCTCAAGTCCTGACAACATCCTGGTAAATCTTCTTTGAACCTTTTCAAGCTTGACAACATTTTAAAAAGTGAGAAAAGAGAGGAGGATTGGAGGTATATGTCAGAAAGGACATAAAATAGGAAAAGATGGAAAGGAGAAGGTGGAGAGTAGAAGAGAGGAGAGTGGAGGTATATGTCAGAAAGGAGATAGATGGGAATGTATGGAAGGTGAAAAGAGAACAGGAGTGTATGAAGACAAGGTGAAATGAGAGTGGACAGGAGGGAAATGATAATGGGAAAGAGGGAAGTGAAGAGAGCTGAGATTTTCTCTGGTAACCCCAGTTACTCCGGATTCCTCCCACATCCCAAAGATGGTGGGTTTGTAGGTTAATTGGCCTTTGCAAATTACCACTAGTGTGCAAGGAGTGCATGCAAAAGTGGGATAACATTGAACTCGTGTGAACAGGAGATCAGTGGTCAACATGGACTCGATGGGCCAACAGGGCTGTTTCTAAGCTGTATCTTTCAATCAATCAATCAGTACATGAAACATCAGTCAGAAGGCATACCCTGTCCTCCATTGTAGTCAAAAATAAAGCATTTGGAATACATTTCCAGTGCTGCAGTGGCCGTGTGGAATAATGGCTGGAGCCCTGACATCAAATAGCAGTGGCATGCATTGGCATAATGAACGGGGCATGAAGTTTAATGCATCATTTCGCACTCAGAATGCACTTCGACATTTTTACCAGGTTCACGTCTGCCCGGCGACAGCATGAACAGGTGCGGGTTCACCGTGCTCCAAAGATTCCACACTCATAGACACATAGAGAGTAGGTGCAGGATTAGGCCATTCAGCCCTTCGAGCCAGCACCGCCATTCTATGTGATCATGGCTGATCATCCAGAATCAGTACCCTGTTCCTGTTTTTTCCCCATATCCTGATTCCATTAGCCCAAAGAGCTCTATCTAACTCTCTCTTGAAATCATCCAATGAATTAACCTCCACTGCCTTCTTTGGCAGAGAATTCCACAGATTCACAACTTTCTGGGTGAAAATGTTTTTTTTTTAAATGATCTGGTATTTAGGTGGATTATTTTTTTAGAGAGGTTGCCATGAAATCAGGTTGTATGTTCAGAAACTGTTTAATGGAATTTAATAGGAAATCAAATTAAGTTATTCAGCTGACATGAGGCCATGCTTATGTCTTGCACATGCACATGAATGTGATCTTTAAAAGGACGGAGCCACAAACTCATCAGCGAAGAATGAAGAAAACAAAAACATCGCATACATTTGCAATTACATTTAGGATTAAGGTATAAGCTGTCTAAAAACAATAAGATCTACCCAGGCATGAAAACTGAACTCTGAATGATTAGAAAATTGATGAAGAGCTAGTCATAGGAGGCTACCTGAAAAATTGGCAACAACCAAATTTCTTGTGTTTACATATAAAGTCAAAGATTCCATCATTAGGACCATGCTTCCTGATGAGAAATAATCTTAAATTGCAATTATCCCCACCAGCTAAAGAATAAATCTAACTCCATTTTCTTCCAAGTAAAGACATACCGTCCCTTACCCCCATGTCCATTTTCCCTTCCAATTCACATCCCACGTTCTTTGCTCACACTTTCCTTTTCCATCCACCTTTCACTTTGTCCTTCTCATTATCACTATCACTCATCTTCTTGTTGGAATGGATGGAAATCGGAGAACCCGGAGAAAACCCATGTGGTTCCAGGGAGAACGTACAAACTCTGTACAGACAGCACCTATAGTCAGTATCGAACCCGGGTCTCTGGTGCTATAAGGCAGCAACTCTACCGCTGCACCACTGGGCCGCCCGCCTTACACCTTACAGAGATCAATTTGACCACTCCGCTCACTGTCTTATCAACCATGTTGCCTTTGTTAACGCAAAATGTACATCCATCCAGAGCTTCCACTCTCTGTTCAGGAGCACCATTCCATAGATGAGATGGAGGATGTCACAACCAAGAATCAGCATGATGGAATCTACACTGTGATTCTTACAGGATATTGCACATCATTTCCCCTTGGGAGATGATATGTGCCTCAGTGGCAACTACTGCTGACTCTTCTGAATTTCAGCAGGTAATTGCCTAGGTTTGCGCCTCCACTGAAGCACTGAGATACAACCAGTATTCATGTGTGGCTGGAGCCTCAGGCTGCTTTAAACAGAGGCCTAATTAGCGCATTCCGAGTGCAAGAATTTATCCAGATCCCTTCTGAGGGATTTTACTAATCCTTCCCATCTAGTAGTCATTCCCATACACGAAGTAAGATAGATTGTTTTCAGGTTGCTTCTGTTTATTCTGCCATTCACATTAAATCTGTGCTCTTTAGCGCAGCTCGTAAAACATGTATGTTTAACACATTTAAATACTTATTAATTTTAAATTGTTGACGGACGTTCCCTTTACTTGATGAACATAAATTAAGCAAGCCTAGCTTTGCCACTCTGTGCAACTGTTCTACTTACCCCCAGGATAAAAAATATAAATCTCTTCCATTCCTTCCGTTATGTGTTCCCATTTGGTTTAAAGTGTGGTGTCCAGAATTAGATATGTTGCCGCATAAACTAAAGTTTATGGAACTAAAGTTATGCTTCTTAACAGAATAATGGAGGGAATGTATTTCCTCCAGATATCACAGAGGTAAATGAAACATTGGCCCTTAGTTCCACTTTGGTTGTGAGCATTTGGGATGTGCAACACATTTTATATCCCAGACAATGTTTTGTTTAATTCTAGAGTACAGGAAAGCACCCAAATGTGTAGATATCACTGCCAAGAATTTCTCACGATAGAAGGACAGTTTAGGTAAGGCATAACATAAGTAACAATTACTCCGACTCACTCAACAGGAAGCTTAACGCTAGACTAGTTAACAGGCCATAATGCTTTCTTTGTCATTTTTTTAATTCAGTCACTTGAAAACAATGACTTTCACAAATTCATTGTAAAATTGCTAAACTACTGTGAATGCATTCGAGAAGAGAGAAAAAAAATCGCACACAACTTGTCCTCCTTTTATTTCAGCAGAAAGGACAGCAGGTTAATGAGTTACATTAGTTTTATGGTAATGAGATTCACCATTGAAAACTTGAAGTCTCCAGTGGTACCTATTGTAGTGTTCATCTGATTGCCCATTTTAAGCACCAGATATAATACCATAAATTTCCTGATGAGGATCAAGTAGCCTCATGATTGTCTTTTGACTAAATAGAAAAGATCACGGAAATCAGACACCCAAACATTAGTGAAACCTGAAGGTTAATTACAACAGGGCACAAAATAATTTTGTCTTTGTAGCACTAGTTATCTCATTGCACAGCTGTTCCTTTTTGCTGTGTAGCATCCCATTAATCACGCCTAGCTTTGCTCAGTATCATGTGATTCATCATTCCTTTCCCTACAGCTACTTCTATCCTCTCTGATTCAGATAAACTACTGATTTAACATGGCAGCATCCAACCTTGAATATCATATCAGCTCACGTGGGATCTGAGGGTCAAATGAAATATGCACAGAGCCAGCTCTTTCAGGACGTGAAGTGATATTTCACCACACACTTTGAGATGTGGAATATGTCAAGCATGGGTCCCTCTGCTCATCGCAGAAATGACAGGAGAAGATGACAAACGAGCCTCTTCAATTGCCCGACTGTACATGCAGTTCTGTACTGAGAGTTCTAGTTGATAGACACATAGTTAAAGGTCCTCAGGTCAGGGGTACACATTTCAGACTCTTGCTCAATAATAACAACCCATTTCCTGCTTTATAATATATTTCAAATGAGATTTTTCTCTGACATGGTTTATCTTTGTTGCACAGATTCACTTGTTCATTTGCAACCTCACCTGTGGGTGTAATGGACTGGCTTCTATGTGAATATTTTAAAACTGTGATCATTTGCATCATGTGTTCATTCATTAGCCGACACGGAAATACAAGATTTTAACCATAATTCTCAGAATATTCAAATTTATTTCACTGAATCACACCAGGAAAAATTAGCTTCACTAAGTAAATATCACTACTCCCCTATTAACTTTGCAAGGAATTGCCAGTAATGTCAGCCTGTCACAAAGAATAGATAACTACTATATGATCCTTTCATTTAATGAGGGTATCTGATCTATTTAATTACTTTAGTCATTCAGTGGCTATCCATCACCAGTGTACATCTCCAGGGTTATTCATCAAACGAACACGATCCTAAGGCTACTATTCCCCTGGTGAGCCAGCCAAGATCTCAGAGCCTGCTGCTCTGCAATGGACCAACACCAGCTCTTCCGACTTAGATTTAAATGTTTGAAAGGCAAACTCTTGTTAATCACAGTTTAAGTATGTACTCCGAAGTCATTGGGATTAAATGTCCACTACCCATATTTGCAATGCCTCTTTAGATGTGAGACTCACATTAAGTTTGAACAAATTTGTTTTTTTTCAACATGACACAAGTGGTAAGGTGACCTTAACTATAATTACTTTTGCAAACAACGAATTAGGCAGCTTGATTTGATGATTCTGTAAATTGTAGTTAGATTGCATTTCTGATATCTTTAGCAACGCAGGGTGATTTGGGGAAAAATCGTGGGATGTTTCATAGAAACATAGAAAATCGGTGCTGGAGGAGGCCATTTGGCCCTTCATTGTGATCATGGCTGATCATCCACGATCAGAAACCTGTCCCTGACTACTCCCCATATCCCTTGATTCCGCTAGCCCCTAGAGCTCTATCTACCTCTCTTTTAAATTCATCCAGTGAATTGGCCTCTACTGCCTTCTGTGGCAGAGAATTCCATAAATTCACAACTCTCTGGGTCAAAAAGTATTTTTCTCATCTCAGTTTTAAATGGCCTCCCCTTTATTCTTAGACTATGGCCCCATGGTTTTGGACTCCCCCAACATTGGGAACATTTTTCCTGCATCTAGGCTGTCCAATCCCTCAAGAATTTCTCTACATAGCCACCGATTATGTTCTTATGAACACAGCAATACATTTAAATGCAAGTGTGATATATTTGCAAGTAGTTTTGTAATAAGTCGTGTGTGCATATGATATAATGACATAATAATACATGTGATCGAAGCATATGTGGTAATGGTTGTTGGTATTTAACAGAGTTAACACATCTTCTGAAGTTCTTGATATGTCCCAGAGTATATCCAAAGCAACATAATAATAATAATAATAATAATGCATTACATTTATATAGCGCTTTTCAAACACTCAAAGACGCTTTACAGGGATTACTAGAACATAGAGAAGAAAATAAATAGATAAATAAGTAAACAAACAGAAAAAGGAGACAGAAGGTGAGGTGACGGTCAGTGGTTGAAGGCAGTGCTGAACAGGTGAGACTTCAGTGATGTTTTGAATGTGGTGAGTGAGGAGGAGTCTCTGACGGTTTGGGGTAGTTTAATGATGAGCTCACAGATCATCTTGCAAAATATCACCACAATGCCTCACAGATAATATACAGTACATGTTGGCATGGGGGAGTGAAAATGAAGGATATCTGACAAAATAAAATGCTGGATTTGTTTCAAGAATGCTTTTGAAGACTGCAAAGAAGGCAGCAAAAATAGTTGTTGCTGTAGAATTCTAAATTAAAGGCAGATCTTTAGTTAATTACTTCGAATTTATGAGTCAGTTACCCTGAGTTCGTAATCTAGAGTTAGGGAAAGGACATGCTAAAATAGGAATATAATCTGGAATCAGAGGAGGGGCATTCTGAAGTGAGGAATCTAGAGCAAAAGGTGTAGTCGGGAGTCACAGGATGACTCCCCTGCAGTAAAAGATTAGTATAATCAGAATTATGTCCCACCTGCAAGATGCACAATATACAGTATATTTATGTTTCAGTGAATATATAGGGAACATACACCCCTCAGATCATTAAATATCTATGCACTTTTTTACTGAGTTGGAGCTCAGAACACAATTTAACCATCACCAGAAGTAATCTTTCAGTAAATTTCTAATTATTGGTTATATTAAGTCATCATTTTGTTTTATGTGGCTGAGCCAAAGGGTTAGTTAAAGTAAAATTGGTATGAGAGCTTCATGAGAGAAGAATGAATCAATTCAATCCCATTATTACTTTATAACCAGAAACGTCAGGTTAATTTCATGCTTTCACAGGCTCCTGTACACAATATCATCCGTAAACAATTCTGTGTTTCTGCACAACAGAGAGAGAGAGAGAGAGAGAGAGAGAGAGAGAGAGAGAGAGAGAGAGAGAGAGAGAGAGAGAGAGAGAGAGAGAGAGAGAGAGAGAGATTAAAAAAATTGTACTCAATAGAATTACTAAGTAGCATTCAAATTTTAATATGTGAAGGATTAAGCAAATGATGATGTTTTCAAAACTTGATTTAACTCAACATTGTCATAATGAGGCCCAGCGCAAATTGGAGGAACAGCATCTCATATTTTGCTTGGGCAGTTTACACCCCAGCAGTATGAACATTGACTTCTCTAACTTCAGATAGTTACTCTGTCCCTCTCTTTCCCCTCCCCCTTCCCAGTTCTCCCACTAGTCTTCCTGTCTCCTACTGCATCCTATCTTTGTCCCGCCCCCTCCCCTGACATCAGTCTGAAGAAGGGTCTCGACCCGAAACGCCACCCATTCCTTAACTCAACTGAACACTTCAACTCCCCCTCCCATTCCCAGTCTGACCTTTCTGTCATGGGCCTCCTCCAGTGCCATAGTGAGGCCCACCGGAAATTGGAGGAACTGCACCTCATATTTCGCCTGGGCAGCTTGCAGCCCAGTGGTATGAACATTGACTTCTCCAACTTTAGATAGTTCCTCTGTCCCTCTCTTCCCCTCTCCCTTCCCAGATCTCCCACTGTCTTCTTGTCTCCACCTATATCCTTCCTTTGTCCCGCCCCCCCTGACATCAATCTGAAGAAGGGTCTCGACCCGAAACGTCACCCATTCCTTCTCTCCTGAGATGCTGCCTGACCTGCTGAGTTACTCCAGCATTTTGTGAAAAAATAAACAAGTGGTCATCTCACTCAAATATTGCTGCCCTAACCCTAATCCTAACCTTTCCCCCTCACCTGTCCTTTCAGGAACATGACCACTGTCAGGGAATTAACAGCACAAAAAAATAGTTTCAATATAAACCACTGGAGGTCTGAGACTGGTCTTTATCTAACTTGGATTTGAGGTATGATTGTCAATTTAGATAGATTGAATCAAAAAATGAGTATGCATATCTCATTCTTTTGTTCTACAGTATATAAGCAGTTTACAAATTCAAAGTAAAGAATTCACATCAAGCATAAAAATTACAGAATTTAAATCAGTTCAAAAATAATGGGCAGTTGGAACTAATCTATGTCGAAAAAGTTTTCAGAAGGGTCCCAACCCGAAATGTCGGCCATTTTCTTTTTTCTCCAAAGATGCTGCCTGACCCACTGAGTTTCTCCAGCACTTTGTGTCTATCTTCAGGATAAACCAGCATCTGCAGTTCTTTTCCACACATCTTATATGATGTCAGCAGACTTTTGATGCTATGAGGAATTCCCTCATAAATCCTCTGCTTCTTTAATCTTGCTGCTATGGTCAAACCTATTTTTTATGTTTCTATGCAAAGCACAACCTGCCTGCTTGTGATGTCGTGGATGTGGAGTGTATTCAGTGAACACTGAATACAGTGCACTAGATAGGAAGAACTTAGAGAAAATTGTTGCTTCAACTGGCAGGAATGTTTGCGTCCCTGCAGGGGTGTGAAGGGAAGAGGTGAAAGAACAGGTATTGCATCTGCTGTAGTTGCATGAAAAAAATGCCGTAAAACAGGGAGTGGGAGATGCTCCCTTCAAAATGCTGAAAGGGGGAAGGAATATGTGTTTGATGGTGGGGAGCCTTGTTAAAAGGTTGTCTCAGGATTGACTAGTTTATGGGATGAAGGCTCACTGACTTAATCTGCTGAGCCTCAAGAACTTTAATTGACAACCTTATGGTTGAATTCACAAGTTAATTATTTTTAGAATATAACCTTATTGCATCAGGTTTTGACATACATTCAGTACAGGTTATAGATTTTCATGAAGGAAATCTCTCTTGCTGCATTTTATTAAGGTGCTCATTGCACCTGACGTGAGAAACTCATTTGGAACGTAGAACTATAAATCTTACATTTGCAATAAGAGGAGGTGTCATTGAGAGAATATTTTATATCCGGTCCTTTTTTTAACAACTAAATTGTCTATATTTCCCATCACTGTGAAGATTATATCACAGCGGGATATTTTTTAAGATAGCTTTGTACCTGCTATATTACTATTACTCTTATAACTCAGGAAAGTGAAGAGTCTAATTAGGACACTAAATTAATTTGCATAAGGTCTCAAATTTTCAAGAATAAAACAGCAGCTCAGTATGTAACTGATATATTGTGCTTCTATAAACATCCAGCTTCTATCTATCATATACAGCCATGACGTTTGCTAGCTGATTGAAATCTTCTATTCATTATATTTTTGTGCTGGGATCAGCAATGATCACGGTGAATGGCGGTGCTGGCTCGAAGGGCCGAATGGCCTACTCCTGCACATATTGCCTATTGTCTATGGTCTAATGCATCCCTCAATGTCTTCAAAGAAAAGAGACACGGTTGATCTAGAAATGAAATATCTGTTACCCTCCCAAACCTTTATGCTGGCTCAGACATGTCATGAAGGTTTAAAAAAGTGTATTGACATTCATGTAGCAGGCAACTGCTGTGCAATTGTGATTCATCCCAATTTCCAACATCTAAGCAAGTCTCGGGCTGCAGCAGAAGTGGAGCAGGCAATATGGGAAAGGTAAAATGTTTGTGAGAACATGCACTCGCAGATGGACTTAAAAAGAATCATCGTGATATTTTAAAGATGAGCAAGGGAGTTATCACTGATATCCTGGGCAATATTTATCTCCAGGTCTAGCTATCTGGTCATTATCACATTCTGATTGTTGCTGGCTCCTACCCAGAATTCTGGTAGGATTGTATGGAAGAAACACCAGATCAATGTCTGCCAATGCACCTGTGTTATGATCCTGGGAGTCCTGAAAATCTTTTAGTTGTGGAAGGGTTGTGCAGAGCTTGGAGTCCAGCATCTGCCTGTCCAATCTGTTTTCCTACCTTAAAAAAATACACAATGTGCTGGAGAAACTCAGCAGGTCACACTGAGTTACTCCAGCACTTTGTGTGTTTTCTTTGTAAATCAGCACCTGCAATTATTTGTGTCTTTGTGTCTTCATTTTCTTACCTTATGTCTCACAGGGACAAATTGACTTGACCAACAGCCAATGGATCTACAGGGAACCATGGGTGTCAACCAATACTGTCTCAATTTGCTCTGGACTCCTGCTCTGCTGCTGGACTGACCACTTTCCCTGACAGTGGACCATTGACATATTGGAGAGAGGGGCCGGGTGGAATTGGCATCATATTCCTTACCCTGATGTCAGGACTGGCAGGCTATCAAATGGCAACCACATTTATTTGCTAATACTTCACAGTGCTTTTCTTTAGAGTCATAGACTCTTACATTGTGGAAACAGGCTCTTCAGCCCAATTTGCCCACACCGACCAATATGTCCCATCTACACTATTCCCACTTGCCTGCATTTGACCCATATCTCTCTAAACCTGTTTAATTGTTTCTTAAACATTGTGATTGTCCCTGCCTCCACAACCTCCTCCGGCAGCCCATTTCATACACCCACCATGCTTTGGATGGAAAAATTGCCCCTCGGATCCGTACAAAATCTTTGCTCCTTCACCTTAAATGTATGCCCTCTGGTTCTCGATTCCCCCACTCCGGTCAAGAGTCTCTGTATGCCCACCTGATCTATTCCTCTCTTTCTAAATCTAAATTCCTTAATTGCTTTTAAAAAATAATGTGAGACTGACTCCCGTTTGGTTTTACTATATAACTGCAGCATATGGAAGGTCTGTACGTCAGCTTTTCATATCTGGAAGGAGTCCAGGCAAGCATCAGTGAGATCTGACAGCTGGCCATGTCCAGCACATTCTCTCCCACCGTGCTCATTGTTTGAACATCACTTCTTGACTGAATGCATGGCTCCTGTTGTTGATGATTGTGTACAAACCGGCTGCCATGTTTTTAATTGTGAGGGCCCTTCAAAAAGCCATTCATTATCTGTGGGTGCAAGGTTGCAATCAGTCTGGGGAGTTTGAGGTCAGGTTTGGATTTGGTTTTGCAGACTTAATGGAAGTGAGTAGTTTGAAGACCATTGCATGAGATAAGTTTTTAACTCAAAGTGGATTTACCCAAAATAAATACTCAAAGATGGACAGTGACCTTCAAATGTACATCTTTTCAAAATTATGACCACACAGGTCTCATAAGCATTTTAAAGCCTTGCTTCTGCTTGACTTGTCCACACTGGCTGTAGGCTATGTGTTTGTGCCTGGACATCACAGAAATAATGTCTAGCTGGGTATTGTATTCTGTGAGACACAATCGCACATGTCCAAGCACTAATTGCACCAATGCAACAACATACAGAGGGTCCTGTGAGTGATTTGTGAACCCCCAACAAGAATTTCCCTCCAAAACAAGTTAGCTCTGGGACTGTTTGCTTGTTGTATGTATGGCAACAGAACAATGAAATTCTTTCTTGCTGCAGCACAATGGGCTCATTAATGCAATAACACACAGGTAAATGTATAATAATCGATAATATAATACATTAATAACAATAATACAAGGTGACCATAATACTGCAAAAACTGCAGTCCATAGTGCAACTAATGACACAGTCCATAGAAAATCAATGTTGCTGGTAATGGTTACTGTTGTGCAGTGTTCAAGAGCCTGATGATTGCTGGTCTGATGAAGCTGTTCTTGAACATGGAGTTTTGCCGTTGGACCAGAGTTTTCAGACGCCTGTATCTCCTTCCCAATAGTAATATCAAAATGAGAGCATGGCCAGGGTAGTATGGGTCTTTTATGATATTGCCTGCCTTTTTGAGGCTGGGCTTCCAGCAGAACCTTTCTATAGTGGGACGGCCTGTATATGTGATGGACTGGGCAATATGTATCATTTTCTGCAGCCTCCTTCGTTTCTAGGCATTTCATTCACTGAACAATGCCATGATGCAACCAGTTAGTAATGAAAAGGAACTGCAGATGCTGATTTATACCAAAAATAAACACAAAATGCTGGAGGAAACAACTCTCGAGAAAATGCATAGGTGCTGTTTCGGGGCGGGACCATTCTTTAGACTGATCGTAGTCGTGGGTGGGGGGGGGTGGATAGAAGGGAGAAAATGAACAGGACATATCGGGGCTGGCAACAGATGATCTCAGGCAAGGAGATTTCCTGATAAGCTGATTGTTGGCTAGAGGTAGTGTGACCCCCAAGAAGGATACTTTGTTGTGAACTGTTAAACTAGTTAACCAGTTTTTAGTGGAGGAAGGGGGGAAAGATGGAGGGGGGAGGGAGGGGGGGTTGGGGAGGGAGGGGAGGGGGACGGAGGTGTACGTAGAAGTTACCTAAAATTAGAGAATTCAACGTCATGCCACTGGGTTGCAAGCTACCCAAGGAAAATACGAGATGCTGTTCCTCCAATTTATGAGTGGTCTCAATCTGGCAATGGAGGAGTCCCAGTACAGAAAGGTGAGTATGGGAATGGGAAGGGAAGGTAAGGGACAGGAGCAACCGGGTGATCCAGTAGGTCTTGGCAGTCTGAGTATAAATGTTCAGCGAAACGGTCACCGAGTCTGCGCTTTGTCTCGCCAATATACAATAGCCCATATCGTGAACACCAGATGCAATAGATGAGGTTAGAGGAGGTGCTTATGAACCTCTGTCTCACCTGAACGGACTGCTAGGGTCCCATTATAAGTCAATCGAGGAGATAAAAGGGCAGGTGTTGAATCCCCTGCAGTTGCATGGAGAATGGACCTGGGGAGGGGTGGTTTGGGTGGTTTGGGTGGGAAGGGATGAGTGACCCACAGAGTTACAGATGGAGCAGTCTCTGTGAAAGGCGGAAAGGGGTGGAGATGGGAAGACGTGATTGGTGGTTGGATCACGTTGGAGGTGATGTAAATGTCAGAGGATGTTGTGTTGGATGTGGAGGCTGCTGGGGTGAAAAGTGAGGTGCAGGGAAAGTCTATCCTTGTCGCACCTGGGGCAAGAGAGAGTGAGAGCAGAACTCCGGGACACAGAAGAGATGCAGGTGAGGATCCATCTCTGACAGCCAGGGGAAACTGTGTTCACTAAAGAATAAGGTCATCTCAGATGTAACCATATGGAAAGCTTCAACTTGGGAGCAGATGCTGTGGGGATGGAGGAATGCAACCAGTTAGTATGCACTCTGCCGTACACTTCTAGAAGTTCAATAGGGGATACCGAATCTCCCCAATTTTCTAAGGAAATAGAGGGGTTGATAGGTACTCCCAGGAATTTGAAGCTGTTAGGTTTCTCTACTGTTATCACCAGTGGATGAAGACAGATTTGTGGGTCACCATCTTTCCCTTCCTGAAGTCAACAATCAGCTCCTTGGTTTGTGCTAATGTTGAGAGCAAGATAGTAGTTACGGCACCATTGAGATTATCAGCCTCACTCCCGAATGCTTATTCATTGCTGCCCATTGTTTTTAGCTCAGTTGCCAACTTGGCCGATATGGACAAGTTGAGCTGGTGGTCTTGTTTCCATGCTATATAGCTCTTTGACTCTATAACTAATTTTGTCATCCGTAAACCTTGCTTCCAACAATATAATTTCTAAATCGACATAATTTTCTCAGTGTCAGAGCATATGAGGCTTGAGTCCATTGTCTTATGATGTTTAATTAATTGAGTCAAGCTGACATGAAGACACGGTTTTGAAATGCTGGAAAATTGCTGCAGCTTTCATCTAAAATATAAAATGCATCATATCATCACTAATTGCTCTTTGGCAAGGCTGGTATGTGGTATGATTAGCTCATTTTGTTATTTTGTTCTGACGATTATGGATTTTACATTGCAGGGTATAATTTAAATCATAAATTTACATTAAAAGCCATATTCCCACATTATATGGTATGTAAAATCTGTCTCCTGGTCATTATATGTCCCCTGAGTGAATAACTCCAAAATTATTATTTTCATTGTTTCCAGCCACTTTTCATAATAGCAGTTTTTCATTGCTAAGATTTAATTTCTGAAATCGGAAATGTCTTTTTAACTTATTTCAGAAGGAAGGACGAGAAACGATCTTCTTTTTCTTGTTAGATTGCTTCACTGAATAAATTACAATTGCTCTTCAGACAAATGTCTTCTCTCTTTTACTTTCTGCATCGCCAAAGAAATTAAGAGGTATTAGTCTAGCCCTGAAGTGTACAATGGACAGATTCACCTGTGCATAAATGGCGTTATGAGCTTGTTGCTTTGCTTTTCAATTGACCTCCATTCAGATTTATGCTGGAAGACAGAGAAGTCTGTAACATTTCCGTATAATCACTCCCATTATTGCCCTGGGGCGTTTGTGGACATCAACGCTGACAATAATATATTAATAAAAGTCTTAATTGTAATTCTCCTCAGTCTATTTCACTGCCCTCATAAGCCAACTCAATAGATATAAAACTGTCCAAAAAGGGAAAAGATAAATTGGTGTGCAAGTCACTGAGGAGGTAATATTCCAGACATGAGGGTCAACCAACATTAGTAATTGGAAATGAGGTAATGTCGGTAGAAAACACTAATGGACTATTCGTCTGTGTTTACCACCATCCGAGGGTTTCCACCTCTTGAAAAATAAGTAGAGATATATTAACAAGTGTGAGGAAAAGAATGATTACTGCTTGTTAAATTTTCATGAGGTCATTACTAGAGACTTACACAATATTTTGCAGCTGCAGTCTTGAATATTAAAGCAATGTTTCACTGGATGTCCGGCCTGGCAAATCATGTGACAAGGGAACATGGACAGTGCACAAGAATCTGGTTCCTTGTCATATCATCATATCATATATCTACAGCCGGAAACAGGCCTTTTCGGCCCTCCAAGTCCGTGCCGCCCA
This sequence comes from Rhinoraja longicauda, assembly GCF_053455715.1. NCBI lineage: Eukaryota > Metazoa > Chordata > Chondrichthyes > Rajiformes > Arhynchobatidae > Rhinoraja > Rhinoraja longicauda. Next base: position 83,123,411 of record NC_135953.1, on the reverse strand, counting down.
GTGATCCCCGTACATTAACACTATCCTACACCCACTAGGGACAATTTTTACATTTACCCAGCCAATTAACCTACATACCTGTACATCTTTGGAGCAACATGAGAGTGACTGCCGTTGGTAAAGACAGCACTGCAGAAAGTGGGATAATGAATATAGTAGGCAGACCACAGAGAGATTTATTGTGCAGGAGTTCCTTGAAATACTATTACGAAACAGAATTAGCTGTGCCAGCAAAAAATAAAAACTCACACATTTGAAAGGCAGATTGTGTCTCAGCCAGCTCACTAAACCAGAGGAATCAAAGGATAATGAAATACCCCCAACTCTCAGTCTGAAGTAGGGTCTCAACCTGAAACGTTACCTATTCCTTTTCTCCAGAGATGTTGTCCTACCTGCTGAGTTACTCCAGCTTTTTGCATCTATCGAAGGATCATGAATCCTGGGAACACCACCATTGTTTCTCAACAAGAAAATTAAAAGAAACATAGATAATCACAAAGTGCTGGAGCAACTCAGCGGGTCAGGCAGCAACTCTGCGGTAAAAGGATATCCTTTTTATTTTTCTCCAGAGATGCTGCCTGACCCACTGAGTTATTCCAGACTTTGTGTCTATCTTTGGTGTAAACCAGCATCTGCAGTTCTTTCTTTCTACTTAAAAGAAACTTAGATCGTTGGATATTGTAAAGTGCGTTACATTTATTCAAGTACTAGTCATGAAAATTTATACTTTTACATTTTTGGTTTCTTCTTTTGCCTTCTATGTGTCATAACCTTATTTTTTGTTTCAACATGCATTATATAATCAGATGGTTCACTCTCAGGATGAAAAAGTGTTACCGCACTAAAAATCAGCAGGACAGGCAGCATCTCTGGAGAGAAGGAATGGGTGACGTTTCGGGTCCAAAATGTCACCCATTCCTTCTCTCTGAAGATGCTACCTGTCCAGCTGAGTTACTCTAGCATTTCGTGTCTTCCTTCGATTTAATCCAGCATCTGCAGTTCTTTCCTCCACAGTAACTGTAGGTGTCAGTTGCTCTATATACATTTGCTCATTAGCTATACAAAATGTGATAAGGTACACAAAGTAATACTTGTTTACTGTAATGACTGACAGGACAAGGTAAACAGATGGAAATGACAGTGAGAGATAAATTGAAGGCTTCTACTGGCTGTCCCCAAGTTACAAGCACCTGCCTTGTGTGACATCCCGACATAGGAACAAGTTCCCATTACATTATTCAATTCAAACATACAATATATGTAAATATGTTTGTTCCATTGAATGACACTACTAGTCTCTTCTCTCTTTTCATTTTTATTAACTGGTCTTTCTTTTCAGTATCTGTACTTTTGATGCCGTTCATTGCAATACCCTGGAGGGATGGTTACATCTCGATTGGTTTTCCCACTTACTGACAAAAGCAATGGGCTGATGTAAAAATGGAAGTTGTTCGTTAACTGGGGATGACCTGTATGACTGGGGATGACCTGTATGACTGGGGATGACCTGTATGACTGGGGATGACCTGTATGACTGGGGATGACCTGTCTGACTGGGGATGACCTGTATGACTGGGGATGACCTGTATGACTGGGGATGACCTGTATGACTGGGGATGACCTGTATTACTGGGGATGACCTGTATGACTGGGGATGACCTGTATGACTGGGGATGACCTGTATGACTGGGGATGACCTGTATGACTGGGGATGACCTGTATGACTGGGGATGACCTGTATGACTGGGGATGACCTGTATGACTGGGGATGACCTGTATGACTGGGGATGACCTGTATGACTGGGGATGACCTTTATGACTGGGGATGACCTGTATGACTGGGGATGACCTGTATGACTGGGGATGACCTGTATGACTGGGGATGACCTGTATGTACTCAGTGAAGATGGAGGCTGAGACGTTTGGACTATCACAATATCACTTTGCCTCTGATTCTCTTGAAGTAGAGTTTCCAGAAAGAAGCACATTAGCTGTTTTTGCCTTGGATGATGAAATCATGGAAGAATTCATGGAACAACCAATTATTGGTTCCACAAGTCTCAGGTGACAGATTTGCCTCTTAATATCAGCTTTCAATTCATCTGCTGTTAACAGCCTAGTTGTCCAACACCCAGCACCAACAGTTGGTGCTGTTGCCTCACACTGAACTTAGCTTCTGATCCATGTCCTCTCCATCCATAAAGATGTCCTGCTCAGTAGCATTGCCCCAACAAGCCATTTAGTATTGACACCCTCACCTCTGTCTTTTGCTCTCTCAGGCTTGTCTATATTTTGTTCTTTTTGCATGACACTCAGCCTGTAAATTACTTTAAATCCCAACTTAAATCTGTCATTAATTAAGATTGGTGTTAGCTTAGACAAATGTGAGTTCACCTCAATGAAACAGATAAGATTCTGACTGAAAATGACAGAGTAAGGATCAGGTAGCCAATTCCTCTGGCTAAAGAGTCTGGAATCATAATTTCATTTAAAAAAAAACATATTTATACCACAGTGGAAACAAATGTATTCATTCTAGCTGAATCCACATTCATTAATTATATTCAAAACCAAAATTAATAGACTTTTGGACAATAAAGCATCAGGAAATATTGGGGTTATGAGGGAAACTACAAGGTACAGCATTGTCCATGATGTTATTGAATGGCAGAGCAGATTCAAGAGGCCATAAAAAAATGTTCTTAATATATTCCACTGCTCCATTCTCTCCTTTCAGCCCCTGGTGCAGGCCGTCTGATGCTCTCTTTAAAACATGTGCTAGCATAATATAAGGTATGGCCGAAATGTGATTGATAGCAGAATCTGCTGTGGTTTGCAAGCAAGTTTAGCCCACAATAATTGGCTCTTGCATTTTAAAAAGACTTACTACCATATTCACCTTACGCTGCAGTATTTGACACGACAGCGACTTAAAATAGAAATTACTGACATCGACCATAATCTTTACAATTAATCTTTGTAAACCACAAAAGGATCCCAGAGGGTCTGTAAATTCCTTAGATTTATGTCATCAATTTCTTTATGGATTACGTTTCATGGATTCAGCCAGCGACATATACTCGCTTGTTCACAGTTACCTACGATGGGCATAGAGGGTGGACAGTGCTGGCACCCTGTATTCGGGACTCTGGTAGTGAAGTCTCATGGCTGAGTGAGCCTTGAATAGTACAGTGTGAAGTCCCTGCCTTCAAAATGTGCTGACAAGCTTTGAGAACAGTCTTCATTTCCTTTGATACCAGGCTTCATCTCGTTTCCCTTATCCGTAACCAGTCTAAAGAAGGTTCTCGACCCAAAACATCACCCATTCCTTCTCTCCAGAGATGCTGCTTGTCCCGCTTAGTTACTCCAGATTTCCGTGTCTATCTTCAGTTTAAAGCAGCATCTGCAGTTCATTCCTACACATTTTGTCTGCTCCACTGCATAATCTTCTCAAGGTATGTCTATTTTGAAGAAGTCCTCTCTCCGATGAGAGTTCTGCATCATCGCCTATATATCTCTTGTTTTCCTTATCCCAAACCAGTCTGAAAAGGGTCTCATTTGAAACGTCACCCATTCCTTCTCTCTAGAGATGCTGCTTGTCCCACTGAGTTACTCCAGCTTTTTGTGTCTATCTTCATTTCCTGTGCTATCTGTCACTGAATTTAAGGTTTTATTGTCCATGACATTCAGAGGCATTGAAAAAAACATTAAAAAATTGATGGAAAATTAATTCAGCGGATAACACGTAAAAAAATATTTCACAATGAAAAAAACATTAACTATCTACATTTAAGGATTTAGAAATAATTAAACTAAACTGAAATATAAATATAAGCACATTACTTATCTTATCCCTTTCTAATTGGATAGAAACGGACAGGGCCATCCCCAAGGTAATGGTTGAGAAGTTCCAGTAAATGTGGGTTCCACGGTTGGCAACCTTTGCTTGGAGTCCAGCAAAGGGACATGGTGCCAGATGTGGTGACATCGGTTCCTTCCAAGGTAGGGACTTATAGGAGGGCCACATAAGCCCAGAACTGTTGTCTGGTTAAACAATTAGGACATTTTAGCCATACCCGCATTGGTTTTCTTCCTGGTGTCCAGGTGCCAAGATAACAAATGATTTAGTCATTTCCTGGGGTGCATTATCAAGAGAAGTTGGAAGTTGATTCTTAACCAAACCAAATTAGAAATATCAGGCTGTCCCAATGATGTTGAGTTTTAATCAATTAAACTTTTGAAAAATTGTTTTGTGCAAGTTGGGAACACTGGCAATGCAGTGCAACACTTATTGAAATAAAAATGCATATAATGCTCAACTAACCAGGCAGCATCTGCTAAAAGAGTAACAGAGTCAATTTCAAGTCAAGAGTTTTTAATTGTCAATGCACTAGAAATGGAACAATGAAATTCTTACTTGTAGTTTTACAGACAATTACAAGCACACTAAATGCAACAACACAACAAATAAATATACAAAACTCAATAATATAATAAATTATGAGTAATACTAGATGATCAGTCCATAATAGTGTAATTTGAAGATCTTTCATTAGAACTGGAAAATTTAAAGAGCGAGTTGCAGGAGATGGAGTTGGGATGGGTAGAATGAAGCCATATCGCTGATGGGGTATCGCTAATGGATACTGGTGAAACAATATGGAAGATAGGGACAGTTAGAGAGAATGAATGTGAGCAAAGGGATAAGTAAGAGGGGTGAATTGCAGGATGGTAGGAAATGTCCAGCAGGTCAAGCTTTGTTAATGGAGAGGGAAAAGCTAAGACAATATTACAGATGAATGACCTGGAGTTGGATTAGCCAGTTCTGATACAAACAGAAAAGGTAAATTACCTGAATTTGTAGAATTGGCATTGAGTCCAGAAGCCTACAATGTGTCCAGATGGAAGATCAAGTGATTTAGACTTTAGACTTTAGAGCCACAGGGTGGAAACAGGCCCCTTGGCTCACCGAGTTTGCGTCGGCCAGCGATCACCCCATACACTAGCACTATCCTACACACTCGGGACAATTTAGAATTGTTTTTATCAAAGACAATCAACCTACAAATCAGTACGTCTCTGGAGTGTGGGAGGAAACCGGAGCACCCAGAGAAAACCCAGGCAGTCACAGGGAGAACGTACAAAGTCCGTACAGACACTACCCATAGTCAGGATCAAATCGGGTCACTGGTGCTGTAAGGCAGCAACTTTGCCGCTGCGCCATCATGCCACCCTGGAAAGAATTGTATTCCTCAATAATATGTTGGGTCTCTTTATAACAGCACAAGAAGTCTGAGGGGCTGTTTGTCTCTGGTAAGTCAACAAAATGAATTACTTGAGGGGCAAAAATCTTCCTGTCTGTAGCTGATGTTTCCAAAGTCTAGGATCCTGAGATACAATTATTTCACACATAGGGGGATGGGTATATTGAATGAGCTGTTAAAGGAAGTAGTTGAGGCAAGTACAACAACATTATTTAAAAAGACATTTGGACAGGTACATGGATAGGAAATGTTTAGAATGATATGGGTCTAAAGCAAGCAAATGGGACACCTTGTAGGACACCTTGGACAACATGGATGATTTGAGAGGAATTAACTGTTTCTGGGTTGTTTGACTCTAAGTCGCAGACAGATTGTAGCATAAGTGAATGTAGATGGAAAATTAAAGCAGCAGGAAATTGGGAAACAGTCACCTAAACTGTGTTTGGTATCATCATGTTGTGAGAAACAAATGCAGTATACTAGGTTAGAAGTAGCGCAAGTGATCACTGCTTCAGATGAAAGGGCTGTTTGTTTCCCTTGGATGGCATGAAGTTAAAGGATAGATGCATCTTGTATGGCTGCATGGGGAAATGGTACAAGAACAGAAGTGATTGGTGGAATTGGAAGACTGAACCAGGGGGTTACAGAAGGAACGGCCCTTTCAGAATGTTTTAAGGGGGAAAGATGTGGCTGATGGTGCAATCTCAATGATGTGTAGGAAGGAACTGCGGGTGCTGGTTTACCGAAGATAGGCACAAAATGCAGGAGTAACTCAGAGGGACAGGCAGCATCTCTGGAGAGAAGGAATGGGTGACGTTTTGAGTTTGAAGAATGGTCTCGACCCAAAACTTCACTCATTCCTTCAATCCAGAGATGCTGCCTGCCCCACTGAGTTACTCCAGAATTTTGTGCCTAGCTTCACAGAATATAGAAATCCATTCTGCCTTTGGTGGAGTAAGTGGACGTTTAACCTAGTTTACCACTGCACAATCGGCAATGATTCTCTCCAAAATAAAATTGCCTGTGTTGTTGACACTAAGTGGAATGGAAATCTCAAAAGGACACAAGATAAACAAAGTTACTCATCTATTGAAAAAAAATGGTCTTGCGGATCAATAGTATTGAGAATCCATAAATAAACCTTCATTGAGGTAGACAGATTTCTTTAAATAAGTATTTGCATCAGTCTTCACAAAGGAAATGAGTGATGTGAAGGCAGGGTGGCGCAGCGGTAGAGTTGCTGCCTTACAGCGAAAGTAGTGCCGGAGACCCGGGTTCGATCCCGACCACAGGTGCTGCCTGTATGGAATTTGGACTTTCTCCCCGCGACCTGCGTGGGTTTTCTCCGAGATCTTTGGTTTCCTCTCACACTCCAAAGATGTACATGTTTGTAGGTTAATTGACTTGGTAAATGTAAAAATTGTACCTAGTGTGTGTAGGATAGTGTTAATGTGCAGGGATCGCTGGTCGGCGCAGACCCAGTGGGCCAAAGGGCCTGTTTCCGCATTGTATCTCTAAACAAAAAAGCACTAGAGGAGATGGCAGTATTGCTGGGATATATTAGACTGGAAATAGGTTTTAAACAAGTTCAGAATTCATAAACATTATTAATACCTCTTTGATTTATGAAAGATGCAAAGGTATTTTCTGTGAATACTTTGACCAATATTCCTTTAAGTGTGTTGTACCAAGGTCCATTGTACTTTCAGGGAAAACATAAGGACACAAGTCAGATCTTGTTGCAAACACAGACACAATAACACCCACACGCACTGATGCGCACACATTATGTCCCAAAAAATATTTGTAACACTTGGGCCAGTCAGTCGTATTCACTGGACTCCTGGAGTCCAGGGCTGCTTGTTCTTCACAAGGCCTGGTCACCCACCTCAGGTGGTGCCAGTGCTTTCTTCACTCTTTTGGTTGCAGCCCTCAAAGTAAGCCTTTGCTGGCTGTGGTACCTGCTGGCTACACTAGCGAATGTTGAGGTTGTGTCATGCTGACCACTGGGATAGAGTTACTATTGATCTGGCTTGCTGCAAGGGAGGTGGGTGGGTGTGGGGGGATATGTATACCTCTGCAAGGATGGCCATTGTTAGTCACTTCAAAGGATAATGAGTTTGAGCAAATCTTTCAATGCACTCCCCTCCGAGTGAGATAGAGGTGGGAATCCCAGGCTCCATTCAGTCTGCCTTTTTATTGTTTCTCTTTCCCTGGACTGATACTGACATTAAATATTTAATCACTAATCAACAGATCTGTGTTGTGGTCACCAGCGCCCATTCCTGCCACAGTATCACTACCTGTTAGCTTAGACTGAATGTCTGTCCTAGCTAGTTTTGTAGATTTGGATCCCACAATAGTCCAAGGTCAGCATGACTAATTTTTCCATGACTCCCCATTCCATGTTCCAAAGAGCTGTTTGGCCACAATGGAAAATATTATGGACAATCAGCCCAATGCCAGCGATAAGGAATTTATTGTGTGCCATTTGGAGAGAATGCAGAAATTCTATTTGAAAAGGCATAGGTTCAAAGAAAAAAAATGTAAGAATTTCAAAGCAAATCATCTCTGTCTAACCTGATTTTACTTTTGATTAGTAATAAAGACATTTCATCACGTTATATAGTAAATGTTGTAACTGGATATTCAGAATCATTCAACTAAATATTGGTTAGATGGCTTTCTTTCAGAAGATGCAATTCAAGGAGGTGAGATGAATGTTGATGTATATCATAGCATCTCTGTATAATCAGCATTGGAAGGAGGCAGATACTGGGAGGTAGTTTGCATTGATTTCCCTGTCAGTAACTTTTGTGTTCATTACATCTTTGCAACTTTTCCAAATTCTCTAGACTCAGATGAAAGGAGAAACTTTGCAAACTTTTCAGATGAAATGAAACCTTGCCGATTAAGAGCGAGTGAAGGGAATACTTATAGGTTTCAGAATGACATAGACCGGATGTTGAAATACGAAGTAGCGTGGCAGATGGCGTTCAATGTAGAGAGTGTGAAGTGATGCAGTTGGGAGGACAATTATGGAAAAGCGGGATGCTATAAATGGCACGATTTTGAAAAAGTGTAAATGAGCAGAGAGATCATTTTCACATATTCTTAAAGGTGGCAAGGCAAGTTGTTAAGGTGCTTAAAAAACACATATGTTTTATTTGATTTAAAAGTAGAAGAATAGAACATAAAAGCAATGCCATCATGCTGCAACTTTATAAACCACCACCTGCAGTTATGTGGAGAATTGTGAGCAGCACAAGAGAGGAAAGATGTTACAGCCTCAGAGAGTGAACCTGGGAGGTTTACCAGGATGTTTCAAAGAATGTACGACTTCATTTTGGAAAACTAGCACTTCTCTTGCTGTGAAAAAGTTCAAGGCAGGGCGGATTCAGAAAATCTATTTGTGTTGAGTGGGTCAATAAGCAAAGATTAAGGATTTAAAATCATTGGCAAAAGACGTTGAGAGATTTGGCAAAAGACCTTGAGAGATTTTTGTTTTCATTCAGTGAGTTGTCAGTTTCAGGGAAACTCTTGCTAAATAATCTTAACTTAAAAATAATAATCTTAACAATAATCTTAATAGCAGTAGAGTTGCTGCCTTACAGCATTTACAGCGCCAGAGACCCGGGTTCGATCCTGGCTTTGGGTGCTTGTCCTAATCGAGTTTGTATGTTCTCCACCACGTGGGTTTTCTCCAAGAACTTTGGTTTCCTTCAACACTCCAAAGACGTACAGGTTTGATGGTTAATTGGCCTGGTATAAATTGTCCCTGGTGTAGGATAGTGTGTTAATGTTGGTCAGTGTGGACTCGGTGGGCTGAAGGGCCTATTTCTGTGCTGTATCTCTAAACTAAACATAGAACATAGAAGGCCACAGCACAGGAACTGGTCCTTCGGCCCACGATGCCCATGCCAAACATGATGCCAATAGACAATAGACAATAGGTGCAGGAGTAGGCTATTCGGCCCTTCGAGCCAGCACCACCATTCAATGTGATCATGGCTGATCATTCTCAATCAGTACCCCGTTCCTGCCTTCTCCCCATACCCCCTGACTCTGCTATCCTTAAGAGCTCTATCGAGCTCTTTCTTGAATGCATTAAGAGAATTGGCCTCCACTGCCTTCTGAGGCAGAGAATTCCACAGATTTACAACTCTTTGACTAAAAAGGTTTTTCCTCATCTCCATTCTAAATGGCCTACCCCTTACTCTTAAACTGTGGCCCCTGGTTCTGGACTCCCCCAACATTGGGAACAAGTTTCCTGCCTCTAACGTGTCGAACCCCTTAATAATCTTATATGTTTCGATAAGATCCCCTCTCATCCTTCTAAATTCCAGTGTATACAAGCATAGCTGCTCCAGTCTTTCAAAATAGGACAGTCCTGCCATTCCGGGAATTAACCTAGTAAACCTACGCTGCACGCCCTCAATAGCAAGAATATCCTTCCTCAAATTTGGAGACCAAAACTGCACACAGTACTCCAGGTGCGGTCTCACTAGGGCCCTGTACAACTGCAGAAGGACCTCTTTGCTCCAATACTCAACTCCTCTTGTTATGAAGGCCAATATTCTATTGGCTTTCTTCACTGCCTGCTGTACCTGCATGCTTCTTTTCAGTGACGGATGCACTAGGACACCCAGATCTCGTTGTACGTCCCCTTTTCCTAACTTGACACCATTCAGATAATAATCTGCCTTCCTATTCTTACCACCAAAGTGGATAATCTCACACTTATCCACATTAAACTGCATCTGCCATGCATCCGTCGACTCACACAATCTGTCCAAGTCACCCTGCAACCTCATAGCACCCTCCTCACAGTTCACACTGCCACCCAGCTTTGTATCATCTGCAGATTTGCTAATGGTACTTTTAATCCCTTCATCCATGTAATTAATGTATATTGTAAATAGCTGCGGTCCCAGCACCGAGCCTTGCGGTACCCCACGAGTCACTGCCTGCCATTCTGAAAGGGACCCATTTATCCCCAAGTTATGCCAAGTTAATTATTCTTCTCTGAAGATAGACATGAAATGCTGGTGTAACTCAACGGGTCAGATGGCAATCCTGGAGAAAAGGGTGACTTTTCATGTTGAGTGACGTTTCTTCTCTGCCTGCATTTGATCCATATCACTTAATTCCCTGCATATCCACGTTTCTATCTAAAATCCTCTTAAAAACCATTATCGCATTTGCTTCCACCACCATCCCTGGCAGCAATTATAAAAGAAAGCTGGTCTGTTTGCCCAGATTGAGGAATTTACGAGACGGACAGAAATTAATAATGTCCAGTGATATATAATTGCTTTTCACCAGCACAGACATGAAAGACCATATGGTTTTGCTAGATGCATGTACGTTTCTTTAAGTCAATGAATATAAAAACATATCTTATCCTGAATGTTTTGCAGATATTCAGATATAAATACAATTATTTGCTCAGGTGTGAATGTATAAATTTTAATTCAAAGCACTGTGAAAGAAAAAATAGTCATTGTGAAAATATCTTGGCAGCTGCAAGAAGAAACATCTACTTGAGGATAAGAATAAGGAAGTGTTACTGGTAGTAAGTGTTAATTGAAGGGAAAATGTCCGTTTAAAAAGAGCGCCAAAGGGACGCTAGCAGTCAGTCAGTAAAGGTCGGGAGAGCAGGAGCAAGGACGACCATAGGCTTAAAGCAAGTAAGTAAGTGTTAATTGAAGGGAAAAAGTCCATTTAAAAAGAGCGCCAAAGGGACGCTAGCAGGCAATCAGTGAAGTGCATACCTCCAAGCTCGTCAGGAAGGCAGGATAGAAGTGAATGCGTGGATTGGCTGATCAATTAAATTAGAAGTTTGGTAAATTGGCCAATTAGGCAATTTAATGACTGATATATACAAGGCTTGCAGAAGGGGTGCGGGGCCCTGTTGAGGGAAGTGCCCTGTGAGAAAAGTGTGAGTCTTCGGCGAGGAGGCTGAGGTGAGGGTACACTTGTTTTTTAGCCTGATTTGTTGTTAGACACTAAAGTAATGGCTGATAAGTTGGTGCAGTGGGTTTCCTGCAGGATGTGGGAAGGTAGGGACATCTGGGAAATACACCTGCAAGAACTGTGTCCAGGTGCAGCTCCTGAATGGACGTGTGGTGGAGTTGGAAAAGCAGCTGGATGACCTCAGGGCCATCTGGGAATGCAAGAGTTTCCTGGACATGACCTACTGTGAGGCTGTCACGCCAAGGGTCCAGGTCGAGGGAAGGTGGGAGACTGTTTCAGAGGGGAGTGAACGTGGACTCCAGGAGACCCCGGTGGCTGTGCCTATTGCAAACAGGCACACCCTCTTGGGAGCTGTCGGGGCAGAAGAGGCTTCCAGTCTGAGCGGCGGACAGGTTGGTAGCTGTAATCCAGGCAAGGAGACTCGGCCAGGGAGACCGATGTCAGGAAGAGCCATAGTAGTGAGTGTCTCCATTGTCCGAGGTACGGACAGTAGATTCTGTGGCGGCAGGCGGGACTTGAGGATGGTCTGTTGCCTCCCTGGTGCCAGGGTTCAAGACATCACGGGGTGGCTTCAGAACATCCTAGCGAGGGAAGGCGATCAACCGGAAGTAGTTGTGCACGTGGGCACGAACGACGTCGGGATGAAGAGGAAGGAGATACTGCAACGTGGGTTTAGAGAGTTAGGAAGAAGACTGAGAAGTAGGACGTCGAGGGTGGTTATCTCTGGATTGCTTCCTGTACCTCGTGCTGGTGAGGGCAGGAACAGAGAGATCGGGGATATGAATGTATGGCTGAGGGGCTGGTGCAGGGAGCAGGGATTTAGATTTTTAGACCACTGGGATCTCTTCTGGGATAGTGGTGACCTGTGTAAAAGGGACGGGTTGCACCTTAACAGCAGGGGGACCAACATTCTGGCAGGCAGGTTTGCTAGTGCTACACGTGTGGCTTTAAACTAAGTAGTGGGGGGGAGGGGTTGACAAATTGGGAATATGAAGATGGAGTTAAAGGGGAAGCGCATACAGGAGAAATTGCAAAGGACTCTCGTATGAATGGGAAGGGAAGTTCTAGATGGGATGAGAGAAAGGTCAGGGCCAATTGTGACCGGTGTGAGAGGGGAGGTGAATACCGAAGTTAAAGTGTTGTATTTAAATGCGCGAAGTATGAAAAATAAAGTGGATCAGCTTGAGGCTCAGTTAGACATTGGCAAGTATGATGTTGTGGGAATCACAGAGACATGGCTACAAGAGGACCAGGGCTGGGAGCTGAATATTCAGGGGTACACAACGTACAGAAAAATAGACAGGTGGGTAGAGGGGGTGGGGTCGCTCTGTTGGTAAGGAATGATATTCACTCCCTTGCAAGGGGTGGCATAGAATCAGAAGATGTAGAATCAGAATTAGGGTGGCACGGTAGCGCAGCGGTAGAGTTGCTGCTTTACAGCGAATGCAGCGCCGGAGACTCAGGTTCGATCCTGACTACGGGTGCTGCACTGTAAGGAGTTTGTACGTTCTCCCCGTGACCTGCGTGGGTTTTCTCCGAGATCTTCGGTTTCCTCCCACACTCCAAAGACGTACAGGTATGTAGGTTAATTGGCTGGGTAAATGTAAAAATTGTCCCTAGTGGGTGTAGGATAGTGTTAATGTGCGGGGATCGCTGGGCGGCACGGACTTGGAGGGCCGAAAAGGCCTGTTTCTGGCTGTATATATATGATATGATAGTATGGATAGAGATGAGGAATTGTAAGGGTAAAAAAAACCCTAATGGGAGTTATCTACAGGCCCCCAAACAGTAGCCTCGACATAGGGTGCAAGTTTAATCAAGAGCTAAAATTGGCATGTCGCAAATGTAATGCTACGGTGGTTATGGGAGATTTCAACATGCAGGTAGACTGGGAAAATCGGGATGGTACTGGACCCCAGGAAAAGGAGTTTGTGGAGTGCCTCCGAGATGGATTCTTGGAACAGCTTGTACTGGAGCCTACCAGGGAGAAGGCAATTCTGGATTTAGTGTTGTATAATGAACCTGATCTGATAAGGGGACTCGAGGTAAAGAACTATTAGGAGGCAGTGATCACAATATGATAAGTTTTACTCTACAAATTGAGAGGGAGAAGGGAAAATCGGAAGTGTCAGTATTACAGTATAGAAAAGGGGATTACAGAGGCAGGAGCTGGCCAGATTTGACTGGAAGGAGGCCCTAGCAAGGAAGACGGTGGAACAGCAATGGCAGGTATTCCTGGGAATAATGCAGAAGTTGCAGGATCAATTTATCCCAAAGAGGAGGAAAGATTCTAAGGGGAGTAAGAGGCACCCGTGGCTGACAAGGGAAGTCAAGGACAGCATAAAAATAAAAGAGAAGAAGTATAACATAGCAAAGAAGAGAGGGAAGCCAGAGGATTGGGACTCTTTTAAAGAGCAACAGAAGATACCTAAAGATAACAGAAGATAACTAAAAAGGCAATACGAGGAGAAAAGATGAGGTAAGCTAGCCAATAATATAAAGGAGGATAGTAAAAGCTTTTTTAGGTATGTGAAGAGGAAAAAAATAGTCAAGGCAAATGTGGGTCCCTTCAAGACAGAAGCAGGGGAATTTATTATGGGGAACAAAGAAATGGCAGACGAGTTGAACCGGTACTTTGGATCTGTCTTCATTAAGGAAGACACAGACAATCTCCCAGATGTTCTAGTGGCCAGAGATCCTAGGGTAACGGAGGAACTGAAGAAAATCCACATTAGGCAGGAAATGGTGTTGGGTAGACTGATGGGACTGAAGGCTGTTGAATCCTCAGGGCCTGATGGTCTGCATCCCAGGGTACTTAAGGAGGTGGCTCTAGAAATTGTGGACGCATTGGTAATCGTTTTCCAATGTTCTATAAATTCAGGATCAGTTCCTGTGGATTGGTGGGGTAGGTAATGTTATCCCACTTTTTAAGAAAGGAGGGAGAGAGAAAACGAGAAATTACAGACCAGTTAGTCTGACATCAGTGTTGGGGAAAATGCTGGAGTCAATTATAAAAGACGAAATTACGGAGCCTTTCGATAGCAGTAACAGGATCGTTCCGAGTCAGCATGGATTTACGAAGGGGAAATCATGCTTGACTAATCTTCTGGAATTTTTTGAGGATGTAACTAGGAAAATTGACAGGGGAGAGCCGGTGGATGTGGTGTACCTTGACTTTCAGAAAGCCTTCGACAAGGTCCCACATAGGAGTTTAGTGTGCAAAATTAGAGCACATGGTATTGGGGGTAGGGTACTGACATGGATATAAAATTGGTTGACAGACAGAAAGCAAAGAGTGGGGATAAATGGGTCCCTTTCAGAATGGCAGAGCCATGATTACATTAAATGGTGGTGTTGGCTCGAAGGGTCGAATGCACCTGTTGTCTATTGTCTATAATTACATTTGAAGTGCTGTCAATGGTTTTGGTCTTCCTATGTAAATATAGAAATAGCAACAATAGAGCAAATTAAATGAAGGTTCACCAGATTGTTTGTAACAGGTAGAGGTTAAGGAGAATAAGCCCATATTTTCTAGGTTAGACACAGTGGGACAAAATTGACAGGTTAGGAGCTGAGAGTCTGTTTTCTCTGGTTGGTAACACAGAATTGGAGCTATCACAGGAGAGGTAGTTCACTATCCAAGACTGAGAAGGAGAGAAATGTTTTTACGAAGAAGATTGTGAATATTTTGTATTATCGAACCTGAATTATTGAACAATGGTCTGGACTTCTAGATACTAGTCAAATAATTTAACCAGTATATTATCTGTAATATATACTGTGTTTTGTGCTGCAACATACAAGCGGAAGGGTGATATAAAATAAAATGGTTTCAATAAGCAGCTTAACACCTAAACTCTGTACATGTTACTCCTACAAGTTCCCAACTCAGACTGACTAGATATAGGAACTGCAGATTCTGGTTTACACAAAAGGACACAAAGTGCTGGGGTAACTCAGCAGGTCAGGCACCATCTCTGGAAAACCTGGATAGGTAACGTTTCGGGTCAAGATCATTCCTCAGACCGAAGAAGGGTCCCAACTCGAAATGTCACCTATCCATCTTCTTCAGAGATGCTGCCTGACACGTTGAGTTATTCCTGCACTTTGTGTCCTATTAGGTGTATCACTTAGCTTTCTTGTGAGTTTACAGCATACCAAGGTACGAAAACATACTAAGATACCATTCCCAGTTTGGGATAGGAGACTGGCTCCTTCAAGCTATCCACAAAACCTACGCCCTTATAAAGTGGCAAACAGGGCCTCAGACGAAAATCTCATGAGAAGGACCATACTTTGGCTCATGCAGTACTCGGCTGTTATCCAGTCTGTACACTCATACCCCTGGAGCAATATTTGATCTCGCACCTTCTCACTCAAATGCCAGCCTTTCCCTGTAATGTTAAAGCAAGATCCTATTTCATTGTTCCAATAGCTTTGGGGATATTGGACATCTGATGGTATTAATAGAGGAATCAGCCATTTCCCAGATGTGCTGACTAAAATCACTCCTTCAATAAATATCACAAAAAAATAATTTACTAGCCACTCATCTTATTCCATCTGCAGATAGTTTGATAGATGCAAAATGTCTGGACTACTGGCTTACCTAATAATCGCTGTGCATTGTACATATAATGCTTTGAATTTTTTCTGAAGAAATAAATATTTCAATCTGATGATCATCAAGCAATGATGCTCATTTCCCCTACTTCATATAACAGTATCAATAAATTCTACATGAGAGAAAAAAAATCAAAGGGGAATGTGTTGAGATTAGTTATTGACCATTTCATACACTGTATAAGAATTATAGGTCTACATTTCTACTCGTGTACTCTTTATTAGATGCATCATATTTAATCTACTGTTCATATATCTTCATTAACCAAATAAAAGTACCATTCACAATTTTAATGAATCTTTTTTTTTCAACCCATTCTCATTTTATATATGCTTATAGAGTAAAAAATAAATTCTGAAAGGTAGCTAAAATGACAGGAGAATATAATTGGGGAATCATACCAGTCAGACTGGAAGAAATGTTGTGTACTGTTGTGTATTAAAATAAATACATGAAGGTTGAGATCAAAGTTGAACCATAATTCATTACCATCCTATTCAACTTATATCTGTGGAAAATAAAGGATTTGGGAGAAAATCATGTTAGCATGAGAAAATATAAAATGAGAATTCTGTGACCTTTTTAATATTTCTAGCATCATTCTGTTTTAATTTTACATGAACGGTCTATTATCCCAACCTTTCCCTAATGTGATTTTGGGTAGCCTTCATTGGAAACGGCTATGGGTCACTGAATATTCGGCAATGATGCAAAGCGAAGATTATTGTTTGAGACGTCCACTGTGATTTGTATGACTGAAATAGTTTTTTTTTACTAAGAAGATGATGTCTGATTTGGTTGAATAACCACGGATGCTTTCTGCCTGCTTTAGGACGTAGGAGAGTTAAAGCTGACATTTTAAAGTCTATCTGAATTGATTTCTGCTGTCTACTTGCTGCTCTGTGACTAAGATCTGTAGTGGCTTTTGTGTATATAAATCATCCCTTCTATCACCAGTAGACAAGTGCTCTGCCACCTTCTATTCAATTCTTTCCACTGTTAGTGGAAGTGAAATACACATCTCTGGTTTTCGCTTTTGTTACACAAACAGGCCAAAGAAAATCAATAACCTGCAGCAAGCTCCATATCTATCTTGTAAAGTCTTATCTCTGGAGCTAAGTGGTGTCTCAGGAAAGCATTGTTAAAATCTTGCACACTTCGAAAAAGCCAACAAAATCAAGTAGTAATATCATGTACACATGATGAAAGCTTTTCTGATTACTCATGGGATGGTTGACCCATGTTAAGTTACTTTAATAATCTTACAAGCAATGACATTTTTGACATTGATTTTTCATCCTTTTATTTTACCTTATTTTGCACATTCTTACATTTAAAAAATCAATAAATTAATAAATTGATAAGTTAATAGATTTGCATGTTAGCATGGTGAATAGAAAACAAAATTAGGTGTATAATAGGCAGCAAGTTTTAGTTGATTGAATTGATTGATAAATGCAGAATGGAAACAGGTCTTTCAGCCCACTGAGTCGTCACCGACCATCGATCACCAATTCACACCGTGATCCAGTTTCCTAGTTATGAACCATACAGGGTGGGCCTGCAGCTGGATCACAGCCACCAAGTGGGTTCAGCAAAGTGAAAAAGAAGCCAATTTAAAGTGCAGTTCTGATTTTGATGAGTCTCTCCAGAAAGTGAGGGGCCTGTACCTGCCAGCAACAAGGTTAGTAACGACACAGTTAACACTGACTCTGTGACCATCACATTCATGAGTTCACAGGTTTTAGGAGCAGAATTAGGCCATTTGGCCCATCAAGTCTACTCCACCATCATCATGGCTCATCCATCTTTCCCTCGCAACCCGATTCTCCTGCCTTTTCCCATAACCCCTGACACCATTGCTAATCATTCCTGTGCACTTTCATCCTTTCAAATAGGTGCAATCAAACCACACATAGTCGGTCCCACACCCATTTTCTAATTCTATAGCATTCTCTCTATAAAATTTAAATAGGTGGATTGCCAGTCATCGGGTGAATATTTCAGAAATTCATTATTTCTGTGCACTTTTTGCAAAGGCTGTTTATTATATTTTAGCTTTTAACATAATGTATCATCCATACTTCACTTCCTTCTCTATGCAATGTTTAAAAAGTTAATTAAAAATTGTGCTTTTACGTCTTGCTTCATTATGGTTTCTTTAATGTGACTGGCTACTCAGTCAGCTTAATAACAGCACAGCCTCTGGTCACTAGAAAACAAACTTGACTGACATCAGGAGAGGGAATTCTGTACCATCGAGTCAGGAGACCATTGGGCACAGCAAAGAATTCATAGGCCGCATCCTGCCACGCGAAAGATACTTCTGAGGGACCCTATTTTCTCTCTAGTTACCCACTTCCCCTCAATGAAATCTCTGTGGATTCACCTTAATCATAACAACCAGAGCTATCTCCTGTCGTCTTTTTGTCCTATTGATTTCCTACTTAAATATGATTCTCAGTCTCCTAAATTCCTCCACTACAGCGCAGGAACAGCTGCCTATAGTTGACCCATGCCTCCTTTTTTTCTTGACTACCGGAGCTTCAATTTCTCTCATCATACAGGCACCCTTACTCACAGCTGCCTTGCCCTTCACTCTAACAGGACATGCATGCCTTGAACTCTCACCCAGTCTGTACCACCACGTCAGTAGATAAGACTTTAGACTTTAGAGATACTCTGTGGAAACAGGACCTTCGGCCCTCCAAGTCCACGCCGACCAGCAATCACCCCATACACTAGCACGAGGGAGAATTTACAATATTACCGAAGCAAATTAACATACAAATCTGTACGTCTTTGGAGGGTGGGAGGAAACCGGAGCACCCGAAGAAAATCCGCACGGTCACAAGGCGAATGGACAAGCTCCATACAGACAGCACCCAAAGTCAGGATCCAACTCGGGTCTCTGGCACTGTGAGGCAGCACCTCTACCTCTGAGTCACCATGCCACCCCTAAAAGTGGGGCACAACAAAGAGTTCACAGGTCACATCCTGCCATATGTTAGCTGTGGCCCGCTTCAGTAAGCATCAAGATGACTCACCACACATATATCCACACTTACCTGCAGCGGAAACCTGTTCACAAAACAAGCAACAGATCAGTGAGGTTCTGTACAGCATCATTCCTTCCTGCCAAATATTCAAGCTCCACTCCCAGAAATGTCTTCAACATCATCAAAGTTTATAAATGTCCCTGCCGTTCACAAAGATCGGAAAATATACAAACGTTACAGATATTATCAACAATTTTTTGAAATATATATTTAAAAAAGTCTAAAGATTCAATAGACTAAGGTTAGTTAAAAGATTTAAAATACTTAAACTACTAGAAATCCAGAAAACATATTTAAGAAAAAGGTCAAATTCATTCGAATCAACAAAAAATGTAAGCTTTGCGTCCCTCCAACCTGCTCCCCTCCCTTGAAGTGAAAGAAGGTTGGGCTGCATTTGTCATAGGTTTAGCCAATTGACTGCTGAGCTTGGGATATCGGAGATGTTGGTCATCTCCCATTGGACAATGTGCTTTTTTTGATCACCGCATCAATGTGAATGAACTAGGTCAGGTTTCTGGTGATACAGATGCCGAGCAACCTGAAAATGTTGACATTCTCCAGAGCAACTCCAGTGATGAGGATAGGTTGTGTTCATCCCACCAACCTCAACCCCCCCCCCCCCCCCCCCCCCAACTTCCTTGGGTCCATCAACTCTTTTGTCTGGCTGACATTAAGAGCCAGAGCCAGGTTGTTATTCTGACATCATAACACATGGATCCTGATTTTTCTTCTGTATTCCATCTCATCATTTTTGTTGATCCGATCAACAACAGTTATATCTTTGGCAAACATAAAGTTGGTGGCATACTTGGCCACACAGATGTGGACGTACTGGTAGTAGAGCACGGGGATGGGCACACAAGCTTGAGGGGCATCAATATTGAAGGTCAGGGTGGAGGAAATGTTGTGTCCAATTCTAATTACCAGTCAGGAAGTTTAGAAGCCAATTGCAGATGGAGGCCCCACGGTCTAGGAGATAGAGATGAGTTCATTCGGCATTACGTTGCTGAAGGCTGGGCTGTGCTCAGTGAATAGTATCCTGACATAGAATGAATGAATGAATGAATGAATGAATGAATGAATGAATGAATGAATGAATGAATGAATGAATGAATGCTTTATTGTCATGTGACATGTCACAGTGAGATTCTTTGTTTTGCATATACAAGGTATGCAAAGAGTCGCCACACACAGGGCACCAACAAAGTTACAAACTATTTTATTTAATCCCCAATGCTCCCCCTTTTTTCCCGGCGGCCCCCTGGGTCTCTCACTCTGTTCTCTCAGCAGCCCACCTCACTGGGTACCTCTTTGATATACCGGTGATCTCCCCACACCGGGTCCTCCTGTGATTTTTTGTCAGCCCCCCACATCAGGACAGCGGTGTGCCCAGCACCAATGCACCCCTCCGAGCTCTGGCACCCAGATGGGCCCAACCTTGACCGCCAGCACCCAGCCTCTACATCCATTTCTTTGATGCCCATGGGCCTAAAGTCATCTATTTTTTCTCTTCACTGTCGCGTGTAATTTATATATAATTTATGTTTTTGTGGCCGGTAAAGTCTATGCACCTGTGTTGCTACTGCAAGTGAGATTGTACCTGTACATCACCGTACTTCTGCAAATGACAATAAACTGGACTAACTCATCATACTTGTGCATATGACAATAAACTTGAGCACTGGCAGATCACAGCTTTGCTGTAGCATGTGAGTAGCAGCCATGTCAGATTTCTGGTAAAAATCCCAAATAATCTTCAACAAAGGTACCATCTTCCATGGACTGTGAGCTGGACGACTGGGTGAACAATCACCCTGGCACTCTGTGCTGGCTGGTAGAACTTCCAGTAAGCAGTGGCCAACCACATAGGCTGAAAAGGCAGACAGCCATCCTAACTTGTAAGATGACAATTTGAGACAAATTGTCTCAGGGAAACCATATATCACACCATCACTCTAATTTGTGGCCACGTTTGCCACTTCAGAAATGGGGTGAAGGCTGGTACTTGGTGGAATCAATTCCTAAGATATTTTTCATTTGTGAGTGTACCTTACAGAACTGTTTGTACCATGTACGTATGGAACAAACTGCCAGAGGAAGTAGTTGAGGCAGGTACTTTCACAATGTTTAGAGGCATTTGGACAGGTACATGGATAGGATAAGTTTAGAGCGATATGGGCCAAAGGCAGGTAGGTAGGACTAGAGTAGATGGGACATGTTGGTCAGTGTGGGCTAGTTGGGCCAAAGGGCCTGTTTTCACGCAGTATGACTATGACTCTATGTGGTAGAACACTTATGTTATTGTTATAACTGGCAGTGCTGTTATTTGGGGATTAACTACTTCCAGTAATGATTGTACTTTTGGCAACTCCATATGTTACCTGTCTCAGTGAATGGTATCATAAAATAACTGACAGACATTACATTGTTGAAGAGTTTAAGATGATTCTGCTGGAAGGAGCAGCAGGACCGTGATTATTCATGAGTTGATGGAGGCGATGGATTGTCTACTCTCTGCGTGATTATTCTCTAATTATGTAGAGTATAGAGAATAATACAGGGGACACTGCAGGAGGTCAGTGAGCATTGCAAACACAAGAAAGTTCTGCTATTTACTCTCTACATTAAATGACTGGTGATGTTCCTGATAGCAAACAAGATTATTGAGGTCAGGAGAAAAGACATGAAACAGAGAAATATGGTGATATGTGGTACCTCTACTGGAACCAAGATCCAAGATGTACAAGGCATTGGTGAGATACTTAATGAAGACATGTATAACTCAATGGTTTCAGAAATATTCGAGAGTTATAGCTTGGCATGTGCAACCCAAGGAAGTGCCATGGACGTAAGATAAGATTAATTTTTTAGACCTTTTTAGAGTAGGTGTGAGAGAATCAATAAACTGCATTTGCTGGTTTACAAAAAAAGACACAAAGTGCTGGAGTTACTCAGCAGGTCAGGCAGCATCTGTACAGAACTTGGATAGGTGATATTTCGGGTCAGAACCCTTCTTCAGTCTGAAGAAGGATCCTGACCCAAAACATCACTTACCCATGGTCTCCAGAGATGCTGCCTGATCCACTGAGTTACTTCAGCACTTTCTGGGTTTTTTTTTGCTGTGGGTGAGTTTAGTTTGTGGCCTGGCAAATGAAAGGATTCAAGGAAAACTATTTGTCTTGCTGGTCAAAATTCCAGTGGGAGGGCACAGAAAACCACCAATTTGGAGATGGGGGCCAATGAATATAAAAGATTATCATATCATATCATATATATACAGCCGGAAACAGGCCTTTTCGGCCCACCAAGTCCGTGCCGCCCAGCGATCCCCGTACATTAACACCATCCTACACCCACTAGGGACAATTTTTACATTTACCCAGCCAATTAACCTACATACCTGTACGTCTTTGGAGTGTGGGAGGAAACCGAAGATCTCGGAGAAAACCCACGCAGGTCACGGGGAGAACGTACAAACTCCTTACAGTGCAGCACCCGTAGTCAGGATCGAACCTGAGTCTCCGGCGCTGCATTCGCTGTAAAGCAGCAACTCTACCGCTGCGCTACCGTGCCGCCCTTGATTGTTATGGTTGCTTTCATTGCACAGTTAATTTCAGGTCATGAGTTCAAGGGAATAAGAAGATTATAAGTCATGTGGTGCCAAAAAGCAAGAAGCCTTGTCATGGATGTCACAGTAGGATGTTAGCCTCAGAATTGACCCTCATTCATGATGGCCCAATGCTTTAGTTGCTTCATGATTGGGATGAATGCATCTGTGGGTAGTTGGAGTCGAATGGGAATGGTGCAAGTCTCTGAAAAATATAAGGAAATGCGAAAAGGCATATAATTTCTTGGTCATTCTACCCTTGCTACTTCCCTTAATAAGCAACAAGATGGAAACCCAATACACACAACAATGACTGCTGCTAACCTTCAATGCAAAATCCAGGTTGCAAAAACTTTGTTGTGGCTTTCACTATTCATTGTTGATACCTCCCAGTTATTATGGTAGTTGTTTATTTATGTCTATTGTGATATTAAGAATCTCATCATATTAGAGTTTAAGTTTGCTTGGCCTTTCATTTAATTGTTTGCTACCCTTTAGAAAACAGATTGTATTGTAATTTCACAGAGCGGAGATTGCTTCCAGTAATTGAAGGGTGAGAATGAGGGTGTGTGGATATATAGTTACATAAGGCAGAGAGCGGAATAAAGTTATTTTATACATGGTAACATCTGGAGCTCTGAAATGCAGAACTGGAGCGAGCAATTAAATCAGAGAGTATGGGGGGAATTTTTAATTGCTGGTTCCTGGACTATTGCCCGGCGATCAAAAATCAGTAGAGTTGTGGAATGAGGGGTGGAATAGAAGTGGGGGGGGGGGGGGGACATCTTGACTATTTCCTTGGCACCCAACATCTGTCTAATGCAATTATCAGTCAGTTTTATCGATTGTTCAGCAGCATGCCAACACTTCGGCTGGATCAAATACTGTGTGTTACCCCATGTTAACACTTAATATGACATAAGATAGGCCTTGATGCATAGGGAGTAAAGGAAGATGGGAACATGGTGAGTAAATGGGATTAGTGCTAGTGCTTATGCAACATCAGAACCAAACCACAAGTTTCCTCTTTGCTGTTTCAATGTAATTCAATGCTTTGCCACCTTCTTTGATTTCAGTTGTAGTGCAGCTGCAGCAAGTGAGAATTTCATTGTTCCGTTGTCGGTATATATGACAATTAAATACTCTTGACTCTCCTGACACTTGACAGTAAAAAGTATTCTCTTGACTGATATCATAATGTCCAGTTTGTGACAGGGCCAGTGAATCTGATGCCACAAAATGGGCAATGAAGTCTCATATCAAAGATTTGCTCATTGTTGCATGTTCCACAGCTGGATGAACAAAATATTTTGTTCGACTATCAGCCAGGTCAAAATTTAAATAATTCACTAGAAAGAAGGAAGCCTAATGACTAAAGCATTCCGTTTCACCACGTTTCTATTGCCTTAAATATGAAATTTGCAATTTTTTTGCATTAAAATCTATCTGCCGTAATATAATAAGCAAATTCTTAAAAAGGAAAGATCGACCACATTTTATGGCTTCTCTATTGATTCTGATTGTTTTATTACTAACTGCAATGCTTTACTTTCCTGCTGTTTAGTAATGCGTTTGTATTGCGCAAGGACATCCTCAGTGCATGGATGCAGTGATTCTGCTTGGATGCTTGCTGCCTGAAACTACACATCAAAGGCCAGCGAAAACATGCAAAAAACCCAGATCTGCACCAAATCCCATTAAATCTCTATTCACTGGTCTGCAGAAAGTATTGTCCTCTGATTTAGAATTCTCATCATCATTTTCAACCCCCCCCAATAACAATACAATGCCTATCTCTATAATCTTCACCAGCTCTGCCATTCTCTGAGATCTTTGTACGGATGTAATTCTGGCCTCCAGCTCATCCCACAGTTTAATCGCTCCACCAACTAGTTTGTGACTCTCTTGTAAAGCATTTTAGGATGATTTTCTACAACAAATTGACTAGATAGATACAGTTTTTGTTGCAAAATGGATAATAAAATGTCCAGCCCATTTAATGTTACAAACTGAGGGACAGATTTATTTGCAAATATCTTGAAATACCTTTCGTGTTACTTTGCTCAATTACGAACAATATGACAGACCTGGCATTTTTTCAATTGTAATGTCTGTCACTATGTTGAGATAAAGATGTGCCCTCCAGCTTTTTACACTCAATTAATTAGTCCTTTAAGTGCCTGAACACTTACATTACGATCTGAGTCCAAGAACAAGGTTCATTTTCTCCAAGACACAAAGATCATAAAGCCTGAGTAAGAGACAAGTGTTTTCGCACTTTGATCCCATTTACAGAAATTATTTTTTGTATTTGCAAAATTTGATGTTAACTAGTTTACTGGATTATGCGATGTGACAGCGAAGGTTTATTTATTTGCCATTTAGTCATTGTGATTGGGGTGGCTGTCAGCACTTGTCTGCACATAGTGAAAGCTAGCCATTAAACTAGTCATTTAGATTTATCATTAAAAATAGCTACTCTTTTGTTTTTACATGGTGTGACAAATCATGACAGTCAGACTTTTACTAATGAGCATTCGTGGCATGTAATAGTCAGAAAGTTTATTGTCTTTCAATGTTCGCCAGATAGTGGGAAATTCAATCTTAACAAAATATACTTAATCATTTATTAACATTAAATTTGTTTAGAAAAAAAATAAAACAGTCACTCGAAGTTTCCATTCATTATGAACACTACAGATTATCATGAATTTGTAAATATTCAAAGTTTCTATTTGTAGTGCAATCATTCATGGAATAACAATAGTTCCAGATCCCTTCAGCTTGCTTCCTATATGATTTTCAATCCCAAAATGTATGGGTAATAAATATGGTACATGTTTTCATCTGAATTCCCAATATCTATTCTCTGCCCCATAAAGCTTTACATTAGGGATAGTGCCTCATGGCATTTGCTTCTTGGTTCCAAAAACAAAATATTCTATCCATTTAAAAGAGTAAAAGATCTTGCAAATTAAATGTTTAAATTTGAGTTGTGGAGTTTATCGTTGTATGCATAAGTATAGTGAGGCGCAGGTACAATGTAAATCGTGCTTTCTGCTGCACCACGTGCACATAAACACAAACTGCACACAAATGCAAAAATTATACGATGATAACACCTAAATTCTTTGAAACAGTGAAAAGAAAAAGACCGTACAAAAAAAAACATCAGTGCAAAAATACACAATTAATAAACAAATCCACTGTGATGTGAGAGATGGTGTATTGTGTTCTGTTGCTGAGGTAAGATTACAGTTGTGCAGATTGGTTCCGAAACTGGACAGTTTTAAGAATATAACTGTTCCTGATCCTGGGGGTGTGGGACTCCAGGCTGATGTACCTCTTGACCTGATAGTAACAGTGAAAAGAGGGCATCTTCCAGATGGTGAGGACCTTGATGGTAGATGCCGCCTTCATGAGGCAGCGGGTCATGTAGAGCTTTTGACGATGGGAGGGCTGTACTCCTTTGAACCAAAAAAGCTTGACATGAAAGTAGACATTTTGGTGCTATATTAGATGAATAATACTTAGATCCAAGTGTTATGTGGTCGTCCCCCTGTCAGCCATTTATGTAATTTTCCAAGATTTTCCAACATTTTTCCACTGAAGTGGTAGTGGGCAATCCAAATGACCCAGCAAGACATTTGGGCCCTTGCAGTGACTGGCACAGATCAACAAACTCAATACTAATTGCATTTCACCAATAGTATTACCTTGGTTTATGAGGCTCAGTTGCAGAATGATTCGTTTATCTACCAACTGACTAAACTGAGATAAATGAAATCAATTAAATACTGCTATCAGAATTGGATTCAAACATGTGCCTTGATAGGAGTCAATGCTTGGTGTTTAATGTAAAAAAGTATTATACAGATTTTGTTTGGTAAAGATCAATCAAAATGGCGTTTCCCTTCCAAGAACTAACAAGCCAAAAATAAACCACTTGAATTTAAGGAGCAGCACTCTATCAATTGCTGTCATATTAGTAGACATACCTACTAATACACATTAAGAGTTAAATTCTGACCTGCAAACATTATTTCAGAAAATGTCACCTGCCAGGGAGATTACTGCTATTTATTTCTATATTTACAAGAAGTAGAGCTCAATCCAACATGCATTGCATATTTCATGATGTCACCCCCAAGAATTTATCATTGATAGCAGAGATGACCACAATAGAACAAGGGGCCACAGTTTAAGAATAAGGGGTAGGCCATTTAGAACGGAGATGAGGAAGAACTTTTTCAGTCAGAGAGTGATGAAGGTGTGGAATTCTCTGCCTCAGAAGGCAGTGGAGGCCAGTTCGTTGGATGCTTTCAAGAGAGAGCTGGATAGAGCTCTTAAGGATAGCGGAGTGAGGGGGTATGGGGAGAAGGCCGGAACGGGGTACTGATTGAGAGTGATCAGCCATGATCGCATTGAATGGCGGTGCTGGCTCGAAGGGCTGAATGGCCTCCTCCTGCACCTATTGTCTATTGTCTATTGTCTATAATATTTACCTGCATGATGCCAGCAACAAGGCAGCATGTTGCTGAGTAGCAATGACTGAGTAGCAACAACTTAGTAACAGCAAGAAGTGCAATGTAAAAGCTGCAGCAGTGGACTGATTGGAGCAGCAGAGTGTTAAAACATTTAGTTTAGTTTGGAAATGCAGCGCAGAAACAGGCCCTTCGGCCCACTGAGTCTGCACCGACCAGCGATCCCCTTACACTAACACTATCCAACACACTAGGGACAATTTACAATTCTTACTGAAGCCACAAGCCTGTACATCTTTGGAGTGTAGGAGAAACCCCACGTGGTTATGGGGAGAATGTACAAGCTCTGTACAGAGATCACCCGTAGTGAGGGTTGAACCCTAGTTTCTGGCGCTGTAAGCCAGAAACTCTAATGCTGTGCCACCTTGCTGCCTTTTGTTGCAACAGCACAGGGTGGGAGGGATTGGAATAACAGTGAAGCTTGTGGAATGGCATGCGGTGGGATTGATTGAAACAGTATGCAGAAGGACTGAATGGAACAACACACAGTGGGAGTGATTGGAAGAGCAGGTTGTGAATGCGTCGAACTGTCCTGTGGAAGAAAACAAAGAAAGAAATACTGCAAATGAAGACGATTGTTCCTGCCCAAAGGCTAAGATGTGCCTTGACTGATGAGCTGTAGATAGTGATCTCAAGGGTGTTGACATGAAAAGAAGAATGTTGGTATAACATCAAAAGGCACGGCGCAGTTTCTCCAAAAATAAATAAATAAATAATAGAGTCACATCTCAATATTCCAGCAGGCTCAGATCTGAGAGGGGTTCACTACAATGTAGCCAGAAGAATTTCTGCTGTCATACAAAATACAGAGGTATCATCCGCCCCATTGTGCAGATATTCACTTGAGGTTTGTATTGAGAAACTGAATTAAGGGAATGAAGAAACCAATCTCCATCAGACAGCTAGATTTGCAGGGCATTTGCTGAAGAATGAATGACTTCCGGTCTGTGATATGCAAATATATCTGCAGTCACATTAATTATTTTCTCAAATTCATTCTTGAAGGGTGACACCAATGAAACAGAAGCAGAAAGTTTTGGAAATATTCAAAAGGTCAAAGCAGCACCTGTGAACATAACGGCAGAGTTAACGTTTCAGCTCAATTACTTTTCATCAGACGGCAGAAGTGAGAAAACAAGCATGGTTTAAATTACAGAGGTATCTTTGTAATTGGCCTCCTGCACTGTCCAAATGAAGCCTAGCATTCGAGGAACAGTTCCACTCCCATGTATCTGAAGTTTTTTGCCTGCTGACTGGTTTGTTCTGCAGATTTAGGAGGTGCTGCAGGAGAAACCTTGGCCAAGTACTGTCATTCTCTAGATCCAGGTAGAGTCACATCTGCTGTTGTGGAGAAGTGGCAGCTCCCACATTGACCTCCATACCCAACTCAGAATCCACAAGCTGAACTGCAAGTAAGTCATGAAAGGACACAAAAAGCTGAAGTAACTCAACGGGTCAAGCAGCAATTCTGGAAACCATGGCTCAGTGATGTTTCAGGTTGCGACCCTTCACTGGAAGTAAGCTATCCTCCATCGTGAAGGGATACCTAAGAAGGCAAAGAAGAAGGACATTTAGGGTATTGCTTTGACTGATAAGAGAATTAATTCCTTTTTAATTGATGTAATCAACGGGTAGCCAGTAAGGCTTTGTATATTTATAACAAAATTTCATGAGTGAAACTCTCCTAGAATACTTTTGATTTGTCCTACCGAAGAATGGACTATAAGATGACCTGGTTGAAGTCTCCTTTTTCCCATCAAACTTGCTATTAGTGTAACTGGAGGGTGCATTAAAAAAACACTTTCCCCACTAAATAGCTCTTCCTGTTTTGCACCGGGTTCCAGGGATCCTCAAATCTGTGTTTGAACCATGATTCGTGGATGAAAGGTGAAGGATCCCTAGCCGAAATATCACCCATCCTTTTTCTCCAGAGATGCTGCTGAACCTGCTGAGTTACTCCAGCACTTTATGTCTATCTTGTGCATATATACTTGTGTCCCTAAGTCAGGTGATTGTTAACCAGGGCAGCCTGTACCTAGATGTTTCACCAAACCTATCTCCTGCATTTATGCAGTTAGAGCCCAACATTTCCTTTTGTTATGCATTGCTCCTCAAATGTGCAGTAAAGTATTTGGAAACACCTGAGTTCACTGACAACAATTCACAGACTTTAAACCTCTTTCAACATCTTATGTTTTGAGTAAACAAATGTATGCCACGATGGTTCAAACTTTTTAGTTAAGATTCAGATTAAAGGTTTTAAATATATCTGTGAGAACATTAGATGACATGAATTTTTTCATCGTAATAGAATACTGAATGCAGTTGCTAAATTACTATTTTCCAACAGAAAAGATCAGAAAAAAATCTTGTTTTCTTACTCCATCATAATAACAAACACTTTTCCTCAGTATCCATGTGTTCTGATGTGCAAATGCCTAGTTATCGAAATGAGTTGGCGTTATTAAAATATTGCACAGAGACTTATAAGTGGCAGTACCTATTTATATCAGAATTCCCTTGACAGGGGAATCCACCTTTAAACAAATTATCAATATTTTTCCGAGCTTAGGGTGAGTAATATGCTCATTATGGAGTCATTATTCGTAAACCTGAGTTTACAAAACTGCAAATCATTGACTTTGAATTTTCTCTAAATCTAACAATGAGTATATGATGCAGTAAGAAACAATTTTATTTGCTGTACAATATACAAGATGGTTGAGTACTGGTTATCAGAGACAAAATTGAATCCTCTTACCTTCATCTGTGTTCACTGTTCTTTCAGCTTCCCTGATTTATACAGCTTCAGCCCCTCAGGCATTACTTGGTCTCGTTTCATCTAATTTAATTTTCTCATTTCCTTGAAACTCTGCTGAATATCCATTTTCTTGTGCATTGTCCAGAGGAAATAACTAAATGTACCTGCGGACAACTGGATCTTACAGTAATTAAGATGAACATTTTTGCAAGCTCAAAACAGATCTCAATAGGATATACAAAGGTATTTATTCACAAAATGCTGGAGTAGCTCAGCAGGTCAGGCAGCATCTCAGGAGAGAAGGAATGGGTGACGTTTCGGGTCGAGACCCTTCTTCAGACTGGATATACTGTATGTTGAAATTGACTTTATTTTTAGTCTCTCATGAACTGCATGAAGACTAACATCATGCTAATATCAAGTTTTGGTGACCAGAAATAAATTCATTTTGTTTTTAAATGGATAAGGCTTTACCACTTTCTGTTCTAAGTATGGATATGGAGGTTTCCCACTTTGAAACAGTTCATGTGTGTAAAAATTAATCTTCAATTGCATACATTAAACAGATGATGTGGTGTACACCTTGAACTAATCTGGTGAAATTCAGTTTCATTAAAGTCAATACAATGAATTTCAGAAATAGGGTTCAGCATGTGAAACCTCCCACACTGCTAGTTTACTGCACACAAAATTCTTTTTTTTCAGATGAAGTCATTTTAGTTCAAAAGATAAAGTTTTCAACATATTCAATAAAAAAATCGAAATAAAGCATTTAGTTTATAAGCAACATTTTGGTATGAATATGTTTTCAACAAAGAATGGGTTACAAATTCAGAGACTTCAGAAGTAAGGTCAGCATTATGGCGCAGCGGTAGAGTTGCTACCTTACAGTGCCAGAAACTTGGGTTCGATCTTGACCACGGGTGCTGTCTGTACGGACTTTGTACGTTCTCCCCATGACCTGCGTGGGTTTACCCCAGGTGCTCCAGTTTCCTCCTACATTTCAAAGACGTACAGGTTTGTAGGTTAATTGGCTTAGGTAAAATTGTAAATTCACCCTAGTGTGTAGGATAGTGTTAGTGTGCGGGGATCACTGGTCGGCGCGGACTCAGTGGGTCGAAGAGCTGTATCTCTAAACTAAACTAAACTAAGGTGGGTCACAAATATCTCCAATCTAATCGCAAAATATTTTAACCTATTAAAATGAGAGCTCCTAATATTGACTACAAGTATTTGCCTTTGTTCAGTCATCTCCAAAAGTAAGGCATTGATATTAAAGGCACATTCCAGTGTCTATCATAGATGCATGCTGGATTTAATATTCTTTTCAAGTCCTGAACCTCTTGATGTTTTTATCCCCAAGTCTCCTGTTACAAACAATCGAGTCTTCCTTAAGGCAAATTGCAAGATTTAATAACAGGCAAGGATCCTACAGAGTCTGTGGACTGTTTTGTGTTGCTGCTTGTATAAATAAATGGCAGAGATAATGTTATCAATGGAGCAAACTTTAATCAAGGCAGTAACCCTCAACTAAACAGCAATGTCTGCTCCAACAATATTTCAAAGTCATACTACATATTAAATTGACTTTTTAAAAGTGCATTTACATGACACTTGCTCTGTTTCAAAAGTAAAGAAATAAGCACATTTGGTCAATTATTTAGTTACATACATACAAGTCTTGGCATTGAGATCTTTGAACATTCTGATTGCTGTGAGGTGGCCATGTCACTGTCAAATGATGCCATTGATTCAGCTTTTCAGAATGCGCTGCAACAAACAATCTGCTGAAGATACTCGGTGGGTCGAGCAGCATCTGTGAGTGGAAAAGATTGGTTGCTGTTTCTGGTTGAAATCCTGCATCAGGCATGGGAATGAGATGGGGAATTAAAGGTGTTCGCATCTAGGTGTCCCAATAGTCCATCTATAGTCTCCTGTAATGTTATAACAAGCCCGATGTAAGCTTAGGACATAGCATCATGTCTTCCAACTGGGCATGTCGAGACCTTTTAAATTCAGTATAAAATTCTACTTCAGTTAACTTGCTTTCACTGTTTCATTCAGAACCGGTCAATTCTGCTACAACTCATCCATCCGTGATATTGTTTCAGTTTTTCTCTCTCCATTAGCATAGCTGGGGATGTCCCACAGCCTGGCAGTTTGCACTTTTGACCACCTTTGTAACATTCAGAACACAACAGCTGTTCAGGTTACAGAAATTCACTCATACAAAATTCACAAATTCGCTCTTACCGAACACCAAATATCCAACATATAGAATAAAATTCACTCTCACTGAATTCATGTGAGAAAATCATTAATAAACATCAATAAAAATGATATAAATAAACACAAAATGCAAAATGCTTATTTATATGTTTCAACTCGCATTTCTCAATGTGTGCACTGATAATGGGCATTATTTTAATGTAAAAGGTTCACTTTAGTGTCGGCAGTTTTTTTTCATGAATTTTTCCCATTATTTACCCATAAGATGTCTGAAACGAGGCCAGCAAATTTAAGTACAATAGGTAAACCTAAACAGCCACATGAAAATATTTCACTTATTGGGAAGATAGACACAAAGTGCTGGAATAACTCAACAGGTCAAGCACCATCCCTCGAGAACAGGGATAGGTATCATTTTGGTTTGGGACCCTTCTTTAGACTTCTTTGTATTCTCTTTCGTATTGCTTTTGTAACCAGAATCTGCAGTTCTTGTTTCTACACTAGTGCATGCAAGCTGTCAGTTATGGTCAGCTATGAAATCCAGCAGTGCCCATTCACACCATGAGCGGCATAACTTTGCAGTTATGGTCTGGTATGCGAGGGATGACAGAGCTGATGAACATTCGGCCCAAGTCCTGGATTAGTAAATATTCTTGGCAAGTGAGTGATGGGACAGTATATCACTGAGAAGGGCTGGAGTCCACAGGTGGAGATTGTGGGATATAGCATTTGAATTCACAGACATTGCCCACACATTAGACATGCTCCTCAGTGTTGTGTCACGTGCCACAAGGACCTCCAGTAATGACTTGCCTTCTCTGCTGTGAACACAACTCATTTCCACTCGAAGAGACGCAGGCAATCTGCCTTTAAGCAATGCAGCCTAGCTTGAATCAGCCTTGCCATCATCAGACAGGGCCCCACTGCTGTGCTAAGCCAGGGAATAGAGCAGCTAATGCTAACTGCATGTTGAAATCACTATAATGAGTTGGCAGCGCAACATGTACTGGTCAAATGGCACGGGTTAATTATGCACTGGGTTCCCAGTGTCTAGGTTCAGAGGCTTTGCAATTTAGCCACCTTTTACTTAGCCAGTTCAGTCACGTGCTGGAAATGAGCTTTTCCCATACTGGGAAAGAGAGTTCTGTCTCATGATCATTAATCCTCATTCACTCATTAAGACACAGGAGGATAGTCGTCAATTCCAACTGACAAAGTGCTTTATTAAACAGAAGAACTTACAGAGGGAATTCTCTACTGTGTACCAGCTACTCACAGGCAAAAACCTCTCGGCTCTGTTTGAAACCTGAACTTTTGTACCAGTAACATCGAAAATAATAGGTCACTGGCTGTACTTCTTAAAGGGGAAAATGCCCAATATAAACCAATTTCAATTCCAGCTATGTTCTTTCCAGCAAAGGTTGCACTAAAACATTCCATTAAATAACTCAAGTTGACAAGCATATTGCACCTCAACTCATGAAAATGGTTTAAATCCTTTCCAGGATATAGAATGAGAGAGTACTCAGACCTGTACTCAGACTGGAACAATAAAGTGAGGGAATGACATACAACCATCTTTCTTCATAAAGAAAAATAAACCCTGTGGCTGATAGGGAAAGGGTTAATTCATGATTAGCAGTGAACCTCATTTACTACTGCCACCTGTAGGCTTTCCTATGTAGTGCATCAGCAAGATATTGGAATTTTGGATTGCTACATAGATTCATAGATTCATAGAATCATACAGCATTGAAACTGGCCTTTCGGCCCGACTTGTCCATACCCATCAAGATGCCCCATCTAAATTAGTCCCATTTGTCCATGTTTGGTCCATGTCCCTCTAAATCTTCCTATCCACGTACCAATCCAAATGTCTTTTGAATGTTGTCATTGTATCTGCCTCTACTACTTCTTCTGGTAGCTGATTCTATATTACCATTACCATGTGAAAAAGTTGGCCATAAGGTTCCTATTGAATTTTCCCCTTCTCAGCTTAAACCTATGACCATTATTTCTTGATTCTCCCCCCCTGGAAGAAAGACTCTATAGCCCTCATGCTTTTGTACACCTCCATAAAATCACCCCTCTGCCTCATGTGGTCCAATTGTCTTCTAGAAGGGAAACTAAAATGAAAGTTGGCATTAATGGATGAATTTTTCCATCAGGAATGAGCTACTATGCCTCTTGTAGTGTAAGAAAATAACTGCAGATGCTGGTACAATTCAAAGGTTTTTATTTCACAAAATGCTGGAGTAACTCAGCAGGTCAGGCAGCATCTCAGGAGAGAAGCCTCTTCGTATCTCTTCTAATGGAAGGTGAACACCTTATAATTCTCTGGCTAATTCTAACCCACAGTTCATGCATCCCGATCCTGGAAACATGATGGAGGACTTATCTCTTGACCTTGAAACAGTCTCTGGCAATGTGAGATTGGAAAGGAATGATGAGGGAAAGCTAATTCCAGCAGCATCCTCTTCTTAACCAGATGCTTGGAGTGGAGCTAATTTACAGCACAAATTGTAACTCCTCCCACCTATAAAACTTCCACTGCAGAATCAAAATCCTCTACCTTCTTGTGGGGGAATATAAAACCATGGGTCGACATTTTAAAATTTGGGGGTGTCCATTTTGTGTTGTCAGATCTCAGGCATAATTTTTCTCCTTTTATGAATCTTTGGTACTCCCTTCCTGAAAGGGTAGTGCAAGAAGAGTCTTCAGCCCAAAATAGATAAGCAAGGGAGTAAAAGGTTATTGTGCTTTGTCAAGCATGTAATGTTGGGATTATAATCACTGTAGCCATGTTCTTATTAAATAGCAGAACAGGTTCGAGTGGCCTGTTTCTAATTTGTATGTTTGCAAGATCAAGATCACAAGGCCAGCACAAGGTTCAGATAATAGTGATCTCAGCCCTTTTGTACTCTTCTGAGACCTTGACTGCAGGCATGTCAAAGTACTGAAGAGATACTATCAAGGTTGTCTCTGCATAATCCTCCAAATCCACTGGCAGGATTAGTGAACTAACATCCATATTCCCTGTCAGTTCAAGATCTCCAGCATTGGAGCTTGAATCGCCATCAGTTCTAACGCCCTATTGTTTACTTGCCTCTCACTAAACTTCGAAAGCAGACACGCTATTCCAAATGTATTCATGGTAATAAAAACTACCTGGGGTTCAGAAGAGATAATTCAAGAATATTCTCAAAGCCTCCTTGAGAACATCATAGAGTTATACAGCATGAAAATCACCGGGTCAGCACTAACTCTCAAGCACCTTTTCCACTAATCCTATGCCAATCCCACTTTATTCTCCTCCATATTCCCATTGAGTCCTCCAGATTTCATACACATCAGGGATAAGTGGCCAATTAACCTCACAACCTACATATCTTTGCGATGTGGGAGAAACCCAATACAGCCACATGCAAGCCCCATGTCGACAGCACCCAAGGTCAGTATTGAAACCAATTCACTCGCAACCATGAGGTGCAGCTTATCTGAATTCCCCACTCTGCTGCATCATTGCATCCTCGCTAATGCATGGGTCCTTGGCCCTGAGTAGGAGCAAGTCATCTTGGACCATAACAGACTGGCTGAATAGGACTAGAAGAGGAAGTAGCCATATCAGTTTCAGGCAAAGAAAACGCATCAGGAAATGGGAGGAGGGGCAAGCAGAAGGAAGAACAGTAAAGAATGCAACTTGTACATGCATCAAGGCAAGTGACAGATGCACTCCTGATTCCAGGAATGAATGAATTAATACTTTATTGTCACATGTGACAACTCACAGTGAAATTCTTTGTTTGCAAACCCAAGGTATGCAAAGGTCACCACATTTGGGTGCTGACAAAGTTACAAAGTATACACGGTATCTGCACCAGGTTCTCCTTTGTCCTCCCTCTACCCCCCCCCCCCCCCCTTCCCTTCACGGCAGTCCCCCCACGTCGGGTCCTCCTTTGTTCCTTCCCTCGGCAGTGGTGTCCTCACACCACGTGATCCGTCCTCATTCGTTGGTCGGCGCCATCATCGACTGCTGCACCGACATCTCCACTATCGCTGCTGTGTCCTCTCTGGTTGCCTCCATGGCATCGACCCAGACCGCAGCCACATGGCTCCGTTGACTCGCGGGCTCTGACCTCGGTCGCAGGCTCCGCCGGCCCAGGCTCCGTCAGCCGCAGGCTCCGTCAGCCGCAGGCTCCCACCCACGGGGGCTCCGGCCTCGTCACCTCGCCTGCCATGGCTACTCCACGGCAAGCCAAAAGGCGGTAGCACACTGTTCTCTGAGGGAAAGGAACAAGGATGAAACATGGACTACTAATTGAGTCCACGTCTTGGCCTCTTCTGATGATTTGGAGTCTCATGCTGAGCCTCTCACTGTGGACGTCTACTTTCCATTTAAAGAGCACTTCCGTCACACTAAAATAGGATGTCCCGACAGGAAGGGAACAATCGCAGGCCAAGAAACAGCTTGGCACAGTGTCAACCCTAACCACACACTGCTCCTCCTGGGTGCTGGGACTGCAGGGGGTAGGCAGTGTTCACAACCAGGCTGATGGCTGATTATACTAATTGCAACCTGATGCTGCTAGACCTAATTAAACCCTTGTTTAAACTCACGTTTTTTAAAAAGAAGAAGATGTTAATTTAAGAGTTCTGCTCATTTGAGAAGAAAAGGATAATAAACTTAGGTCTGAAATGAGGAGCAATGTCTTCACTCAGAGGATTGTGAACCATTGGAATTCTTCACTCTAGGTACCATGAAAGCCCAGTTGTTATGTTCACTGAAAACAGGTAACGATACAATGAAGAGACATGAGTAGAATGCAGTAAAATGACGCTGAGGTAGAAAATAAGCCAAGATCTTGATGAGTCGCTGTGCAGGCTCAAAGGGCCACATGCCCGATGCTTTTTTCTTATGTTCTTATGCTACATCTTCTAATTTATTTGGCCCATGTGTATCCTTTCTCGTGGCTTGTTGAAGAATGAAAGTTTTGTGACCATGGATAGCGCAATAAAATTCATAACCATCCATGGCTACTTTTCACAAAGGCAGGAAGGTGATTTCCATTTAAAGAGAGCTTCCTGTGATTTTCTTGGTGATGCAAGGAACTGCAGACACCGATTTTCAAAATAAAGACACAAAGTGCTAGAATAACTCATGGATAGGTCCATGTTCTTCAGAGATGCTGACTGACCCACTGAGTTACTCCAGCACTTTGTGCCTATTTAAGGTGATTTTCTTCTTCGGTTCTTCCCCCCTTCACCGTAACTTCAGTAGATGTTTGTGTAGGAACGTACGGCAGATGCTGCTTTACACCAAAGGTAGAGACAAAATGCTGGAGTAACTCAGCGGGCCAGGCACCATCTCTGGAGAAAAGGTATAGATGACGTTTTGGATTGAGACCCTGCTTCAGACTGAAGAAGCGCCCCGACCCAAAACTTCACCAGACCTGAAACGTCACCTATTCCTTTTCTCCAGAGATGCTGCCTGACCCGTTGAGTTACTCCAGCATTTTGTGTCTATCTTCAGTAGACGTTTAATGGTCAAGTGTTTTTCCATGTAATCTGAGCTTGTTTTGAGAGTTACATTAGTTAGAGGAAAAGGAGTACACTCACTGAACCTGAGCTGAGAACAGTGCCAGAGATCAGTGCCACAGCTATCTATTGATGCAAAGATTGTGGAAGCTGGTTTTGCATCTTAATTATTAAAAAAGCTTAGAAATAGCCATATGTAATATCGTGTAATTAACATAAATGAATAAATCCACCACATGAACTTGTAAATATTAAATCGCATTGCAGAAGGCAAATTCTGCCTCTTGACAGCCTCAGCTTTTCAGCTGCTGAAACCAATAAAATGTGTTGAAATATTGCTGACTCGCAGAACAAAGGAAACTGCAAAAAGATTCTGATACGGTGGGGAAGAGGAACAGCGGTAAGTGATGCATTTTTGCAATAATCAAACACTGTATGGTACTGGGAATGAACAAAGGGATTAAGGGGTACAGGTTCACTGGATAATAAGGCGGTGACTGCTCTGGAGCTGCTGATTCATCTGGATCTGATGTGCGTCACACAAAGCAGGAAGATCTCTGACAGTCTTGTGCTAGTTAGGGATATAATTTCCTGCACCTGGCACAGGGGTGTAGAGACTAGCTTGGTCTTTTTGGACTTGGAATAGTCATTATGCAAAATATTGAAAATATTGGAAAATGTATTTGATGGACAAATACATTTTGCCAAAATGGAGAGTGATTTTATAATAGGATACAAATTATAAAATCACTCTCAATTTGGAGAAAAGGTCCATCAAAAACACTTTCCAATGTTTTCAATATTTTGCAAAATCAAGTCCAAACAGAACAAGCTAGAAACAGAATGTGAATTGTGTGTGGGAAATATAAAAGCATCCCAGTAAAATCTGGAGTTATAAAAGTTGCTCCCTCTCTGATTTTTTTTGTATGTTGTATCCTGCCTATTGCCATGTTCATCAGGAAGGATGTAGGGATAAAGGAGATAACAATGCAGCCAGGCATATGGCCTGTACCAATTTCAATCCTTCTCATGCACATTGTTTGCACCTAAAAGTTACAGTCATAGAATCATAGAGTCATACAGCGTGGAAACAGGCCCTTTAGCCCAATTTGCTCAATCAACCAACATGTCACATCTATCCTAGTCCCACCTGCCAGTGTTTGGCCCAATCCCTCCAAACCCACCCTATCCATGTACCTGTCTAAATGTTTCTAAAATGGTGGGATAGTACCTCCCTCAACTACCTCCTCCGGCAGCTCATTCCATTCACCCACCATCCTTTGTGTGAAATAGTTACCCCTCAGATTCCTATTGTCTTCCACCCCCCATCCCCCCTCCCCTCACCTTAAACCTATGTCCTCTGGTTCTTGATTCCCTGACTCAGGGCAAGAGACTGTGAATTTACCCAATTTATTCCTCTCATGATTTTGTGCACCTCCATAAGATCACCCCTCATCCTCCTACGATCCAAGGAAGAGACTCCTAGCCTGCTCAACCTCCCCCTATAGCTCAGGCCCTCGACCCCTGACACAATCCTCGTAAATCTTCTCTGTACATTTTCCAGGTTGATAACTTTTTGCCCCCTTCTGCCCAGATGCACGTTCAGTCCGCAGATTTATGAGCAAGTGCAACTCTTTCACACTGGCCTTTGAAGCCAGAGTTAATCGCAGCAAAAGTAGGGTTTATTTGGCAATTGGTGTAACCAATACTTTGTCCCCTTCACCATCGGATCCAATTCCCAGCAGCTTTTGGGAGTATGGGTCAGGGGAGTGAGTGCATGCACCATGGACTGGTAGAATGCGTAGCCAAGCTGAAGCAACCTTTTATCTGCACTGTAATGGAGAATATAGTCATCATGCTCGTGTTCCTTACCTTACTTCAACACTGGTTTCCAGGTAGACTGGAGATCAAAATGGGACCTGGTCTGTCAAGACACAATGTTCAAATCTCCAGAACAAAAAGGAGGAAAATGTATCCAAAGATGGCCTCATCACAAAGCCATCTATGTGCTTGGCCATGTCCAGCTGTACACAGAGTCTGGTCACAGAAACATGCACTGAGTTTCCACCTGTACTCTGTGTTGTGTGGAATGCATCTGGTCATGTTATCTTAGAATATTCCCTTTGGCTGGACTTTGCCACACAATCTACCCCTCATGGAAACGTTTGTGCAGCCCTTTTAACTAAAGTAAATCACACAGGGGTCTGCAAGAAAATGGGGATGATAGATCCCATGGAATGATTCCCCTAGCTGACTGCCGTGGTAATTTGGTGGAATACCTCATTACCAGAACTTTCAGAAGGCCCCAAAGTCTCGTTGGGCTGGGTGCTTAACAACATCTTTCTATAGCAGGGTGACTACAACTGAACACAATACTCCAAACGTGGCCTCACCAACATCTTGTACAACTGTAACTGTACTGAGGCTGCATAGAATGACTCAATTCATGGAAGATGGATGTGAGTAAAGGGCCTGTCACACTTAGGCGATTTTTTAGGCAACTGCCGGCAACTGTCATAGTAGTAGCGGGTCGCCAAAAAAACGGCGACTGAACCCCCCCTACGATAATGTCTACGACAAGCTAGAACAACCTACCACCTAGTGGACATCAAGCTATGGCAAGCTACCGACAACCGGTGTCCCAATCGTCGCGACTTAGGCCGTCCACCTACAACCGCTCCTACGACAACCTACGACCACGCAGGCGACAACCTACGGCAACTGAAGTCAACCTACGTCTACCCGTGACAAGCTATGACAAGCTACGACCCTGTCGGCGACAACTGAAGACAATTCGCATAATTTTGGCCTCCGGTTTTGACGTCAGTACTTGCGACAACCTACGACAGCACCTATGTCAGGAGCCGTCATGCTACGATCATTGGCGTCAAACCAACAGTCGCTAAATTTTTTTTAACATTTCAAAATCCAGCGGCGACCAGAAAAACGCTACGACTCTTTGGAGACTACTCACAACCATACAGGCGACACCCCGGCGACCGTGTGGCAACAGCCTAGTCGCCTGTAGTCGCCTAGAAAAATCGCCTAAATGGAACATGGGCTTAACCAAGAATGGCTGGGGAATGAGAGTATGGTCCCTAAAGGCTGTGACAACACTCTGGAAGTCAGAGGTCAGGTACCTTGTCTAAAGAGAAGTCAATCAAGATGGATACTTTGATAGGACCTTAATTTTCTTTACGTAACTGAGTCAGTGTTGCACCATCATTGTGAAGAAGGTATTAAGTAAAAAGTAAAGTTAAAAAAAGGCAGTGATGTAAAAGGTTGAAATAAACAAGCTCCATTTTTGAGGATTTATGATTTGTGTGTGCGTGAAAAATGAGAGCCTTGTAGACCAAAGTAACCCACATAGTTTCAGTTTACATGAGGTAGATGTGTACACTGATCTTCAAATGAAAGGGTAGCCAGCAGGTCTATTCGAAGGGCCGAATGGCCTCCTCCTGCACCTATTGTCTATTGTCTATGCAATGTCTTCACTCCCTTTGCTTATTCTGAAAATCTCCAGTGGGTTTTAACAAATCCCTTCCCCTTCATGATGTGAGCCGCTAGTTAAAGTAGTAATTGATTGCAAAACACAAGAATGTATTTATTTCTTTAAACAAAATATCTGTGTCATTCAAGCTGTTACATAGTCCTGTAAATTTATTTTGGTTTAAGAATACTTCCACTTGAAAAAAAATTATGATTTTTCTCAATTTTGAAACTTGAAGTAAAAGCTGAAATTTCAGAAATCATTCAACAGGAAGCAGAGGTGGCGAGAAGAAAGTGGGATTAACATTTCAGATCTGACAAAAAGTCATTAACTAAATGTTAATCCTGTGTTTTTTGCACTTGCAGTCAGAGCTGTTAAGATTTTCCGGAATTTTCTATTTTTGTTTTTAATGCTTTGATTAACTATGACGCGTGCATTGGTAAGTAGGACATAGATTGCAATAATTATTTTGTTCTTACTTATAGTAGAGGAAGAAAAAGAACATGTTTTTGTCCAGTGCATTGAAAATCAAATACATTGAACCATTGAATAAATATTAAAAGGTATCACAAACCATAATGTGCTACTTAGTTCAAAGTCCATTATGATTAAGTATCTACCAGGAATTTTGGCATCCTATAATCTGATTTATTTATTTCTTAAACCAACATGAAGTATGTCTAATTGTGAATTAAACCTTGTAATATGAAAATCAGTGGCTGACGAATTAAAGCTCCATTAATCATTTCCAACTGGCTGTGGCCTGGATAGTATTCTGAAGTGAGATCTGCATCTAGCTATTAGCAATCTAGCTATTTGCTAGAATAGATTCTGTCAAGTAAAGCTATTTGAATTTAAGTAGCATCCTTACTGTAATAAAACCTTTCCAAACATTTTCTAGATTAGCAAACTGAGTGGTGACATGAGAAAAGTCAAGCAAGTTATTGAAGGCCTGTGATTAAATCTGGGAATTTCTTTCAGTATTGTTTCAAGAGGATTATTGAAGAATTGTATGCATAGTAAGTCTCTTAAGCTAGGCCTGCATCCTTTGCTCTTATATTGATGACTGTTCCTTCAGCTGTCTTCGGTCTAAATTCTGGAAATCCCTTTGCAGAGTTTTCAAGATTACAACAGTGTCTCCACTTCACTGGCTGCAATGGACTCAGGAAAACACAAGGCCATAAACGGCTGTATATAAAGGCAAGTCTGGCTATACTTTAGCAAAATCTGTCTCTTTTTCCTACATAAACATACTTTAACCAGAATTGCTGGTCAAGTATTTGGTCACTTCCTAATCCTTCATTTGCCCAGCCTTAGTTTTTGGCTTCCTTTCTGCACAGCATCCTGGAATGTTTTATTACAAGAAAGGTGCAAATGTTGTGTGCGGTCATGGGTGAGCAGGGTTACCTGTTATTGATCATCGTATAATTACCAAGCACTGATTAGAATACCAGATAGAAGCTTTATGTTTAGCTAACACAACAAAATCTATTCCAAACAGCTTTGTCAAATAACACTTAGCATCAAAAATTTACAGAAAGCAATGGCAATATTTCAACTGCGAATTATACAAGGGTATTTGATGGGTGACATTTTGTGAAACCAATTAAGCATTCCATTTGAACCAAGGCAGGCTGATAATGCTAATTGCTTGCAGTCGATACCCATGTTACTGGGATATTTTCTGTTCCCTAATTGGTTTACAGACTTGTCTTCCAGAGTGCTGCATCAGCAAGCAAGAAAATTGCCTATCAACGTAAAGAGTGCTCTTACAAATCTGAGCCTGGGAGTAAAAAGATTTGATGAGAAGCTCTTATTTCCATAAATTTAACAGAGTAGATAACTCCAATGATTGCTTCAAGTGATGGGCAAAAAGTACAGGGGGTGGGGATATGGGATTTTTGTTTAATGCAGGGAGTGATTAATGTCTGGAATTTCA
The DNA here is from genome assembly GCF_053455715.1 of Rhinoraja longicauda. Lineage (NCBI taxonomy): Eukaryota > Metazoa > Chordata > Chondrichthyes > Rajiformes > Arhynchobatidae > Rhinoraja > Rhinoraja longicauda. The sequence continues at coordinate 83,080,383 of NC_135953.1, read as the reverse complement.
TACTGCAATGCTGGTGAAAACAGTTGATCAGTACCATATATACAAGGAATGTGCCTTGATGCTCTGCTGATTCTATGATTCTATGATTCCACCAGATAAAATGCCACAGGGCAGCACAGTGGCACAGCAGTAGAGTTGCTGCCTTACAGCACTAGAGACCAAGGTTCAATCCTGACAATGGGTGCTGTTTGTAAGGAGTTTGCACGTTCTCCCTGTGACTACATGGGTTTTCTCTGGGTACTCTGGTTTCCTCCCACACTCCAAAGACGTTCAGGTTAATCGGCTAATTATCTTCGGCAAAATTGTAAATTGTCCCTCGTATGTAAGATAGTGCTAGTGTATGGAGTGATCACAGGTTGGTGAGGGCTCGATGGGCTGAAGGACCTGTTTCCACATTGTATCTCTGAAGTCTAAAGAACCTTTCATTTTCCTGGATGAATGAATGACCCAGATGATATCATCAATGAGTGCTACACTCACTTCACCATTACCCAAATAATTTGGACTTCACTGTGCAACATCTATGTTTTGTTTCCTCTTAGCTCATACAGGAAAACGATGCCTGATCCATTTACTGTCCACATAAATGGACATTATGCAGACAGTGGAACCACTAACTGGACACCTTCAAACTATTTGCTGGCTGCTCTACATTCCAGAGTGTGCTACAACTTGTAGTGAGGTGCCTTTTGCTTAATTTAATCACTCATTCTGATGCTCGAGGGGTATTCATGTCCACACCATTTAACAACCATTTAGTTTTGGAAGCAAAGCCTTAGCAATGTCTGACCACGGATGGTGAGGCATGTTCCTCACCAGTAGACACAGGGATGCCAGTCAATGGCGACGCAACACCTTGCAGGGTCTTCAGATGTCAAAGATCTTACCTGGACCTTTAGTTTAGTTTAGTTTAGAGATACAATGCAGAAACACGCCCTTCAGCTGACTGAGTCTGCACCAACCAGTGATCCTCCATACATTAACACTACCCTACACACACTAAGGACAATTTTGGGACAGGGCTTTCTCCATCGCTGCTCCCACCCTATGGAACTCACTACCCCAAACCGTCAGAGACTCCTCCTCACTCACCACATTCAAAACATCACTGAAGTCTCACCTCTTCAGCACTGCCTTCAACCACTGAAGGTTACCTCACCTTCTGTCTCCTTTATAACATATAACATATAACATATAACAACTACAGCATGGAAACAGGCCTGTCCGGCCCTACCAGTCCACGCCGACCATTCTCCCTGACCTAGTCTCATCTACCTGCACTCAGACCATAACCCTCCAATCCCCTCCTATCCATATACCTATCCAATTTACTCTTAAATAATAAAATCGAGCCAGCCTCCACCACTTCCACCGGAAGCCCATTCCATACAGCCACAACCCTCTGAGTAAAGAAGTTCCCCCTCATGTTACCCCTAAACCTTTGTCCCTCAATTCTGAAGCTATGTCCCCTTGTTGGAATCTTCCCCACTCTCAAAGGGAAAAGCCTACCCACGTCAACTCTGTCCGTCCCTCTCAAAATTTTAAAAACCTCTATCAAGTCCCCCCTCAACCTTCTACGCTCCAAAGAATAAAGACCCAACCTGTTCAACCTCTCTCTGTAGCCTAAGTGCTGAAACCCAGGCAACATTCTAGTAAATCTCCTCTGTACCCTCTCCATTTTGTCGACATCCTTCCTATAATTTGGCGACCAGAACTGCACACCATACTCCAGATTCGGCCTCACCAATGCCCTGTACAATTTCAACATTACATCCCAACTTCTATACTCGATGCTCTGATTTATAAAGGCAAGCATACCAAACGCCTTCTTCACCACCCTATCCACATGAGATTCCACCTTCAGGGAACAATGCAGTTATTCCCAGATCCCTCTGTTCCACTGCATTCCTCAATTCCCTACCATTTACCCTGTACGTCCTATTTTGATTTGTCCTACCAAAATGCAGCACCTCACACTTATCAGCATTAAACTCCATCTGCCATCTTTCAGCCCACCCTTCCAAAAGGCCCAAGTCTCTCTGTAGACTTTGAAAATCTACCTCACTATCAACTACTCCACCTATCTTAGTATCATCTGCATATTTACTAATCCAATTTGCCACACCATCATCCAGATCATTAATGTAAATGACAAACAACAGTGGACCCAACACAGATCCTTGGGGCACTCCACTAGACACTGGCCTCCAACCTGACATACAATTGTCAACCGTTACCCTCTGGTTTCTCTGTTCGTTTACTTATTTATCTATTTATTCACTTCTCTATGTTCTAGAAATCCCTGTAAAGCGTCTTTGAGTGTTTGAAAAGCGCTATATAAATGTAATGCATTATTATTATTATTATTAATTAACCTACAAACCTGTATGTCTTTGGAGAGTGGGAGGAATCCAAAGTTTTTGGTGAAAACCCAGGCAATTCGGGGCGAATATACAAACTTTGTACAGACAGCACCCGTAGTCAGGATAGAACCCTGGTCTATGGTGCTGTAAGGCAGTACCTCTATCACAATTACACCGTGCCACCGATCTTCCTGAAGAGAAATGCCTATGTATAAGAGAACACGAGGAAATGGAAGCAGGAGACATCCACCTGCCCCATCTGGCGTTTCCCTGTCATTCACTATGACCATGGCTGTTCTACCTCAGAACAATGAAGATATAAGAGACTATTGACACCGGAAACTTGAGCAAGAAAGAAAATCCTGGGAGAATTCAGCAGATCAGACAATATGTGTGGAGGGAAATAAACAGATGTCATTTTGGGGTGCAACCCTTCTTCAGACTGATTGAGGGTCACGATCCAAAATGCTGTCTATACATTTCATTCCACAAATGCATTGGTGATCATTTTCCCATGTTCTATAGATTCAGGATCAGTTCCTGGGGATTGGAGGGTAGCTAATGATATCCCACTTTTCAAGAAAGTAGGGATAGAGAACACAGGGAATTATAGACCAGTTAGCCTGACATCGGTGGTTGCGAAGATGCTGGAGTCAATTATAAAAGATGAAATAGGGGCACATTTGGTTAGTAGCAACAGGATCAGTCCGCCTAAGCATGGATTTACGAAAGGGAAATCATGCTTGACTAATATTCTCGAATTTTTTGAGGATGTAACTAGGAAAATGGATAGGGGAGAGCCAGTGGATGTAGTGTACCTGGACTTTCAGAAAGCCTTTGATAAGGTCCAATATAGGAGATTAGTGGGCAAAATTAGAGCACATGGTATTGGGGGTAGGGTACTGACATGGATAAAAAATTGGTTGCCAGACAGGAAACAAAGAGTGGGGATTAACGGGTCCCGTTCACAATGGCAGGCAGTGACTATTGGGGTATGGCAAGGCTAGGTGCTGGGACTGCAGCTATTTACAATATTCATTAATCTCTTAGATGAAGGGATTAAAAGTAAGATTAGCAAATTTGCAGATGACACAAAGTTGGATGGCAGTGTGAACTGTGAGGAGGATACTATGAGGATGCTTGGACTTGGACAGGGTGACTTGGACAGGTTGGTTGAGTGGGCAGATACCTGGCAGATGCAGTTTAATGTGGATAAATGTGAGGTTATCCACTTTGGTGGCAAGAACAGGAAGGTTGATTATTATCTGAATGGTGTCAAGTTAGGAAAAGGAGAAGTACAACGAGATCTGGGTGTCCTTGTTAATCACTCACTGAAAGTAAGCATGCAGGTACAGCAGGCAGTGAAGAAAGCTAATATAGCATGTTGGCCTTCATAACAAGAGGAGATGAATATAGGAGCAAAGAGTTCCTTTTGCAGTTGTACAGGGCCCTAGTGAGACCACACCTGGAGTATTGTGTGCAGTTGTGTTCTCCAAATTTGAGGAAGAACATTCTTGCTATTGAGGGAATGCAGCGTAGGTTCACGAGGTTAATTCCTGGGATGGCGGGACTGTCATATGTTGAAAGACTGGAGCGACTGGGCTTGTATACACTGGAATTTAGAAGGATGAGAGGGGATCTTATTGAAACATATAAGATCATTAAGTGATTGGACACACTAGAGGCAGGAAACATGTTCCCGATGTTGGGGGAGTCCAGAACCAGAGGCCACAGTTTATGTATAAAAGGTAGGCCATTTAGAACGGAGATGAGGAAGAACGTTTTCTCCCAGAGAGTTGTGAATCTGTGGAATTCTCTGCCTCAGAAGGCAGTGGAGGCCAAATCTCTGGATGCTTTCAAGAGAGAGTTAGATAGAGCTCTTAAAGATAGTGAAGTCAGGGGGTATGGGGAGAAGGCAGGAATGGGGTACTGACTGTGGATGATCAGCCATGATCATAGTGAATGGTGGTGCTGGCGCGAAGTGACGAATGGCCTACTCCTGCACCTATTGTCCATTGTCTGTTGTCTATTGCAGCCTGACCTGCTGAGTAGGAAGTCTCAATGCTTACTCTGTGTCAGTTCACCAGAGCCCTTCATTCCTTGATTTTTCAAAACCATTATCTACCACCACCTTGAATACTTATAATGATCGAGAATTCCAGAGATTCACGACATTCTGTGAAAATAAATTTTGATGCACCTCATGTTTAAATGATCTGCCAACAATCTTGTCACTATCACCTATCTTTTGTGACTCTTCCATTAGCAAAACCATTTCAATATCTACCCCGTCATTCCTCCTCAGGGTTTCCTATGTCGCAATGTGGTCACCTTTCATTCTTTTGTAAACTCAATAAATACCGATCCAAAATCAGAATTTACATGGGGGTCATCACCAACATACATGCTGCAAGGTGACCTTTGGTCATGTTCTCATGCACTGTCTACCAATGATCCTCGGGGACAATGAGACTGAGACACAGATTCTTAACTTCCTCATCACTGGATCTTTCCAAACATCTGAAATACATCCCTGTCACATTTATGCCACTGCCAAGAAGATTGGCAAACAACCAGAGATTTTCAGTGGCCCCCACATCCCTGTGGGAGATAATCTAGGGTGAGGGATTAGCCTGGTTTCCTTGACTCCTCTTTTCATACCAGACTCTCCCTCATTGTTGCAGAACACCAATATAACAGCCTGTAGATTTGTTGCCTCAGTGCGAGAGACCCAGGTTCGATCCTGGCCTTGGGTGCAGCCCGTGTGGAATTTGCATGTTCTCCCTGTGACCATTTGGGTTTAATCTGCGTGCTCTGGTTTCTTCCCACATCTCAAAGCCACGCGGGTTTGGAGATTAATTGCCCTTTATAAATTGTCCCTTGTGTGTCGAGAGCAGATACAAAAGTAGGACAACATAGAACTAGTGTGAACGGTGATCAATGGTCAGCATTGGCCATGGGTGGCCAAAGGGCCATGCTTATCTCTAAACTAAATAACAACAGTCGTACAAGCAACAGGGTGCAGAAGCTGAAATACAAATGCCTGCATCAATCGAAGGCACAGTACAGTATTCACCAACCAGAGAATGCAGATAAATCATCAACATTTGCATATGCTGCAATATTCTGCCAACCAGAGAATGTAGTAAAAGGCAAGTGAAGAAGAGAAAGGCACATAGCAAGGAGGAGGAAGAGAGGAAGGAGGGCGAACGGGTTGGCAATTGGAGTTTGTGCACAGAGTTCATGCCGAGGGAGCCTTATCTTCCTAAACGCCAGGATGGCGCAATGATGGAGTTGTTGCCTTACAGCATGAGAGCCCCAGGTTCGATCCTAACCACGGGTGCTGTCTGTACGGAGTTTGTACGTTCTCATCGTGATCTGCGTGGGTTTTCTCCGAGATCTTCGGTTTCCTCCCACACCCCAAAGATGTACAGGTTTGAAGGTTAATTGGCTTGGTATAAATGTAAATTGTCCCTAGTGTGCGTCGGATAATGTGCGGGGATCACTGGTTGGTGTGGACTCGATGGGCCGAAGGGCCTGTTTCCGCGCTGTATCTTTCACTAAGCTAAAAACTAAGCTAAACAGAGTGGCCACAATTACATGAATAAAAATGAACACCAGAAAGAAGCACTTCTAACAATTCTCGCCAGCAACTCTGCTCCTATCCGTCTAGCAAGTGATAGGTGGGTACAAGTGATTTGGGTTTGATACGCAGATGGGTGGATTAGTGAAAAAAGCAAAAGGTGAAAAGGAGACAAAAGGAGAGGCGAGGAGGAGTGAAATGTAAAGCCGGAGAGAGGAATGTGGGTGGAAGTGTGTGGAGGGAGGGGAAAGAGAGGAAAGGAATTTTGGGGAACGGTTAATTTGGGGGGTACATTCGTTCCAACTGCTCCATTGCTTGGAGATTGTCAGTGCTGGAGGTGCTTCCCTGGACACCCATGCCAGGCTTCCAGTAGAGTAGCTCTGCTGGTCACAAGACTCAGGGGAACAACACAGTGGTGCAGCGGTAGAGTTACTGCCTTATAGTGCCAGAGACCCTAGATCCATCCTGACTACAGGTGCTGTCTGTGTGGAGTTTGTATGTTCTCAATATGACTGCATGGGTTTTCTGCAGGAGCTCAGGTTTCCTCCCACATTGAAAAGACGTGCGGGTTTTCAGGTCAATTTGCTTCTAAATTGTCCCTTGTAAAGTGTGTATTATGGAACTAGTGTATGGTGATCACTGGACTGCACGGACATGGTGGGCCGAAGGGCCTGTTTTTCATGCTGTATCTGAACTAGATTAAACTAAACCTGGCCTTTACTACTGCCAGTGGCACCTTAACCTCCCTCTGCATTTTATTGAGTGAGCTTTCTGCCCTTTCCATGAAAACCATTGCCAGCTGCAATCAGGACTGGAGATTGTGGTTGAGACCCCTGAGGAATTGTAATGCAAAGGAAAAGTCCACAACCATGCTAAATTGGACAAGGTGCCTGTATGAAAGATGCAATTCACATTTTAATGTATTCTTTGTGCAAACTGCACTCATAGTTTATTTAAATGGCGCTTTCGCCTAAAGGGCCTCTCCCACTTACGCGATTTTTTAGGCGACTGCAGATGACTGTCAAAATCGTAGCAGATCGCCAAAATTTTATTTTATCCTACGACAATAACCACGACAATGCCGAGTCAGGTCGATACAAGTTACTTTTTTTGTGAAACTAGCACCTGGCTAAGAGATTACACCGTCTTCGGAAACATCGTGAAATTCCCACACTTACCTGACCGTCAAACTGTCGCCTCCAATCCAGCTGTCAAATGTCCTGACGGTAAATAAATTGGCTAAACAAAATTATCTTCTGGTATCTACAAATGCCTTTTCTTAATTTAATATTACGTGCTTCTAAATGCATCTGCGACAAGTCAAGTCAAGTCAAGTTTATCTGTCACATGCACATACACAATGTGCAAAGAAATTAAAGTGGCAATGCCTGCGGATTGTGCACAAAAAATAATTACAGTTACAGCATATAAATAAAGTTAATAGTTAATACAGAGAAGACAAAACCTAACAAACCTGGGGACAGCATGCGACAGCGCCCGCAATAAGCAACGATACCTGGCGACAAGCCAGCTGTCACCGAGAAATTTCTATATGGAATTTTTTTCCGCAACACACCGAGATCCACTATGATTCATTGAAGACTCCTCACGATCATGCCTGCGACACCCCGGCGAAAGTTCGGCTACAGCCTAGTTGCCGGCAGTCGCCTTAAAATTGCCTAAGTGGGACAGGCCCTTTAAGTTTGTGATTCCTAAGTTGCAGGCTGAGCTGATGGGATGCTGGTGTACAGACTCAGGTTACAATGCTGAATAGCAGTTATCTGACCAAGTCAAACTCTTGTTGCAAGTGCAAAAATATTGAAATGTTATTTTGTAGTTAAGGTTCATTCAAGTGTTATAATATACAATGTGCAATCGATTGGAGTTTAAATGGAGTTTAAATGGAGAGTGCATCTTCGTCGCATGATGGTAAATCTATATCTAAGTGAATAAATGAGAATGAATTGTTGTTGTATGCTTGGTTTAACTTTAAATAGGTTTTCACCTCTTGGCTGAATTATTCTGGTATCTTCACAAACTAGGGTATAAGAAAGACATTGGAAAGCTTTTAATCTCTGGATCTGAACAGCAAAGCCATGTTCCTTTTCACTTGTGCAAAATAGAACAGTATTCAGCACCAACATTAGGCTATCTACAATCTCATTATGAAACCATTGCATGCCTCAGTCCCAGAAATGAGTCAGTTTGAGTCTCCAGCTTCATAAGCAGAATGACTTCAGCCAAAGCAATGGTAGAATTCCCTATGTTCTTCCTCTTCCGAGGCCACAGAGACAAAAATGGACCCAAATTTATATATATTTTTCTGTTTCTCTCCTATTTTCTCCCTTGCCCTCCCATATTGGTTGTAACACCCATCTCCCATGTCCTCAATTTTCCTCTGCCTTGAACTAACCAACGTCTTTCCTGGCCCCTGTGTTCATTGATGTTATCAATATCATCCATTTTCATCCAGATTGATAGAACAATACTCACTTAGTTCCATTCTCATCTGTCCAGCCTTTCCAATACATTCATGGCTGAGCTCCATCATGCTACTCTCCTTACTGATTCCCCTTCTTCATACCTGTGCTCATCACTCTCATCCTTAATTCATCAAATCTTTAAGAGTTAAGATTAATAGTAATCCTTCACATTACTATTCCATCTCCGTCCTCTTTGCTTCAATGCATTCAGGCCTCCCAAACTTCATTTAAGAATATGCTGGCCTTCCTCCACCAGCTACACTGAAATGACTCTGCAAAAGTTTCCTCCTGATATTTGTTCTGTCTTTGGTAGAGATGGTCTCACCATACTTCTTTGGTGTAATTTAGTTTAGAGATACAGTGTGGAAACAAGCCCTTCGACCCACCAAGTCTGCACCGACTAACAATCATCCCATACACTACTTCTATCCTACACTCAAGGAACAATTTTCAGCAGCCAATTAACTTACAAACCTCTATGTCTTTGGAGTGTGGGAGGAAACCAGAGCATCCGGAGAAAACCCACGTGGTCACAGGGAAAATGTATAAACTCCGTACAGCCAGCACCCATGGTCAGGATCGAACCCGGGACTCTGGCACTGTGAGGCAGCAACTGCATCACTGCACTACTGTGTTGATCCCCTGAGACATGTGCTCCAGCAGAGCACTGTGCCACCTTAATCTTCTATCATTCAGTTTGAAAGGGTGACACTTGCTTGGTTTCATTCTTATCTATCCAATGAACTTAAGACTGAGCTCTCTCGTTTTATTTTTCATAAACTTGAAATCCGCCATAACACTGCCATTTCCGTCCTGACATTCACCAAGTTCCACTTATTCATCTGTTGTTGCCAACCTCTCCTGACTCCCAGTTAAGCAAAGACTCAATTGTTAAATTATCATCTATGTTGCCATTTCTTGCATGATCTTACCCCTTTCTAAACGTGAAATCTCCTCCCACCCTATATCCATTGAGATATCTGTTTCCTTATAATTCTAGTCTATGACCATCTCCACAGTTAATTGCTAAACCATTTACAAACACCCTATTTAGTTTAATTTACTTTAGTTTAGGGTTAGCAGGGACACAGGTCCTTAGGTTCACCAAGTCTATGCTGACCATCCATCACCCCTTCACACTAGTTCTATGTTACTCCACTTTCGCTTGCACTCCCTACACAGAAGGGACAATTTACAGAGGCCAATCAACCTACAAACCCATGTCTTTGGGATGTGGGAAGAAACCGGAGCACTCGAAGGAAAACTCACGTGGTTACAGTGAGAATGTGCAAACTCCATACAGACCTGAGATACGGATCTAACTCGGGTCTCTGAGGCAGAGAGGCAGCTGCACCACTGTGCCGCTCAATCTTCGGAATGTGCTCCCAATACTCTTTGCTGTCTGAAGAAGGGTCTCGACCTGAATCGCCACCCATTCCTTCTCTCCAGAGATGCTGCCTGTCCCTCTGAGTTACCCAGCATTTTGTGTCTATCTTTGCTTTTCCAGCTCTTTTCAATTGGGATGCTCAACTTATTCTTCATCTGCCCTAAAATCTCCACACACGCCTTGGCACCAAGTCGTTGTTTAATAATCCTCCCATAAAATGCCTCAGTTATGCTGAATGTGTCATATGAAATGGAAGTTTTTTCCGTTTGTTGTTTCTTATGTATGGAAACATTAGATGTAACTACACTTTACCAAATTCAATGTTTACATTCATGAATTAAAGAGTACGATGAGGGTGGAAGAGAAAATTTGAATAAGGAGTTGAGAGATTATAGAAATAAGAGACACAGCAAGGATAGTCACTGTATTGAATTTAATTTCTAATTTTAGGATAAATAAATGTCAGATCTCCATGTTTTAATGTAATTGACAGGTAATCCTATACAATTGTATGAATGCTTTACATAAATTCCGAAACTGAGCACAAAGCATGAAACATTGTAATATTCAACGAAACAACATTATAAATTTCTGCTGAAATGATCATTCATTCTGTACTGTAACATCTCAGGAAAACTGATGAAATATAATTGTCTGAAGTAATATTACAGTTTTGCTTTTGCTTCTTGAGTTCAAGACCACAAATAATGTGATAATGTTGTTTCTGTAAAATGTAAGCCTGAATATACAGACATATTCACGGAAATACTTCCCACTTTTCTAAAGTATTTGCGTAATTGCATCAAGTTGTCAAAGCAAGGACCTGTCTGGACAGCATTCCTAGAGATGATAACAGATTGATTTTTCCAGGATATTTCAGAGTGTTTGTCAGTGAGAGTTTGAATAGACAACACGATCTGTGCAATCTGTTTTTGAATCAAGAAACTGAGCAATAGAGAAACTATTTAATGTCATAGCAAGCTGACAATATGCTTATGAATGTGATTTAATATAATGTAAGCTTCCATTAAAAAGTTATCTGCCAATAATTATGCTATTTTTAAAAATGACATGCAGCAATATCAAACAATGTTGTTTTTTGGGGATTTCTTGCTGAAATATACATATTGTCATTATTCCAGTTCTCCAAATAAATGGATCCTCAGTCTGTACATAGCAGAATGCAATATATCTGAGGAGTACTTTTGACAGAAACGTACTTGGATTGGTTCTCCTCCTGACATCTAATCAACATCCTACTTGCGAGCATAATATACATATTTGCTTTTTTGCAATCAAATATATATTCAATAAATCATTGAACTCATCTGTCACGTCCAGGTCTGTCAGACAAGTAGAATCAAAATCCTTTTTACGATCAGTCCTATGAGGAAGTTAAGAAATATAAACCCCAGGAAATGTTTCTTGCTGAACCCCGATCTCATCACTGTCTGTCTGACTTTCCTTGCCCTTAGAGCTTAAGAAAAAAATCAATTTAAACTTAAAATATGGATCCATTAGCAATACCGATCAAGCATACACTGTAAAAGTTCATAACTCTACCTTGACAAGTTTGATACTCACTTTTGGTGATGACTTCTTACTTTTCCTTCACTAATTGTAGTCACTTGCATCAATCCTCAAAGAAAGATACATTGTTTTTACAAAAAATATACATTGCTCTCACTTTAAGATCACATTCTGCTCTGACATGTCATGTCTTGTATACTTCCTTGCCAAGCCACAGGTGATCATGCAAGCAGAAGGCTCAGGAACAGTTTTTTCCCCGTTGTTATCAGACTATCAAACAGACCACTCATACGTGTATAGCCACAATCTCCCAACCTACCTTGTGAGGCCTTTGAACTTTTTCATTAACTGCACTTCCTCTGTCATGGTAACACTATATTCTGCACTATTTGTTTCTCTTTGCATGACCTGTTGTGCTGTATGTCCTAGTCAACATGGATTTATGAATAAGTCCAAGTCAGAATGGATTTATGAAATAACTCCAAGTCATCATGGATTTATGAAAGGGAAATCGTGTTGACTAATCTTCTGGAATTTTTTGAGAATGTGACAAGTAAAATGGATGTTGGGGAGCCAGTGGATGTAATGCATGTAGACCTTCAGAAAGCCTTTGATAAGGTTCCACAAGGGAGATTGGTGAGCAAAATTAGAGCACATGGTATTGGGGGTAGAGTGTTGAAACTAAGTAGTGGGGGGGAGGGGTTAACAAATTGTGAATATGAAGATGAGGTAAAAGGGAATACAGGAGATATTGCAAAAGACTCTCGGAAGAATGGGAACAGAAGTTCTAGAGGGGAAAAGAAATTAAGGGCAGGGCCAATTGTGAACGATGTGAGAGGGGAGGTAAATACAGAAGTTAAAGTGTTGTACTTAAATGCGCGTAGTATAAAAAATAAAGTGGATGAGCTTGAGGCTCAGTTAGTCATGGGCAAGTATGATGTTGTAGGGATCACTGAGACATGGCTACAAGAGGACCAGGGCTGGGAACTGAATATTCAGGGGTACACAACGTATAGAAAAGACAGACAGGTGGGCAGAGGGGGTGGGGTTGCTCTGATGGTAAGGAATGATATTCATTCCCTTGCAAGGGGTGACATAGAATCAGGAGATGTTGAATCAGTATGGATAGAAATGAGAAATTGTAAGGGTAAAAAGACCCTAATGGGAGTTATCTATAGGCCCCCAAACAGTAGCCTCGACATAGGGTGCAAGTTGAATCAGGAGATAAAATTGGCGTGTCAAAAATGTAATGCTACGGTGGTTATGGGAGATTTCAACATGCAGGTAGACTGGGAAAATCAGGTTGGAAATGGACCCCAGGAAAGAGAGTTTGTAGAGTGCCTTCGAGATGGATTCTTAGAACAGCTTGTACTGGAGCCTACCAGGGAGAAGGCAATTCTGGATTTAGTGTTGTGTAATGATCCTGATCTGATAAGGGGACTAGAGGTAAAAGAGCCATTAGGAGGCAGTGATCACAACATGATAAGTTTTACTCTGCAAATGGAAAGGCAGAAGGGAAAATCGGAAGTGTCGGTATTACAGTATAGCAAAGGGGATTACAGAGGCATGAGGCAGGAGCTGGCCAAAATTGATTGGAAGGAGGCCCTAGCAGGGAAGACGGTAGAACAGCAATGGCAGGTATTCCTGGGAATAATGCAGAGGTTGCAGGATCAATTTATTCCAAAGAGGTGGAAAGACTCTAAGGGGAGTAAGAGACACCTGTGGCTGACGAGGGAAGTCAGGGACAGCATAAAAATTAAGGAGAGGAAGTATAACATAGCAAAGAAGAGTGGGAAGACAGAGGATTGGGACTCTTTTAAAGAGCAACAAAAGTTAACTAAAAAGGCAATACGGGGAGAAAAGATGAGGTACGAGGGTAAACTAGCCAATAATATAAAGGAGGATAGCAAAAGTTTTTTTAGGTACGTGAAGAGGAAAAAAATAGTCAAGGCAAATGTGGGTCCCTTGAAGACAGAAGCAGGGGAATTTATTATGGGGAACAAAGAAATGGCAGACGAGTTAAACCATTACTTTGGATCTGTCTTCACTGAGGAAGATACACACAATCTCCCAAATGTTCTAGGGGCCGGAGAACCTAGGGTGATGGAGGAACTGAAGGAAATCCACATTAGGCAGGAAATGGTTTTGGGTAGACTGATGGGACTGAAGGCTGATAAATCCCCAGGGCCTGATGGTCTGCATCCCAGAGTACTTAAGGAGGTGGCTCTAGAAATAGTGGAAGCATTGGAGATCATTTTTCAATGTTCTATAGATTCAGGATCAGTTCCTGTGGATTGGAGGATAGCAAATGTTATCCCACTTTTTAAGAAAGGAGGGAGAGAGAAAACGGGTAATTATAGACCAGTTAGTCTGACATCAGTGGTGGGGAAGATGCTGGAGTCAATTATAAAAGACGAAATTGCTGAGCATTTGGATAGCAGTAACGGGATCATTCCGAGTCAGCATGGATTTACGAAGGGGAAATCATGCTTGACAAATCTACTGGAATTTTTTGAGGATGTAACAAGGAAAATTGACAAGGGAGAGTCAGTGGATGTGGTGTGCCTCGACTTTCAGAAAGCCTTCGACAAGGTCCCACATAGGAGATTAGTGGGCAAAATTAGGGCACATGGTATTGGGGGTAGGGTACTGACATGGATAGAAAATTGGTTGACAGACAGAAAGCAAAGAGTGGGGATAGATGGGTCCCTTTCGGAATGGCAGGCAGTGACCAGTGGGGTACCGCAAGGTTCGGTGCTGGGACCCCAGCTATTTACGATATACATTAATGACTTAGACGAAGGGATTAAAAGTACCATTAGCAAATTTGCAGATGATACTAAGTTGGGGGGTAGTGTGAATTGTGAGGAAGATGCAATAAGGCTGCAGGGTGACTTGGACAGGTTGTGTGAGTGGGCGGATACATGGCAGATGCAGTTTAATGTAGATAAGTGTGAGGTTATTCACTTTGGAAGCAAGAATAGAAAGGCAGATTATTATCTGAATGGTGTCAAGTTAGGAGGAGGGGGAGTTCAACGAGATCTGGGTGTCCTAGTGCATCAGTCAATGAAAGGAAGCATGCAGGTACAGCAGGCAGTGAAGAAAGCCAATGGAATGTTGGCCTTCGTAACAAGAGGAGTTGAGTATAGGAGCAAAGAGGTCCTTCTACAGTTGTACCAGGCCCTGGTGAAACCGCACCTGGAGTACTGTGTGCAGTTTTGGTCTCCAAATTTGAGGAAGGATATTCTTGCTATGGAGGGCGTGCAGCGTAGGTTCACTAGGTTAATTCCTGGAATGGCGGGACTGTCGAATGTTGAAAGGCTGGAGCGATTGGGCTTGTATACACTGGAATTTAGAAGGATGAGGGGGGATCTTATTGAAACATATAAGATAATTAGGGGATTGGACACATTAGAGGCAGATAACATGTTCCCAATGTTGGGGGAGTCCAGAACAAGGGGCCACAGTTTAAGAATAAGGGATAGGCCATTTAGAACGGAGATGAGGAAGAACTTTTTCAGTCAGAGGGTGGTGAAGGTGTGGAATTCTCTGCCTCAGAAGGCAGTGGAGGCCAGTTCGTTGGATGCTTTCAAGAGAGAGCTGGATAGAGCTCTTAAGGATAGCGGAGTTAGGGGGTATGGGGAGAAGGCAGGAACGGGGTACTGATTGAGAGTGATCAGCCATGATCGCATTGAATGGCGGTGCTGGCTCGAAGGGCTGAATGGCCTACTCCTGCACCTATTGTCTATTGTCTATTGTCTATTGTGGATAGAGAATTAGTTGGCAGACAGGAAGCAAAGAGTAGGAGTAAACAGGTCCTTTTCAGAATGGCAGGCAGTGGCGAGTGGAGTGCCGCAAGGCTCGGTGTTGGGGCCGCAACTATTTACCATATATATTAATGATTTGGATGAAGGAATTAGAACTAACACTAGCAATTTTGCAGATGACATAAAGCTGGGTGGCAGTTTGAACTGCGAAGAGGATGTTAGGAGGTTGCAGAGTGACCTGGACAGGTTAAGTGAGTGGCAGATGCATGGCAGATGCAGTATAATGTAGATAAATGTGAGGTTATCCACTTTGGCGGCAAAAACAAGGAAGCACATTATTATCTCAATGGTGTCAGGTTAGGTAAGGGGGAAGTGCAGCGAGACCTGGGTGTCCTCTTACACCAGTCATTGAAAGTTGGTGTGCAAGTACAGCAGGCAGTGAAGAAAGCTAATGGCATGTTGGCCTTCATTACGAGCGGATTTCAGTATAGGAGTAAAGAGGTTCTTCTGCAGTTCTATAGGACCCTGGTAAGACCACATCTGGAGTATTGTGTACAGTTTTGGTCTCCTAATTTGAGGAAGGACATCCTTGTAATTGAGGCAGTGAAGTGTAGGTTCACGAGATTAATCCCTGGGATGGCGGGACGGTCAAACAAGGAAAGATTGAAAAGTCTAGGCTTGTATTCACTGAAGTTTTGAAGGATGAGAGGGGATCTTATAGAGACATATAAAATTATAAAAGGACTGGACAAGCTAGATGCAGGAAAAATGTTCCCAATGTTGGGCGAGTCCAGAACCAGGGGCCACAGTCTTAGAATAAAGGGGAGGCCATTTAAAACTGAGGTGAGAAGGAACTTTTTCACCCAGAGAGTTGTGAATTTGTGGAATTCTCTGCCACAGAGGGCAGTCGATGCCAAATCACTGGATGAATTTAAGAGAGAGTTAGATAGAGCTCTGGGGGCTAGTGGAATCAAGGGATATGGGGAGAGGTTGGGCACAGGTTACTGATTGTGGATGATCAGACATGATCACAATGAATGGCAGTGCTGGCTCGAAGGGCCAAATGGCCTCCTCCTGCACATATTTTCTATGTTTCTATGTTTCTATTTTTCTATATGGTGGTTGATTGTACACATATATGGTATGATTTGACTGTGTAGCACTCAAATAAAGTTTTTCACTGTTTTGCAAAGATAAATCGATACCAATACCAATGCTAATATGATTCTTAGTTAAACAGTCAGTAGTCCACCCATTACAAAATGTTATCTATTGTGTTGAGAGGAGAGTATACCAGAGCCCTTTGTGCTGTTGGTTAGGTGCTACTGAAACTGTATATTTCAACACAAAGGTACAACCATTAGTTTAGGAAAAATCTTTTCACTGAATTTAATCGACGTTAATCAATTTTTGTGCAAGGTGAAGATTGTTTTTCCTAGCTGTGTAATTTTATATGTCGCACATAGGTTATAAATCGTAACCTTAGTAGTAGAAACTGAAGGATGAAATCAATGTGAAGAAATATTTGAATAGTTTGAGCAGTTTTAAGTTTTATAAGCAATTTAGCAGTTGACTGAATACTTTAACCAATCATTAATTTTATCCTGATTGATCTGTATTGCCCTTGGATGCATTGAGGGAATTTTAACTCTAAGAGCTGATGGATTTCAGAATGAGATGGTGGTTAAATGAATTAAAAGTGGTGGCACCAATTTCCATATTTAACATTGAGGTGTCAGACTGTGTGTGTGTATTTTAGAGGAATATTAACAGAGAGAGATGTTATGTTGTGTGGATAACCTTACATCAGAATTCAGAATGGTAAATACTGAAAAAAGATCATTGATCTGAAATAACAACTTAATTTCCCTCTCAGCTGATTTTGCCTGATCTGCTGAATATTTCCAGCATTTTCCAGCATAACAGGATGTGCTGTAATAATGTGGAAACATAGAACTGCAGATGGTGGTTTACCAAGGAAAGACATAAATTGGTAGAGTGACTCAGTGGTCAGGCAGCATCCCTGGAGAATATGGACAGGTGATGTTTCGGGCTGAGGCCCTTCTGCAGACAGATTGTTGGGTGGAGGAAAGAAAATAAAGGGCCTGTCCCACTTAGGCGATTTTAACGCAACTGCCGGCGACTAGGCTGTCGCCAACAGTTCGCCGGGGTGTCGCGGGAATGATCGTGAGGAGTCTTCCAAGAATCGTAGTGGATCTCAGCGCGTTACTGAGAAATCAACCGGAGCAAAATTTCTCGGCGACAGCTGGCCTGTCACCAGGTATCGTAGCTTATTGCGGGCGCTGTCGCATGCTGTCCCCAGGTTTGCTAGGTTGTCTTAGATGCATTTAGAAGCACATAATATTAAATTAGGTAAAGTCATTTGAAGATACCATAAAATACTTGTGTTTAACCAATTTATTTACCATCAGGACATTTGACAGGTAGATTGGAGGCGACAGTTTAATGGTCAGGTAAGCGTGGGGATTTTCGCCATCAGTGATTACATGTAAAGTAGGCTCCCAACCCAGCTATGCAACCCAGAAACCAGATATGCATCTCCCGTACATTTTTCAAAGAATGCCCACACTCTGCACAAAAATCCATGTAACCACTTTTAAAATTACATTTCTTAATACTTCTATTAGTAAACTTTACTGGAAGTCAATCCAGTTTATGCCTTGTTACCGTGAAGCTTGGTTTTCAGGTAATGTGGGAAATGTGATATTTCAAAACTCTCAAGTACTTACCGACTTGTCAGTGATTTCAGCGAAACATTAGGACGCCAGAGAAGCATTGACAGCGTGGGAATTTTGCGATGTTTCCGAAGACGGTGTAATCTCGACCTGACTCGGCATTGTCGTGGTCATTGTCTTCGGGTAAAAGAAAATTTTGGCGATCTGCTAAGACTTTGACAGTCGCCGGCAGTCGCCTAAAAATCGCCTAAGTGGGACAGGCCCTTAAAAGTGAAAGTGTGAAGGAACAGGACAAAGGCAGAACAAAGCATGGCAGTTCATAAGGTCATAAGGTCATAGGTGAACACAGACATTGGGGGGTATTTTATAAGCGGATCGGTGGACAAAGGTGTTGTTGTTTGCTTCTCAAATGTATTTATTGTGATTGTCAGAGACAGAACCAGATGATTGTCAGATACCCATTTCCCATCTCCTTCTGACTTGTTGATTAATTTCATGGCTGCCTCCTTTGCAAGTATTTATTCCAACATGCCTGGAAAGCTCACTCTAGTTTTCTGCTTCTCACTCCTGTCCTTTGCCCACTTGTCCAGGGAGATGAAATCAATGAGTGAGATTAATAGCACCAGTAGAACAGATTGATGGAGAAAATCTGTTTCCAGCGACTTTGCATGTGGATGATTGGGCAGATGGGGGTGTAAGGTGGAGCACAGACAGAGAGGGATGGATGAATCTGCCAGGTGAAGTGGTGTGCGAGGGATGTGTGCAGAGAAGACAGGCAGATGGAGCATCAGGAGTAACATGCTCAAAACATGGGTAATTATGCTAATGATCATTTGGAGCATCATTCAAATGTCCCTCCTCTCTACCAGCTTTCTTCCCTCCCCTTGAATCAGTTTGGAGCAGGGTCCCGACTCAAAACGTCACCTATCCATGTTCTCCAGAGGTAGACACAAAATGCTGGAGTAACTCAGCGGGCAGCATCTCTGGAGAAAGGGAATAGATGATGTTTCCAGTCAAAACCCTTCTTCAAACTGAGAGTCAGGGAAGAGGGAAACTAGTGGTATGAAAAGGTTCAGAACAAATCAGAGCAGGCACTGATGACCAAAGAAAGGCAGAGCCCACAATGATCCATTGTTGGCTGCTGAGGGCAGTGATAACAAAGGGATATATGGATGCGAACAGTGGAACGACAACCAGGGTGGGGGAGGTGTGGAGAGAGAGAAAATGCAGAGAAAATTTAGGCTGCCCAAACAAAATATGAGGTGCTGTCCCTCCAATTTGATGCTGTCTGACCCACTGATTTACTCCAGTACTTAGTTGTGTGTGTCCATATTTGAACCATTGGATCAGTTGTGGCACTGAATTTGGGAACAGGGACCATCTCTATAGGCACATCTCTGAGCAATCCCCCCCTCCCCCCACTACTTCCCTACTACCCCATGCCCATCAAGTTGGTGAATGCCACAGTTCCTTTCAAGAGTGGGAAAGGTAATGTTTCTGTGGCTGCTGCCAGCGATATCCAATATGGAGTCGTAACATTCGGCAAAAAGGTGTGTACATTTTCAAGCAATACATCAATGCCATCGGTCTCTGAACCTTCAGAACATGTCTGTCAGCTCACCACCTCAGGAGTCGTAACCTTCCTCCTCTACCGCCACCCCTTCCAGAATGCCTGTCCACAGCCTGTCAGAGTTAATACTCAGCTCGATGATTCTGATGCCAGTATGATCTTGTTCACACATGTGTCAGCAGCAGATTCAGGCTAGGTATAAAATCTCTCCCTGAAGCATTACATCAAACGTTCTATGTCACCGCATCACAGCTCAGCTTTTCTTCCCCTCAATGGCTGTTAACTAGAGTAAACATGGAGATGTTAAAACGATTTAAAAAATGATCAAAATTATGTCAACCTTCCTGATAAGAAATGAACAAGTAGGAACCAAGGGCAGATCAAGCTTGGGGAAGCAATGTCCAGAAAATGAGACATTGTGATAAACAAAAAGAAAAAGAGATGCAAAGAAAAACAATCGACAATGATAGGGGAGTCAAAAGGAGGTTAAAGGTAAAAAGGGAAGACAGCCCGAGTTTGCAGAAAGAAGAATATGTTGCTTTGCATAAACAAGTAGGAACTGCAGAAGCTGGTTTACACAAAGGTAGACACAAAATGCTGGAGTAACCCAATGGGTCAGGCAGCATCTCTGGAGAAAGGAATAGGTGAGGTTTCGGGTCTGAAGAGAGGTCTTGACCCGAAACGTCACTTATTCCTTTTCTCCAGAGATGCTGCCTGACCCGCTGAGTTACTCCAGCACTTTGTGTCTACTGCATAAACGAGTGCTGCTTTTGGAGTGGGTGGCAGGGTGGTGCAATGGTAGAGTTGCTGCTTTACAGAGCTTGCAGCGCCAGAGATCCGGGTTCGATCCTGACTACGGATGATATCTGTACAGCGTTTGTACATTCTCCCCATGACTGCGAGGGTTTTCTCCGAGATCTTCAGTTTCCTCCCACACTCCAAAGACGTACAGGTTTGTAGGTTAATTGGCTTTAGTTTATATACTTGGTATAAATGTAAATTGTCCCTAGTGTGTGTAGGCTTATGTTAATGTGCAGGGATCGCTGGTCGGTCTGGACTCGGTGGGCCGAAGGGCCTGTTTTTGCACTGTATCTCTAAACTAAACTAAACTAATGTGCTGAGACAGCAAGATTACTCTCCTCCCTGCTAGCTAGAGACAGCTAGAGAGAGCAATAGTCTTGTTAACAAGGGTGAGAGAGTGGATCTCAACAAGCTGAAATAGCATTTTGCAAATATTGAATTTGTAGTATCTTGCGATAAATGAATACATTTTACCATTTTATCGTAGCTTTGAATGGAAAAGACTAAAAATAATTGGAACAGGTTCAAAATGATTCAAGCAGTTGCACTATACATGGTCGCATATTTCATAAGGTTAAGAACTCTTGGATGTAAGTTATGAGAGGGCATGACAGGATGAAGAGGTACATCGTTCCTCCCTGAGATGTAAAGTGAACTCTGTCTGAAGAAAGGTCGCGACCGAAACGTCGCCTGTCCATTCCCTCCCTGACCAGCTTTGTGTTCTGTACAATGAACTTCTCCTTCACTTCCATAACTCTGTTGAATGGGGAATGGCCCTTAAAGGACCACACTACAGACTGGCTGCCTGTCCTTTCCCAAAAGACATAGAACATGGAGACAGTAGAACACAGAGCACAGGAACAGGCTCTTTGGCCCACAATGCTCATGGTGAACATGATGCCAAGTTAAACTGACTTCCTCAAGCTGTATTGTGTTTGGAAAGGATAGTGGTGTGGGAATGTTAAATCTTCTTTATCCTTGAACTCTAATCCCAGGCAGCCCCCACTTGATTTTCTAACGGTGTTGCAATAATAGTCCTCTCAAATGGTCTGGAATCCTAATAATTGTAAGGTAATTAAAGGTCCTCAATGGTATTTTTATTGTCACATATATCGAGGTACAGTGAAATTCTTTTATTCCATACAGTTTAATAAAACTGTTATTATACTTAAGCACGCCTTAGATTAAGTACAAGAATAGTACGCTGAGACAGTATACAAGAGTTGCCAGGTTTGATGCCTTTTTCAAGTCGCAAATGATAAAAGTGCAGATCTCTTAACCTGGCCATGAAGGCCCATTGTTCTAGTAGCGTTGCAGGGTTGGCCTGGCCAAGCATAACTGCTGGTGTCCTCCACTGCTGCTCCGTGCAGCTGCAGATCATATCCAGACCAGGCGCTCGGCCTCCTAGACCAGTGCCCGATCCAGCCAAGACCCAGGTTGCTGCAGGGCCTCCAGCACTCCACGCCACCATCAAGGTGCTCTGCATTGCCTCCCAAACACTCGGCCTCTTGGGGCAGCATTTGTTCCAGCCAAGCCCTAGGATGCTGCAGGTCCTCCAGCGGCCCACTCCAGCATCAAGGTGCACTGCACTCCTCCTGCAGTCAGTCTACTTACCGGCTCTCTGTTCCATGAGTCTGCCACTGCTGCCATCTTGGATATCTTCACCATCCTTTCTGGTTCCTCAGGGACAAGAGGGCAGGGCTTGGCCGCTTCCCTTTTGGAGATAGTGTGCTAGGCCTTCTGCCAAAGGCTATGCATGGCACTTTTGGAAACTGAGGCACTGAAAGAGTTGTGAATCTGTGGAATTCTCTGTCATAGAAGGCAGTGGAGGCCAATTCACAGGATGTTTTCAAGAGAGAGTTAGATTTAACTCTCAGGACTAAGGGAATCAAGGGAAATGGGGAAAAAGCCGGAACGGGGCACTGATTTTGGATGATCAGCCATGATCATATTGAATGGCGATGCTAGCTCGAAGGGGCCGAATGGCTACTCCTACGCCTATTTTCTATGTTTCTATGCACCACTGTCTGCCATGCTGTATCATGGGATATGCGTCTCCACCTCTCCACTCCCCTCTGGAAATTCAAAGAAAGTGCACTCTGACTGTGGAGGGCATACTGTACTAATTATAGGAAGCATGTTTCCTAAACATCAAATTATTTATAATTTTCCCACAGAACATACTTTCTGATTTGAAACAATAATATACCATGTAACAATATTGGCAGGGTATTTTGTTCTGTTCTGGTATTTTGATGCTTTTTTTCTTCCCCCAAAGTATTGTGGTGTATGTAATTAGCTTCTATTCCTTCTGGCTAAAGACATCAAGGATATCTGTATATTGAACAAGATTTAAAAAGACATGAGTAATTGTGCTGGATCTATTTTCCAATTGTTGTTATTTAACTTTGCCTCATCGTTTTACATACTCTGCAAAATGAAAATCAATGTGGATTCCTGAGGCTTCAAGAACTCCTATAAATATTTGATCAGGTAAAAACGTCTTTGAAAGCAATGCATGGAAGGAAATGGCCATCTCTAAAGCCAAGAATGGTTGTAATCTTTAAACGGGTAATATGACTAGAATAAATGATCATATTTATCATGACAATGACAATGAGTTAAAAATCCATGAGATTGAAAGGACAATGTCTTTTTAATAAGGGCAAATTAATACCATCTGAAGTAGGATTCAAAGAGAAAGACAAGAGAAGCATTGTGTGGTGAATAATTGTTATTAGGATTTTTAATCTGACACCATGGGTAAAGTGATCTTTGCAGATTTTTTCGCCATCACAGGAATTGCCTGAATCAATGGAAATAAAAATAGATCTTTTTCTCTTTATGTACCAGTTTTTACTGAGGGAGATTTTTAAAAAGCTGCACAACTATATGAATAAAAACTATCTATAATTTGGTATAATGGAAATTAGAGGCAGGTGTTTTTCTAAGCTTCAATTACATTCCCTAAATATAAAACATTTGAGCATAGAAATGCTTCTGATGTCTGGAAAAGAGGATGAACAAGATATCAATGATTTTTTCTTTTTGAGGACCAGTTGCTTAAAATTTTTTGATGCACACAAGACCCAAAGGATTGGCTGTTAAAGAACATACCTTTTACATCGAACCACATAGGACCAACATACAAAGGATTCAAAAAAAGACTCAAAGTGCTGGAGTAATTCAGCGGGTCAGGCAGCATCTCCAGAGAACATGGGCACGAGATGTTTCAGGTCGGGACCCATCTTTTGACTTTGTGTCTTTTTTTGTAAACCAGCTTCTGCAGTTCCTTGTATCTACAAATGATTCAAATGTGACTAACAAGTCTGACACAAAATCATCAAACAGTGCGAATAGGGTTAATTAAACTCAAGTAAATACAGTATAATGGTGACAATGTAATGGTGATAATGGTGACAAGACAATATAATGCAGCATAGTTTTCATTACTTTGCATGTGAACCACAATGTAGCAGAATGAATGTTCACATGACAATCTCATTTGTCATAAGTTGACGTCTTAATGCATGAATACAGGTTTCATTGGGAACTGCTTTGGATTCTAAACTTCAATTTCAGCACTGGATCCATCTGAGGAAGATAACTAATGTCACAATATTTTCATTGTTTTCCAGCCTTTAGTTATTTTGCAATATCCATCATGAATGTTGTGGCCTCAGGTAAGCAGAAATTCTTCACATTTCTATGTTAAATATTATTGCATATTATTTCCCTTTCCCTTGCTTCTGACAGATGCTCAAACTTGCCCCTCGAGCAAACGAAACAGCAACTCTTTTGCCCCTGGAAGGAATCTATTGTCTCCACAATGTCATATCTACCAATCTCTAACTGAACCTCAAGCTCATCCACTTTACTTCTTATACTTCGCGTATTCATATATAATACTTTTAATCCATTACTCACCTCACCTTTCACATCGATTCCAATTTCACGTGGCCTTACTCTCCTATCCCTTCATGAGCTTTCTGTCCCGTTAATTCTGGTGTCTTTCTTAACTTTTCCTATACTCTCTTTCCCTTTAACTCCATCTTTGTATTTTCAATTTGTCTGTTCTTCCATTTTGTCTTTCAACATGGGCAGCACTTCATTCCGTGGGAATTGATCTTTTCTCCAGTGAATGTACCCTTCAGAGCTACAAGGCTAAACAGAGCTTGTGAACTCAAGGCTACAGCGAGACACCTTTATCTTCTTACATAGATAAAGAAACCTGTTTTTCAGTGGAAAGTTACCGAATGCTGGATCACAATAGTTAACCGTGTAAACAAGTGTAAATTTGTAAATTTCCCCGGTGTGGGACGAATAAAGGAATATATTATTAAGTGTACGTGACTAACCTTACTATTGTGCTATCAAAAAAATTTTTTTTTTTAATTGCATGCTTTGAATCTGCAGAACAATCTCTTGCTTGACTGTTCTCCTTGTCTGACAAGTTATTGAGAATAAAGTAACTAGAGTTTGATAGTCACGTCTCGTGTAAATTATTCTGGCAGTTTGTTCTGAATTCACAACTACAGGAAATAGTGTTTACAGTTCTATTAAGGGTTTTTTTATTCCACAACGTATGTAGGCTCCTTGCACTATATATGTGCTAGGAGGGACGATTTTCCCTCCCTGTCCATTGAACCCCACCACCCCACCCTCCCCATACATTGCATACCTTGGCCAAGAAGAGTTCCTGGTCCATTTGTCTCTGATGGTGGTCCACACATCCAACACTGCGGGTCTAATCACCTCCTGTGGTTGGTCCAGCGGTTTGGCTCCAGAAGCACGGGAAGCCCTTCATTTATGCTATGGAATTATCCTTGAAGGCAGACAGCAATATCAAAGGGTAATAAATAAAGTATTCATCCATAACGCACAGAATTATTTATTTGCTGCATCATCTGCATTTGTTAGAAAAGCACACAAGAAGTTGATGTAAATAGGCTAACCAGCTCTCTAAAAGGTGGTACACGATCATTTCAGTTCCACAATCTTGTTGAAGCGAATATAAATCCTACAATTTAAAAACTATCAATACCAGGCATGTAGATTATAAATCCATTTACGTGTGTGGAAACCATGTTTATTTTTGTCATTACATGCTTTGCCATAGATTATAATTTTCTTTTAAAAGAGGAGCATTTGTGTCGAGGTAACATTTGTCAAGCCCGAGGAAAAAAAAAAAAAGGCTCAAGTGGTGCTCAAGGCTGATTCATTCAACGATGAGCTGTGAGAAAACAAGCAAAGAGTGAGAAATGCAACTGATCCGACCTGATTTATGTAAACCACCTTCAGCTGAACATTTGGCTGTGGAGAGGAAACTAGTCACATTGGGGAAGATGCTTGCTGCATCTGCACAGAGTTTACGTTCAAAATTGCTCCTAATTTACCACTATTACATCACCGGGTTTTAGCAGAACGCCCATTAAAGCCCCAAAACAGGATTCACTGCCACACTTTAAGACATGATATGATGGCAGAGCAAGAGTCAACAGGTAAGAATGTTTTATCGCCTTATGAGCCATCAACAGAACAATGAAATTCTGACCTGCAGCAACATAACAGGCCTGTAAACACAATACAGTAAACCCTTGTTTTTACAGACCTCTTCATAAATGGATTTTGGTTATAGTGGACGGAGCTTCCTGACAGTCTTCAGACAACACTGTCTCTTTAAAAACACAGGCTGCTAGTTGCACTGTGGAGGCCATAGACGTTGACAAGCAATGACTTTGATCGACACTTGTGCAATGATGAAGGACACAAAGTGCTGGAGTAACTCAAAAGATTAAGCAGCATTCTCTAGAGAGCATAGATAAGTGAATTCTTCCGCCGCTGAATCATGCCACGCACCCGACTGCCATAAGGCCGAGACCCACAGCGGTGCCAAGAGACACTGTGGCAACATTCACTGCCTCTCCGGTCTCTCTGAGGTCGGACCCACCAACGTTGCTGCCAAAATGCACCAGCATCGCAGCTGTTTCCAGGCCCATCCTACCAACATTCCCCACCAGGCAGGGCTGCCAACGCCAGTCCACACCGTCTCCCCAGCAGGGCCGGATTAAGCTGGAGCGGGGCCTGTAGCATCTATATACTAAAACTCTCGTTGTTTGTTTGTTCCTGAACTACAGCCAAAACGGTACACGATAGCGCAACAATTTTAGGCCCACCTTACTCACCGTCGTCCCTTTGGTGCTATTGGAAGAAGTTTCATTGAAATCGGTGTTATAATTTAAAAGTTATTCACATTTTAAAAATTTAATCTATCTGCTAGGGAGGGAGGGGCCTTAAATATGAAACAAGGTGACCTCACCCAGCCAGCGGCCACATGCTCCCGCTCCACCAATGATGGCCGCACGGGCCAGGAGGCGGGTTGCAACCTCCATTCGGCGAACACATTTGGCTCCGCTCCCCAAACACACTTGGTCCCGCTCCCCGAACACACTCGGCCTCGCTCCCCGATCTCTGTTAACATTAATGAGCTGCGTTAGCCTACACTGTCCGGGCCAACAGTGTCAGGGCCTAAGGTGGCCCACAAGCCTAATACGGGACTCTCAGAGAGTGTGTGATGGAGGGATTTAGTTTAGAGATACAATGCAAAAACAGGCTCTTCGGCCCACCATCCGTACAGACCAGCGATCCCCTCACACACCAGGAACAATTTTACACATCCACCAACCCGTGCTGTCTGTACGGAGTTTGTACGTTCTCCCCATGACCGCGTGGGTTTTCTACGAGATCTTGGTTGGGATGGAACCCGGGTCTCTGGTGCTGCAAGCACTGTAAAGCAGCAACTCTGCCACTGCACCACAGTGGGGAGAATGATAGAGGATTGCGAGAAGAGGGCCGGAGGAGTGGGAGCCGAGGGTGCCAGAGAAGTAGAGACAGGGAGGGCTGGAGGAATGTGGAAAAGGTAGGGCCAGAGGAGTGAATAGAGGCGGGACTGGAGGTTTGGGGAGAGATGGAAGGAGTAGGGGTTGGGAGTGCTGGAGCAGAGGATGCTGAGAGGCATGCAAGGTGTGGGTGGAGGAGGTGGTAGAAGAGTCGAGGAGGAGACAGTGCCCGGGAAGTGGGGCGAGGCCAGGGGATTGGTGAGAAAGAGGGCCGAAGATTTTGGGACAGGTGAGAGGGAGTTGCAGGATTTTGGGAGTATGGGCCAGAAGTGTAGAGAGAGAGAGGTACGGATGGGTAGGGGGCTGAGAAAAGGCCGTAAGTGTGAGGGAAAGTGCCTATAGAAATGGAAAGTAAAAGCTGGAGGTGGAGGATGCGGGGGGGGGGGGGGGGGGGAGGGGTGTTGCGGGGGGTCATGGACAGAGGTGTGGGGGAAAGAGGTTTGGAGATTGGGGAGCGGCGCGCGCAACACAGCATCACTGCTGATTTCAAGCATTTAGGGATGCTGACTTCAAGCATTTAGCGCGGGGCCCTTGAAAGTGTGGAGCCCGTAGCAAATGCTACTTTTGCTGCTATGTTAATCTGCCCCTGCTCCCTAGCCAGTTCCAGTCTGGATCTGCAGCTGTCACCGCCATCCCACACAGGTTCCTCGGCAACTTCCAGGCCACGCCTGCAGCAGCCACCGCCACTGCTGACCCTCACCTGCACTCCGGCTGCCCACGGTCAATGAATCCACTGACTCTTGTCTCTCCTCTGGCCACCAGCAGGCCGGGACTGTCAACTCACCTGGATTCCAGGTCCAGTTCCAGACCGAGAGTCCGAAGAAGGGCCACGACCCAAAACGTCACCTATCCATGTTCTCTAAAGATGCTACCTGACCTCCTGAGTTACTCCAGCACTTTGTGTCCTTTTGTGTATTAATCAGCATCTGAAGTTAATTGTTTCTGCTACTTATATAATGGTACTCTATTACTCCCTTACTCAGTTATAGCAGACAATCGGTTATAGCCGTCTGTAACAGACACCCCCTCCCCGCATGGTCCATTATAATGAGAGTTTACTTTTCATAGGGATTGATGGATAATACAATTTTGTAAACAAAAATGCAAAAAAATCACATATTGGTTTTAGTTTCGTTTATTATTGTCATGTGCACTGAGGTACAATTAAAAAAAATGTTTTGGCCCACAGTCCTCGCCAACCAGTGATCCCTACACACTAACACTATCTTACACGCAATAGAAACAATTTACAATTTTACTGAAGCCAATTAGCCTACAAACCAGTGTGGGAGGAAATTGGAGCACCTGGAGAAAACCCACACAGGTCACGGGGAGAATGTACAAACTCCGTACAGCAGCACCCATAGTCAGGATTGAACCCGGACCTCTGCGCTACAAGGCTGCAACTTTACCAATGCGCCACCGTTGCCACCTTTTGAGCTCCGTCAGCTGTGGTAGGATTATGGAGACAGAAAATCCCATGAATTCCTTAACCATCCACTTTCAACATTAAGCTGAATTAATCGCTGGCAGGCTGGAACACATAGTGATTTGGTGACACTCGCTGGTCAAAGAATGCTCAGCATCTCTTCATGGTCTCTGCATTTTGCATTTTCCAATCTCCATGAGCAACTTTCCAGAAGAATATTTAGATATTTTCTTTAAAGATTTATTTACTGTAGCCAAAATCAATAGTTTGTAAGCAGCAAAATTTAGTTTTAATTACTTTAAATGCACACACATATTGATTTTATACACCCGTACATTTTATGTTTGCCATAATTAAATTGATGGAATGGGATAATTTTCAACTTTGTCATGGGACCGGATAACTTATCTGTTTCTCATCCAACAGTTGCAGATTTTCTGTATGTTATCTTTATCCAGGTAAAGAAATTAAAAATGATCTCTCTATCTCTCCCGAAAGGATGCAGCACATTCTGGCATGTAAGCATTTGATATTTCACAAAACTGATGCCACAACTTTGGGTGGCACAGTGGGGCAGCCATAGAGCTGCTGCCTTACACCGCCAGAGACCTCCGCTTCCATCCTGACTAAGGGTGCTGAATGTACAGAGTTTGTACTTTTTCATTGTTACTGCATGGGTTTTTTCAAGGTGCTCAAGTTTCATTCCACACTCCAAAGACATAAGGGGTTGCAAGTTAATTGGCTTTGGTAAGTTGTAAAAATTGTCCCTAGTTGTAGTGTACATTGGTCAGCATGGACTCAGTGGACTGAAGGGCCTGTTTCCATGCTGTATCTCTAAAATCTCAAAAAGTCTAAATTTAACGGACTCATTTAGGCTAATGCATGAGCTTTTGCCTAGATCTGCAAAACATAAAATTTTTGTAGAAACCTGTCAAGTGTTAAATTATGAAGCAATATCAGATCGATTATTTGAATATATAGTATTTAAGGAGATGACAGGACAGCCAAGCCACAATGCCTTAAGGAGACCCCTCTTCCCTTACCCAAAGCAATGTGCTCGATCACACTTGATCTTACCCACCATTTGAACTCACTGCCCACCCTGCACATTTCCCCATTCTACCCCGACTTGGAGACGGAGAGCTGACAAGGCTGACCATTTGCCTCCAATTAACCGTGAGTGTTGGCGAAGGAAATTCGGAACATCTCCAATGATCCTTAGTGATTTCTACAGATTTGCCATGGGAAGAATCCGATCCAGCTGCATCACAGCTTGGTTTGGCAGCTGCTCTACCCAAGATTGCAAGGAATTCCATTGATTCTATCTGCACTTCATACTGCCTCAGGAAAGCAGCCAATATAATCAAGGGCCACTTGCCCTCGTCCTTCCCTCTTCTCCCCTCTCCCATGAGGCAGAAGATATTAAAGCATGGAAGAATATCGTCTTCTCCACTGATGTCAGACTATTGAATGGATCTTTTGTAAACTAAGAGATGCAGTCCTAATCTGCCTTTTAGTGGCCCTTGCTGTTTATTTCATCTGCACCTTCTCTTTGGCCATTACACCAAACTCTTCATTCTGTTTCCTTTCCCTTTTGTTATACCACCTGCTGTACTTGTGTATGGTTGGATTGTACTCATGTAAGATATGATTCAACTGGTTAACAGGCAAAACAAAGTTCTCAGTGTATCTCGGCGCACTTGACAATAGTAAACAGATACCAATAAGGGTGGATCTTAAGGTTTCAACCACAGAATACACAAATAGCCAATTGACAACTCATTATGTCAAAGGCCTTTGTATGTTGTGTCTCTGATAATCAAGACTTTATAGACCCATACAGCATAGAAACAGCCCCTTTGGCCCAACTTACCCACACCAACCAAGATGTCCCATCTACACTAGTCCCACCTGCCTAGGTGTGGCCCATATCCTTCTAAATCCATACCCTTAAAAAAAATAATCATAAATGATCTTTGAAAATTTAAACTACAAACGTCATAATATATTGGAATTTAATTAAAACATTAGTGTATAAAGGAATAAACAAAATAATTTACCTGCAATTATCTTTTTATCCAGAAAGAGTGATTGTATTCGATGATGAGATTGCGATTTTCATGCCAGCCACTGTTAATAGCGTGTCCAACAGTGGAGCATTATGTTGCCAAAGTTGACATCTTATTTTGCCCCCCACCCCCTCCTTAATTGTCCCTGACTTCCACCTATGAATGCACAGGCACTGTTGTCAGAGATATGATGACCTACAAAGAGGGCATCATTGGAAGACACAAAATGCTGGAGTAACTCAGCGGGTCAGGCAGCATCTCTGGAGAGAAGGAAAGTGTGATGTTTCAGGTCGAGACCCTTCTTCAGACATCTTTGGAGTTCTCTGTAGTACCGGAAATGAGCACTGTTCAATCCACTGCTCACGCATCTGTTACAGTGCAGGCTCTCAAAGCTATGTTGTGCTTACATGCGCATCTTGATCCATTCCAGCTCTTTAATAGAGTTTGACTGGACTCCCAGATAGGAACCAAGTCAACTTCCTGTACGAAAAGATTCAGATGTTCCATCAGAGAATGAAGACTGAGTACTTTCCTTAGGATAATTTGCAATCAGTAAAATTAGTTACTAGTGGAACATTTAATCTTCTAAGACTATTTTAATCAGTGTTGAATATATTTAATTACACCAAGATTGGAAAACATTAAATTAGTTCATTTGACTTACAATGAATATTGTGAAATAATTATCATAAAAAATTATTTCAAAGTGTCCTTTCACAGACATAATAATGCACATAAGGCCACTTAATCCTGCACAGAAATCTTTCCCCCCAGGTATCAAGTATCTCTTTATTTTTAACATTCAAAGACTCCATCACCCTGAGGAAGATAATTTCAAAGATTCATGACCCTCTGAGAGAAAAAGAAACTGCATCTGTGAAAAAGATATGCTCCTCCCACTGTCCAAACAATGATTTCTAGTTCTAAATTCTCCCCCAGCATCCTCTGCACATCAACTTTTCACTCTTCACAACTAATGGATATGTCTTTCCAACTAATCCTCATAAAACAATCTGCCTATTCCAATTTTTTAGACTTTACTTTAGACTTTAGAGATATCATGTGGAAACAGGGCCTTCGGCCCACCATCCACGCCAACAAGTGAACCCTGCACACTAATACTATCCTGCACACTACGGGCAATTTACAATTTTTACCGAAGTCAATTCACCTACAAACCTGTACGTCTTTGGAATGTGGGAGGAAACCGGAGCACCCGGAGAAAACCTATGTGGTTATAGGGAGAACGTACAAACTGCGTACAGACAGCACCCGTAGTCAGGATTGAATTAGGTTCTTGTCGACCATGCCCAAAAATAAACAAAAATCTTGCTCGATTTTTTTGTTGGCTTTATTGACTTACATTTGAACTTACATAAAATTGTTCAGTTGTATGCTTGGATTCTCCTTATTTCTTCCATATTTGTTAACATCTTTACATTGAATTAATCTATAGCCACCATCACCCAACCTGCATGCACAGTTCATCATACAGACTAGACTCCCCACCATTGACTTTGCCTAAACTTCGTGCTGGCTTGGGAATGCAGCCAACATAATGTACAAAATCCCCGTACGGGGATCGCTGGGCGGCACGGACTTGGAGGGCCGAAAAGGCCTGTTTCCGGCTGTATATATATGATATGATATGATAATGAAGAATCTTTCCCACCCTGATCATTTCCTCACCTGTCAGGCAGAAGATGCAAAAGTTTGAAAATATGTAACACCAAACTCAGGAACAGCTTCTTCCCCACTGTTATTATGCTTCTGAATGATCCTTCCTTAAGCTAGGGTATAGTCCCGATCTTCCAAC
This sequence comes from Rhinoraja longicauda, assembly GCF_053455715.1. NCBI lineage: Eukaryota > Metazoa > Chordata > Chondrichthyes > Rajiformes > Arhynchobatidae > Rhinoraja > Rhinoraja longicauda. Next base: position 83,047,990 of record NC_135953.1, on the reverse strand, counting down.
CTACCTCAATGTGAACATTAGATTTTTTTTCCAAAATGTTACGCTAGAGTGGTGAAAACTATATTCTGCGATGTGGTATTTTTTCTCTTTGCTCTACCTTTTGCAGTTGTGTGTGGCTTGATTGTATTCATGTATAGTATGATCTGATTTGATTAGATAGGCTGTAAACAAAACTTTTTACTGTATCGTAGTAGACGTGACAATAATAAATCAATACCAAGTGCATTAACACACATTTTGCTGCATTGAATCTAATATTTCATTTGCCTAGCTATTCCTGCCAAACGATCCCACTGATAAATTCCAAGGCAGTTCTCTCAATTTCTGCTGAAGTGGGACTTTAGCTCCTTTGGTGTTGGAACCAAGCTTATTTTTTAAATATAACTGAGTCTGATCCATGGCAGAGAAAATTCTCACTTTATCATATTTATACAACACCATGCTGATATGTTCCTTGCACAATACTGCTTCTTCACCACATTGCTTCAATCACCACTTCACGTTCATGTGCTCATGCCATACAGTTTGTAGCTTTTCTAGATATATCCTAAGTTTGAAGCTAGAGCCAGTCGGCATGATAATCTCAGGATCAAGAGTCATTCATTTCGGAGTGAGAAGAGAAGGAAGTGTGAATAAGGGTACCAACCCGAAACATTACCTATTCATGTTCTCCAAAGATGCTGCCTGGCCTGCCTGGTTACTACAGCACTCTGTATTCTACATCTAGAGAAGAAAGTCCTTTACCTCGATAATTTTAGCCTTTTGAATTTATTGATTACTGTGAATGTGGATTGGTTTCATGGCTGAAATGGACAGATATTTGGCTTGCGAGAAGTAAATGAGTTACAGAATAATTCATGATCTTACCCAATTGTGTAACAAGCTCAAAAGGTCATATGACCAATTTCTGCTTCTATTTCTTATGTTCTTACATTGTTATTTACTCCCCAGTATTTTTCAATTTAGGTCCATAAGTTCACATGCTTGCTGTTACACTTCACTGCAGTTTAATAGAAAGCCCTGGAACGGTGGACGTGTAATGATTTCACATGGCTGCCACTTCACTTTGCTGAAATTCTGGTAATACCACCTGAGTATTGTGTGCTGTTGTGATCTTGCTTACTGACAACAAAAATTACAGCAGGCATTAACAACTGAGCCGCGGTTTGTCTCCTTTTGCTAAAGTGATTCATTTGCATGATTTATACTGTTCAATAGGTTACCACCAGCATTCAATTGCCTTGTCAGTCAAGATATAATTGGATCTTGAACCAAAAACAAAAGGCTGGAGTAACTCAACGGGTCAGACAGCATCTGTGGAGGGAATGGGCAGACGGCAATTCGGGTTGGGACCCTTCTTCAGACTGATGGAGTCGAGGGGTGTAAGAGGGAGTTTGGTGTTTTATCTGGGCCCCGCTTAGTTAGGAACAGACACAAAGCAAAACATCACATAGAACAGTGATAAGTTTTGTGAACAAGTCGGTTTATTCAAGGCCTTAACAGTATGCACTGGAAAACACTCTGAGAGAACCCGTTTCAAAGATTCACAGCACCCACAGCATTTTTATATTCTTACAACACAATGGTTACTTGTAGATTCGACATTTTAAAAATAAGTTGATCAATGTCTTTCTATGGTGCATCTGTAGAAATTGGTGAGAGTTGAAGGTGACATACCGAACTTCCTAAGCCTTCTAAGGAAGTAGAGACATTGGTGTGCTTTCTTGGTCATAGCTTCAATATGGGTGGTCCAGGAGAACTTGTTGGTGATATTGACTCCTAAGAATTTGAACTTTTCAACCATCTCAACTTCAGCACTGTCAATGCAAAAATATAGGAGGGGGATCGATTAACTGATTGAATGGTGCCAGAACAACAACCTTGCTCTCAATGTCAGAAAGGCTAAGGGGCCGATTGTTAACTTTAGAAGAGGAAGATTGAGAATCCTTCATGGATGAGTCGGTGGCGGAGAGTCAACAGCGTCAGGTTCCTGGGCATGCACCACTCTGAAGATCTGTCCTGGAACCAGTGCATCGATGCAATCATAAAGAAAGCCCATCAATGCCTTTACTTCCTTAGAAGATTGAAGAAATTCGACATGTCACCAAACACTTTCTTGGACTTCTGCTGGTGCAGGGTGGAGTGCATATTGATCGGTTGCAACATGGTCTGGTTCGGCAAATCGAATGCCCTGGAACAAAGGAAATCACAAAAAGTGCTGAATACTGCCATTCAATAATGGATACTGACCTCCCCACCATTGAAGGAGTCTAGAGGAGCTGCTACCTCAAAAAGGCGCCATGCTGGCCACACTTTTCTCATCGGGAAGAAGGCATAGGAGTCTGACAACCATGATAGAAACATAGAAAATAGGTGCAGGAGTAGGCCATTTGACCACTTCAAGCTAGCACCACCATTCAATATGATCATGGCTGATCATCCTAAACCAGTACCCTGTTCCTGCTTTCTCCCCATATCCCTTGATTCCGTTAGCCCTTAGAGATATATCTAATTCTCTCTTGAAAACATCCAGTGAATTGGCCTCCATTGCCTTCTGTGGCAGAGAATTTCACAGATTCACAACTCTCTGGGTGAAAAAGTTTTCCCGCATCTCAGTCCTAAATGGGCTACTCCTTATTCTTAAACTATGACCCCTGGTTCTGGTCTCCCCCAACATGGCGAACATTTTTCCTGCATTTAGCCTGCCCAATCCCTTAAGAATTTTATATGTTTCTATAAGATTCCAACTCATCCTTCTAAATTCCAGTGAATTTCCAGGTGATCTTCAGGTTCAGAAATAGCTTCTTCTCCACAAACTTTACAAAATCCAACTAAACTTCGAATTATGAACTGCTTTGGCTACGCTGGAGACTTCAGGCTTTTGTTTTGTTTTACACTATTATTGAGGTTTTCATTTATTTAACTTATTTTTGCATTTATTATGTTATCCATTGAGTACTGTGTTTTTTGACCTGCTGCAAGTAAGAATTTCAGTGGCCCATTTAAGTACATATGACAATTAAACACTAAGGACTCTCGAGAAGACGATGTAATTATTCATCTTCATTTCTTATTCTGGACAAATTGTATCATAAATCTGATACATGATCCAAGTTATTTACATTAATCAAATTTCTTGCTGAATTAATTGTAATGTAGTGGTCTTGCTTCACACAGCAAATCAAAAGCAGTTCAATAAATCATAGGAATAATTAACATTTGCATATATGGAATACTGACTGTACTATTTTGGCTATGAAAAATCTTCAACCATTTTGTTTGCAACGGTAACAATGTTGTTTTCCTCCTGACCATTGGTGATGTGTATGAATCAAATTAAACTAGACATCACATTTCCATTAGTCTTTGCAATGATAAATTATTTTTACCAATTCATGAGAGGAATAGATCGGGTAAGCACACAGAATTTCTTGCCCAGAGTAGGGAAATCAAGACCCAGGGACCAGAGGTTTAAGGTGAGGGAGAAAAGATTTAATAGGAACCTGAGGGTACGGTACGGTACGGTAGCTACGGCACGGTAGCGCAGCGGTAGAGTTGCTGCTTTACAGCGAATGCAGCGCCGGAGACTCAGGTTCGATCCTGACTACGGGTGCTGCACTGTAAGGAGTTTGTACGTTCTCCCCGTGACCTGCGTGGGTTTTCTCCGAGATCTTCGGTTTCCTCCCACACTCCAAAGACGTACAGGTATGTAGGTTAATTGGCTGGGTAAATGTAAAAATTGTCCCTAGTGGGTGTAGGATAGTGTTAATGTGTGGGGATCGCTGGGCGGCACGGACTTGGTGGGCCGAAAAGGCCTGTTTCCGGCTGTATATATATGATATGATATGATATGATATGAGGGGTAACATTTTCACAGAGGATGGTGGGTGTATGGAAAGAGCTGCCAGATGATATACAGTGCATTCAGAAAGTATTCAGACCTCTTCACTTTTTCCACATTTTGTTACATCAGAGCCCTTAATGATAGCAGAGTCAGGGGGTATGGGGAGAGGGCAGGAACGGGGTACTGATTGTGAATGATCAGCCATGATCACATTGAATGGCGGTGCTAGCTCGAAGGGCTGAATGACCAATATTGTCTATTGTCTATTGTTACAGCCTTATTTAAAAATGGATTAGATTCAATTTTTTATCATCAAACTACACACAATACCCCATAATTAAAAAGTGAAAAAAGGTGTTTAGAAATTTTTGTGAAGTAATTAAAAGGAAATAACTGAAATATCACATTTACATAAGTATTCAGACCCTTTACTCAGTACTTTGTTGAGGCACCTTTGACAGTCTTCTTGGGTATGATGCTACAAGCTTGGCACACCTGGTATTTGGGTAATTTCTCCCAATCTTCTCTGCAGATCCTCTCAAGCTCTGTCAGGTTTGTTGGGGAGTGTCAATGCACAGCTATTTTCAAGTCCCCCCAGAGATGTTCGACCAGGTTCAAGTCTGGGCTCTGGCTGGGCCACTCAAAGACATTAACAGACTTGTCATGAAGCCACTCCTGTGTTGTCTTGGCTGTGTGCTTAGGGTTGTTGGCCTTTCGGAAGGTGAACCTCCGCCCCAGTCTGAGGTCCAGAACTCTCTGGAGCAGATTTTCATCAAGGATCTCTTTGTACTTTGCTCCATTCATCTTTCCCTCGATCCTGACTTGTCTCCCAGTTCCTGCCGCTGAAAAACATCCCCACAGCATGATGTTGCCACCACCATGCTTCACCGTAGGGATGGTATTGGTCTGAGTGGTGATGAGCGGTGCCTGGTTTCCTCCAGATGTGATGCTTGGCATTCAGGTCAAAGAGTTTAATCTTGGTTTCTTCAGTCCAGAGAATCTTGTTTCTCATATTCTGAGAGTCCTTTAGGTGCCTTTTGGCAAACTCCAAATGGGCTGTCATGTGCCTTTTAATGAGGAGTGGCTTCTGTCTGGCCACTACCATAAAGGCCTGATTGGTGGACTGCTGCAGATATAGTTGTCCTTCTGGAAAGTTCTCCCATCTTCACAGAGGAACTCTGGAGCTCTGTCAGAGGGACCATCGGGTTCTTGGCTACCTCCCTGACCAAGGCCCTTCTCTCCGATTGCTCAGTTTGGCCGGGCGGCCAGCTCTATGAAGAGTCCTGGTGGTTCCAAAGTTCTTCCATTTAAGAATGACGGAGGCCACTGTGATCTTTGGGACCTGCAATGCTGCAGAAATTGTTTTATACCCTTCCCCAAATCTGTGTCTCGACACAATCCTGTCTCGGCCAATTCTTCATGGCTTGGTTTTTGCTTTGACATGCACTGCCAACTGTGGGACCTTATATAGTCAGGTGTCTGCCTTTCCAAATCATGTCCAATCAATTTAATTTACCACTGGTGGACTCCAATAATCAATGTAAACAGGATGAACCGAAACTCAATTTTGAGTGTCATAGCAAAGGGTCTGAATACTTATGTAAATGTGATATTTCAGTTATTTCTTTTTAATTACTTTGCAAAAAAAATCTTAAATACCTGTTTTCACTTCTTCATGTGTGTAGATTGATGATTAAAAAATTGATTTTTTTAATCCATTTTAAAATAAGGCTGTAATGTAACAACATGTGCAAAAAGTGTAGGAGTCTGAATACTTTCTGAATGCACTGTAGTTGAGACAAGTAGTTTTGCAATGTTTATGAAAAATTTGGACAGGTACAGGGATGGATAGATTTAGAGGGATATGAGCCAAACGCCTGCAGGTGGGACTAGTGTCGATGGTACATGTTGGTCAGTGTGAGCAAGTTGAACCGAAAAGCCTATTTCCCACTGTATGACACTTTGACACTAAATAATTGTGGGCAAACAATGTGGTCCACTTGATGACCATTCTGTCCACCTCCACAAATATCCCTTCTTCCTTGAGTGGAACATCATAGGATAATTTGAAGTATCTACAAAATATATTATTGCAACTTGCCAAAATCTCTCTAACAACATCTTCCTGATCCTCACCACTTAGAAGGGCAAGTGTAGCAGGCACATAATGACTCCACTTTACAGGTGATCCTTCTCTGTGGCAAAGACCTTGAGCTCCTTAACATTGGAAGACTGAAAGCAAGCAGACTGCATCAATTCAAGGTCAATTCTCCATTGTTGAGAGAAATAGAGATTAAATGCTGGTCATACATTCCAATGGTCACACACTCCAAGGTAGAATAAATTTAAAACATTCTATGTCCTATATTTAAAGCTTTTTTTTTTTGTCCAACTGAACAACAGAAATGTGGAGGAAAATGGTGCATTGCTGAATTTATTGCTACTCCTAACCTTAACTTCACCATCTCTGTCGAACACACGGAGAAGAAACAATGGGCTGAATGTAAAAGTGGCCATGCACCCGATACTATCAACTTCTGTCAGCAAGACACAAAGTGCTGGAGTGACTCAGTGGGTCAGGCAGCATCAGCGGAGGAATACACAAACGGAGTTGAAACAAAAAGTTGTTGATATTTTCAAATTCAACCAATTGGAAGCTCTTTCTTTCTTTCATATGTCAACTACAACAATCAAAAGTGGCAATTGGTGCTTCAGAGTACCGTAGTTGACGCTTTGCTGCAAGTTTTGCCAGTTCCGTAGAACTACCCAGGGTGGACGACGAGGACATAAAGCAGCTCCCACCCCAATTGGAAGCAATAACACTCTACTCCCTGAGAAATAGATTTTAAGAACTAGTCAGGTCGGCGAGCAGTAGTTATTACTTTATCCATTAAAAATTCAACCACATCCTATTCAATAAGAGTTAATGTTTTCTTTTTTTTTCAGTGAGATTAGTGCATTAAAAATTAAATTTTATTGCAAATCATTGACTCAGTGCTGATTGCTCCCACAGAGGCGGCAGCATCAGTAACTGTGGAGGAACAGGTTACTTGCGCAGCAACCACTATATTTTTGTGTTTAACCATTCCTGCTCAGGTGCCTAAAGATCATACAGTAAGATCATATGTCAAAGGAGCAGAATTAGGCCATTCTGCCCATTGAGCGTGCTCCGCCATTCAATCGTGGCTGATCTATTTTTCCCTCTCAACACCACTGAGAGGGTTTTTCCATTCTCCTGCCTTCTCCCCATTGCCTTTGACCCCCTTACCAATCAGGAACCGATCAATCTCTTCTTTAAAAATACCCAATGATTCGGTCTCCACCTTTGCCTGTGACAATGAATTCCACAGATTCACCACCCTCTGGCTAAAGAAAATCCTCCTTCATTCTAAAGGTATGTCCTTTTATTCTGAATATAGACACCCTATCTTTGGTACGAAACCAGCATCTGCAGTTCCTTCCCCTACTCCTTTTATTCCGAGGCTGCGCCCTCTGGTCCTAGACTCTCCCACTACTGGAAACGTACATTCCACATCCACTATCAAAGCCTTTCATTATTCAGTAGGTTTCAATGAGATCTCGCCCTTCAGCCTTCTAAACTCCAGTGAGCCATCAGGTCTACATTATAATGGCAATGAAAGATGAGAGTTCTGTCGTCATACAAGCTGCAACATTCAGCAGTTCATCAAAGATGGCCTGGGGTGTTTAGTAATATCCATTTTTGTTTGACTTTCGTTCATTCCTTAATTCTTTCCTTTCTGCGCTCCAGTGTTCTACTTTATCTTAAGATTTTGTTATTTTGTTAAATTGCTATGAGACCGACAGGAATCAAGATTTAACCATTTGATTTGTGATTAATTGTATTACTAATTGTATTATTTTGCACCACAAGGAAGGGTTAAGCCAAACAAAAAGCAAACTCAGACAGACATGCCTTTCAGAAAAAGTTTGTTGGCCATTTCATAATAAACTTGAATTTCTTATCAGGAAGTAGATGAATACACAATGGGATTATAGAATTAAGCAACAAAGAACATTTGGACATTCAAGTCAGTATTGTGGTTGAACGGCACCTCGTGTTCCACTTTGATAGCTTATAACCTAATGGTATGAAACATTGAATTCTCCCATTTTTAGGTACCTAACCGACAAACAACCCACCCACCCCCCCTCCTATCCATCTTTTCCACCCTCTCTTCTCTGTGTCTCACCTGAATTTGCAACCCTTTCTCTACTGACACTTTCACCCCCTGTCCCCATCATCCCCATCCCCCTATCTCCCCTGGCTTCACAATTTGCATCTCTTTTATCCTTATCTCACTCTTTTGTCTTTTCATCTCTGGCCTTTATCCAGCCATCTGCCTATCATAAACACCTCTCACCTGTATCCCCTAACATTTCCCAGGCTATGTCAGGCTCTGCCACCACCTCTCTTCTAGCTCTCTCTTCCTCTCTCTCCCTAAATCCCCCCCCCCTCCCCCCCCTTCCCCCTCACTACAATCAGTCTGAAAATGAGGCCTGACACAAAACGTCACCTGTAAATGTTCTCAAGAGATGCTACTTGACCCAGTTGTCCACGGTGACCTGCAAAAATTTGAATGGTGGTGACCTAATGCCATAAAGTAACTGGAATTATGAATAAACACTGTGTTGATTATTTGATAGATTTGGCTTACTTTAGTCATGTTTAATTGGGCATATGCCAAGCACAGATCTATCCTGGTACAGACTTTAGGTTTAGGTTTATTTTTGGCTTGCATATCAAAGTACAGTGAACAGCTTTGTTTTGCATGCTATCCAAACAGATATTCAATACATAAATACAATGAAGTGAAACTCAAGTACAATAGATAGAGCAAAGGGTAAGATACAGAGTACAGAATATAGATCTCAAGACATTGCAAGTTCAGCATGACAATCCTTTTAATTCGGATAAATGTATACTTGAGAGTTACCTTGTAATCCTTGCAAAGCCAATCAGTCAAATTTGAGCCCCATAGCAGCTTGTGTGACCCAATCAATCTCAGTAGTTTTGACCTGACACATGGTGTAATCCAAGATTTTTCAACTACTCCTCCTTTTAAACTTTCAGCATTTATGAAAATTAGCTTGGAATTTCTAAAGAATATTGGCTTGGAATTCAACAATACAGATGTGAACTTTGTGCCACCTGATGCTAATGTACGAAACTCTGAACACAACTGGTCATTGTTCCTGGGCAGGATCACAAGGTGCTTGCAAGGCTTGTTTTCTTCCAATCCTTCTCTATTCATTGAGGCAATCTTTAGCTAAGGTCATTGATCATCTGTCTAGTCAGCCATTCAAGGAGAAAGTAATTTATTTTTCGTAGCAGTAACTGGCCAATTTAACACACTGTGGTGTGAAAATAACTGCAGATGCTGGTACAAATCGAAGGTATTTATTCATAAAATGCTGGAGTAACTCAGCAGGTCAGGCAGCATCTCAGGAGAGGAGGAGAGGAGGAGAGGAGGAGAGGAGGAGAGGTGGAGAGGAGGAGAGGAGGAGAGGAGGAGAGGAGGAAAGGGAGGGTAACAATGGTATAACACACTGTGGTGATAGCTTCAGACATGTTCTTATTGGAACCTCACATCTGCTCACACTAACGTTTCCGTACCCCTGTGGCTATTATAATTGGCAGCTTCACATTTGGACCATTAAGTAAAATTACACGTTGCATCTGATTGACGGCTTTCTGAGTCTTGACATAATATTCACATTACGGGTTGGAACTCTCTAGTTCGACATCTGTGAAGACATGACCGGTGGTGGATCACATTGCTTACCCCAAGAAGCCCCAACGTAAAGCTGTGCATAACCCCCAGGTTTACCAGTTCACTCTGCACATCCCGTCCCACCGTGGATTGGCAGCTGCAAGTCCATAGAGGCGATTGCCATGTCAGTTCCCAAAGCTGATCCCTTAAGCAGCCTCCTGCTGTGCCTCCCGGTAAACTCGTTCACTTTGTTGTTCTATTTTGTGTTTAGCTGATTTACATGAATTCCGTAAGAGCACATATGTTCCCAAACAGGCTGGTTGACCCATGACATGGGTCACTTCATGGGAGCCTGATAAAGAGGCCTGATCTCAGGCTGGCTTTGGGAAGATGCTTGTTTGGAAATCTTTGTGGGACTTAAGCCTATCCACCCACACTTCCTTACCTCACTCACTTCAATGTGTGGAATATAAATGAGGCCATAGAGTCACACAGCATGGAAACAGGCCCTTTGGCCCAATTTGCCCACACCAACCAAGATGTCACATCTGCACTAGTCCTACTTGCCTGCATTTGCCCATATCCCTCTTAACCTAAACCATTTCTAAACATCCTGGCCTGGGTAACACAGAGAAAAGTTGAATTTGACCGGCAGATATCACAGGTTAGAGAAACTCAACAGGTCCACAGCGCTCCATTCAAAAATGGTCCCCAAATTATACAGATATTCAACACTCAATAGAATCATAGTCTTAGAATCATTGAGTCATACAGCACTGAGCAGGCTCTTCAGTCCCCCCAGATGCCATGCTGACCATTTAGCACATCTACACTAATCACATTTTCCCTCATTCCGACTTTATTCTTCCGTGCCTTCACGTCAAGTGCTTGTCTAAATGCCTCTGACGCATGGTGGTTGTATCTGATCCCACTGCATCCTCTGGCAGTATGCCCAGCTATCAACACCTCCTGATCTATATCCTGCTATAAACCTAGATGCCCATCATCGCTACCCACATCACCATCCTTTTGTGTGTCGTCTGCATACTTATTAATCATGCCACCTAAATTTATAGCTAAGTTCTTCATGTTTATCGCTAACAATAAAGATCCCTGCAATGCACCACTGACCCCAAACTTCCATTCAGAAAAGCATCACTTCCCTCTGCCTCCTATCATTCAGCCAGTTTTAGATGTAATTAATCAGCTTGCCTTGGATCCCACATGCCTTAACCTTTTTGGACCAGCCTACAGATATAGACCAGATCTACTGCCTACTTTCATCATTTTTTTTGTTAAAATAAAAAACAACCGAATTAGTGAAAGGATTTCCCCACACAAAGCCACATTGCTGTTTCCTGATCAGCCCCTGCCTTTCCAAATGTACACAAATCCTATCCCTTAGAATTTTCTCCAATTAATTCCCTATCGCTGATGTAAGGCCCAGCACCTTAGAGTTATCTGGCTTATAATCAGAAATAGACTTGTCAGACTCCGATTTTTCATCTTGAGTCCTGATCTTTCAATGATCCTCAAAGTCTTGGATTAAAATGATTCTGCACTCTCTCATCTCTTAAAATGGATTTTATTTTATCTTGTGTGGCGCCAAGAAGTCTGAAAAGCAGTTTATGTGTCCAAGACATCTCCTTTAATAACGTTGCTATCTTATGTTCTCCATAGCTTTATTTTTAGTAAGAACATTTTAGTCTGTAATCACAATTTTAGTTATATTTTTACTCTGAAGTACGCCATGGTCCATTCTGCAAAAGAACTAAAGAACTAAAGAACTAAAGAGCTCCTGCACTTGATTATAATGACCAAGACTCCCAATATGACCAAATTGGGCCTAATCTTCCATTTTGCACCATTGCTGCTTCATTTGTTGCAAGGTTTATAATCTGAGGATTTCCCCTGTGCATGACCTCAGGTCCTGCCACATTATATTTGCAGGTTGAAGTTACTTTGACTCAACTGCTCAACACAATTATGTAACTGCTCAAAGCATTCAACAGCTTGTTAGTTCGGGTCCATCAATTCTTTTCCATTCAATCTTTGGTAAAAGACAATCAGTATGGTAACAATTAGTATGGTTACACACAGAAATCAAGCGATAAGTACAGATGCCGTTACTCCAAACCACTGGATGGCAGGTGGCGGCAACTATATATGTTGTTTGATCTTGTTTCTTTGATTTAAAAAAAGTCATGATAAAGGTGTGTTCTCAACTGGCAATAACCTTTGTTACTCGAATGCAAAAATACATCCCCATGGTTCCTCTGAGCAGTTTACAGTTTAATTAAGATGACCGTTTCTGCCATCAAGCACAGAATGCTGCCGAACTCTAAAGTCACTGTTTCTTGTTCATTCCATTCCCCTTGAGGAACACCACATTTGCCAGTGTGGGTGAAGGTTGAGAGTGTGATCTGATGAAACTGATAACTTAATAACTACATGATTCATCATTCTCACATGTTGTAGATGGATGGATAAATGAGCTGCCACAATCCCCACCCCACCAACCCCTCCTTCCTCCAACTCAGAATCACAACAGTCCATTGGAAAGCTAGATCAAGATTGCACTTTTGACACCGATGTTTACAGTACTCTGGGAGATATCCTTATGTCATGTAGGATCACTGGAGAAAGAAAAGTAACAGGCATGAAATTAAATTCCTATGAGTTTTCAGTCTGCCTTAAGTTTTACACAAATACCTAACCATTTTGTTCTTCCTCTGTTTAAATTCTGATCATAAATGCAGCACAACCATTGCATTAGTATTTTTAGATTTTTATTGTAGACTTCTTTTGTGAAATTACATAAATATAAAGAACCAAAACTGTAATTTACAAGTATCTAAATCAATTTACATGAGGGACTTTAGAATGCCATTCACACAGGGTTAATAATTTACATGCAATATTTGGGCATTTTACCTTTCACTAAATAATAGTGTTTAAGCAGAAAGCTTGAATAGACAAGGTTGCAGTACAACTAAAGTGCTGTGTTGCTGTGGTGACATAGTCCAATTAGAGCAGCCGAGAGTGCATCTCTGAGACTACACAGATTCCAGTGATAAACGTTGACAGAACAATACAAAATAATTCATAGCTTATTTACATTGCAAAACTGATTAGAGCAGCAGTTAGTTTCCTAATGCTGCCCGAGGCCACTGAAAATGTATTTATTTCCAAGTCAGGGTTTCTGCATTTTTCAAGACATTGGGTTGTAAGCTACCCAAGCAGAATACGAGTTACTTCTTTCTTTCTTTCGTATGTCAACTACAACACTCAAAAGTGGCAATTGGTGCTTCGGAGCACCATAGTTGAGACTTTGCTGCAAATTTTGCCAGTTCTGTAGAACTACCCAGGGTGGACGACAAAGACGTAAAGCAGCTCCCACCTCATATGAGTTTCTGTTCCTCCATAGAAAACATAGAAAATAGGTGCAGGAGGCCATTCGGCCCTTTGAGCCAGCACCGCCATTCATTGTGATCATGGCTGATCGTCCACAATCAATAACCCATGCCTGCCTTCTCCCCATATCCCTTGATTCCACTAGTCCCTAGAGCTCTATCTAACTCTCTGTTAAATCCATCCAGTGATTTGGCCTCCACTGCCCTCTGTGGCAAAGAATTCCACAAATTCACAACTCTCTGGGTGAAAAAGTTTCTTCTCACCTCAGTTTTAAATGGCCTCCCCTTTATTCTAAGACTGTGGCCCCTGGTTCTGGACTTGCCCAACATTGGGAACATTTTTCCTGCATCTAGCGTGTCCAGTCCTTTTATAGTTTTATATGTGTCTATAAGATCCCCTCTCATCCTTCTAAACTCCAGTGAATTCAAGCCTAGTCTTTTCAATCTTTCCTCATATCCCAGGGATCAATCTCGTGAACCTACGCTGCACTGCCTCAATTACAAGGCTGTCCTTCCTCAAATTAGGAGACCAAAACTGTACACAATACTCCAGATGCAGTCTTACCAAGGCCCTATACAATTGCAGAAGAACCTCTTTACTCCTATACTGAAATCCTCTTGTTTTGAAGGCCAACATGCCATTAGCTTTCTTCACTGCCTGCTGTACCTACACGCCAACTTTCAATGACTGGTGTACAAGGACACCCAGTTTGTGTATGGCCTCAATCTGGCAACGGAGGAGGCCCAGGACTGAAAAGGTCAATATGGGAATGGGAAGGAGAGTTAAAATGGTTAGCATCAATCAATGTAACTGTCTAATTAGAGGCTAATGCTTGCTGAGGAACATCTAACAAAGTTAGGAGTTAGGAGTCAGTAAGTTAGGAGTTCCAGGATTTAGCCCCAATGATGATGAAGGTCATAGGTAAAAGAGTTCAGAGTCAATGACCCTGAACATTAACTGAATTAATGTTTGCACGATTATTGACCTGAAACATTAACTCTGTTTGTCTCTCCGTGGATGCTGCATAACTTAATATCCTCAGCATTTTCCTTTTTTTAAATTTCAGATGTCCAGCATCTGCAGGTTTAATTGCAATTAATTAATTATTTTGTTTTGAAACTCAGGATTAGCAAGAGTGCTTTCCCCAGACCTATCTTCCCTGTGATCAGGGTCAGCCACCAAATTACACAGAACAACATTAACTCTAGGACTGCACAATGCAGCAAAGGGGGCATGACATGTGCTGTAAAACGCACAGCATGTTTTGCCGAGGCCTAAGATCCAATTTGGAGCCAGCTCTATGCCTTACCATTCCGATCCACACGGTTATCACGGAGGCTTATGCTAAATTCATTTTGCCTTCATGACCTGTGAACAGCACCAAGGCCTTTCCTCTCAAACACAAGCAAATATGCACCATCAAAAAGCTTCATAAATGATGCAGCATTATCTAATTGATAAAAATTCGAGAATATTAGCCGCCACCAGACAGCAGAACCTTTGCAACAATCATAAATAGCCATCGTGTAGCTGTCATCAAGAGCACTATTATTCTCTTTGGCAAGTAATTGAACCATTAGAGAAAGGAAAGTTAAAATTGGGTCAATAAAAAATAGAATATCGAACTGACTGGATTGTTAAAAATAATGCCTCTTGTCATATACTGTTAGTGCGGCGTGCAGGTCACTTAATGCTGATGCGTTTCAAGTTTTATCGTTTTCTGGATGAAGAGGGCAAACAGGTCAAAAACACAAAATGGGAAACCTGGTCCTAACTTACTCCAGTTTTAACATGCTGTCCAGAGTTAACATTATGTAGCCTGAGATACCTGTGTGTCAAATTCAACAACACTCTGTTTTCCAGACCTCATTAAAACTTCAACCAGGGAAGGGAGGTAAGAATGTTTGAGTTTAGTTTATTGTTACAGCGAAAAGCTTTGAATGTGTGTGTTGATAGGCTCGAATCTTACAAAGCATTCCCTGCAAGCACCACTCCATTGCCTATAACCACCTTTGTGATGAGACCCTGAGATCATGCCCTTGATCGGAAGGGCCGAGGGGCCAACCTGCATGTATAGCAACACCCCTGGGATTTCATCAGCCGCTTCTTCCATCACATCCCAATGCACCAGACACAATATAGTAGTCTCTCAATAGTCTCTCTGCCATCTCTGAACTACATGTCCAAAGACTAACCAGCCTACTTTCTACAACTAGGACACAAATTCAAAAAATATTCATCATCATTGCTCTCAATTTCCAACCGATCTTTGGAAACCTGTTCAACCATATTTCCTGCAACAAAAGCTACTTTTACTTCCCTGTCAAGGTCGACACCAAGGTGGTGTCTACGATGATATTGGCTACCTTTGAGTCAGCACGTCCTATAGATCCCTTCAATAGTGGGGAGATCAGTTCCTGTGATAGAGCAGGCAGTGTTTCCAATCTCTATAATCACCTTAGATCCTGGACATCCAAGTTGCCATTCCAGGATGTGAATCAACCACACAACGTGTTAGTTTTAGTTTTAGAGATGCAGCACAGAAACAGGCCCTTCAGCCCACCAAGTCCACACCGACCAGCGATCCTCGAACATTAACACTATCCAACCCACACTATGGACAATTTGCATTTATACCAAGCCAATTAACTTACAACCTGCACATCTTTGTGGTGTGGGAGGAAACTCAAGATCTCGGAGAAAACCCATGCTGGTCACGGGGAGAACATACAAACCTCTGGCGCTGTAAGGAAGCAACTCTATTGCTCTGCCACCGTGCTGCCCTGTGTTCTCTGCTGTACACCTGTTGAAGTTCAATAGAGTATTGAGAAAACACACCAAATCTCCTCAAGAAGTAGAGGTGTTGATGAGATTTCCTTGTGAATGAATCATTGTACTGGAACTAAAACAGATCTTCAGAGACATGCGCACCTAAGAATTTGAATCATTTCATGCTCTTCACCGCTATCTTATTGATGAAGACAGGTTTGTGCATGCTTTGCTTTCCCCTTCTGAAGTCAATAATCAGCTTCTTGGTCTTGCTGATGTTAAGAGGAAAATTGTTGTTCTGGCACCAAGCAATCAGATTTTCAATTTCCCTCCTGCACCCTGATTCATCAGTACCCATTATTCATCCAAAAATGGTGGTGTTTTCGGCAAATTTAAAGATGGCATTGAAACTGTGCCTGGCTGCATCGTCAGGGGTATGGAGGGAGCAGAGCAGGGGACTGAGCTCACAGCCTTAAGGTTCTCCTGTGCTGAAGTTAATAAGATCAGAAATTCATGTTCTAGGAGCAGAATTAGGCCATTCGGACCATCAAGTCTATGCCGCCATTCAATCATGGCTGATCATCTAAAATCAGTACCCCATCAGGCAAGAGGTAGACATTTGAAACCGCACACCTCCAGATTCAGGGAAAGTTTCTTTCCAGCTGTTATCATTTTATTCCCGTCTATAAAATGGTGGCGCTGCCATAGCAGCTGCGGCTTACCTGCGGTCCATTTGTCTTTGTGTTTTGTTGTTTTTTTGTGTCTTAATTGTCGATGTGATGTTGTGTTTTTGTGTTTGTGTACTATGTGTGGGTGTGGGGGGGAGGGGGGGAACTGTAAAATTGTAAATATGTGTCCCTTCCGAACGGAGACCCGACCTTTGTTTTCTGGGCCGTGTCTCCGTTCCTGCTGCAGCCTACCATCGGCCCAACTCCTGGAGCTGGCGGCCTCCAGGGCTCTGGTTCGCAGAGCCCGCGGATCGGACTTACCATCAGCGGAGCCGGCCGTCTTCGGAGGCTGCGGGAGCAGCTGCGACTCGCCTTAGGCTCGGGCCGCGTGGATGCCGACATCAGGAGCTCCGGCAGCGGCAGCTTGTTCACCCACCCCGGATCGCGGGGCTTGGGTCGCGGACATTTCACCGTCCGGCGCGGCCTAAAATAGGCCGCGGGATTTTTCTCTGCTGGGCGGGGGCTTCAATGTCGGGAGCCACGACCGCCCCGACGTGCAGCAACAGCGTGCAGCGTGTTCGCCCGCCCCGGATCGCGGGGCTTGGGATGGCCCGCTGCGGACCGTCCGGTGCGGCCTGGAACCACAACAGCCTGACCGCGGGAGAAGACGGCAGGGGAAGGGAAAAGACATTGTGGCCTTCCATCACAGTGAGGAGAGGACTGGAGGAGACTCACTGTGATGGATGTTTCTTTTTTTGTGTGTTTTTGGGGTTGTGTAATTTGCCTATTTTAATGCTTTATTGTGTAATCTGCCTATTTTAGTGCTTTTATTGTTGGACTGTGGGTGACTGAATTTCGTCCAAAAAACTTTTTTGGATGACAAATAAAGCTATCTTGAATCTTGAATCTTGAATCAGGCAACTGCATAGTCCTTTCATCAGCCAGAGTGCAGTCCTGACCTCCCATCTACCTCATTGGTGACTTCTGAACTATCTTTAATCAGACTTTATGTTATATCTTGTACTAAACATTGTACCCTTTATCCTTTATCTGTGCACTATGGACAGCTAGTATTCATGTATAAAATTTTAATTGACGGGATAGCATGCAAACAAAATCTTTTCATTATACCTCGGTACACGTGACAATTCTAATAAACTAAACTAAAATGAACTAAACTAAACTAAACTAAACACAGGCAGGTGAGACTAGTGTAGATGTGCATCTTAGTCGAGATGGGGCAAGTTAGGCCAAGTTAGGCTGTTTCCATGTGATATGACTCTATGACTCTATGGTCCACTGTAGCATGGAGAGCCAATGGGATTGCATCCCCCATTTATCTATTGTGGAGGTAGGTGAATTGTAGTGGGTCCTTGTCCTTATTAAGGCAGGAGTTGATATACTTCATAACCAACCTCTCAAAGCTTCATCACCACGTCCGATGGTGTTACCGGTCATAGTCAATCAGACCTGACACCTTACTCTTCTTGGGCAACGGTATCATGAGTGTCCTTCTAATACAGATGGAAACCTCTGAGAGGTTGAAGCAGCCTATTGGTCTGTGCTGACTTTAAGAATGCAGCCAGATACAGCATCAAGTCTGGGCACTTTCCGCGTGTTCACCATCACAAAGGATCTTCTTACGTTGAGATTAGAATGTTGTTGGGTGTTAATGAGGTCCAAGAAGGCACATCAATGTTCTCTCTTTCAAAGTGAGCATAGAAAATATTGAGCTGGTCCAGGACTGATGCCTCACTGTTGCTTGAGCCACCACTTGTCCGCCTTGTAGTAAGTGACACGTGCAAGCCCTGCCACAGCTGACAAATGTCCATCTCATACTCCAGTTTTGAGCAAATGTGTCACTTACCAATGGCCTAATTGAAGGCATACCTAGCCTTCCTATATGAACCTGCAAAACAGACTTGAATATAGACACAAATTGCTTGAATAATTCAACGGGTCAGATAGCATCTCTGGAGAAAAAGAATAGGTGACATTTTGGGTCAGAACATTTCCTCCCACTCATCAAACATGAATTCCTGATATCTTGTTCTTAGTAGATTACAGACCACCTGGTTCAACCAAGATCTCTAGTTAGGGAACACTCAGACGGTCTTGATGGGACCACTCTGGTCCATACTTTCCCATATAAAGTCAGTATAATCCCAAGAATGATTAGCATTACTGAAAGAGACGACAACAATTTAATACATCATTGGTTCTGACTGGCCTTGCTGAGGCAGAGGTTAGTTTGAAGGGCACAGCTTTAAATCTAGGTGAAGATAAGGCAGTATTGAATGATCACATTAGTTTTTCATGGCCTACTTCATAATTTAGTATGAGACATTTTCTTCTTTAACTTTGATGAGTAATAGAGCAACATATGAAATTATCACATCTATACAAACACAATTCATTCAGCACCTGGCACTATGCATTAACTAACCTCATTCTCTCATTTATTACACTGCAGTGAATGTGATAGAAAATTCAGAGGAAATCATTTACCATCATGGTGAAGGGCAATTACCTGATATTGACCTTTAAACAAAGCTGCAAGATACATTGAAATAATTGAAAAATGTGATTGAAATTGGAGTTCATATATAATGCTTTTCACCGACATTCCATCTCCATCATTGTCATGTCGATCTCAACAAGCATTTCAATTTATTCAGAATTGTCATTCGCTGTTTTATGTTAATTGAAGAAGGTCAAGTTAAAGATTCCAGATGGGTTTTCTTCCAACATCTCAGCAAAAAGGCAGTGCGACTTGGCTCTGAATTCTGAGCTGAAGATTGCAAAGTTTTAGATTCCGAGGAAGGCGAGTGTGCCACAGGGTGAAGCGGTAAACGTTTACCATCAAAATGAATCGTGGAGCACGCTACCTGGTTATGCTCCAGGTAAGTGTGAATGCCATGCCATTCTGCCACACTGTAACATAAATGACTAAAGCTAATAGGTTAAGGTGTTTACATCAAATATGATTACCTTGAGGAAAAAAGTACAGAGAGTTTTCACTGAAACCTTTCTTATGACTTTGGAGTGGCACTGTGGTGCTGCAGTAGAGTTGCTGCCTTAAAGCACCAGAGATCTGGGTTAGATCCTGACTATGGCTGTTGCCTGTTTGGAGTTTGTACGTTCTCTCTGTGACCTTGCGCGTTTTCTTTGGGTACTAAATACTCTGGAAAGTCATAATTAACCAAGATTTTTCACATGACCTCATTGAAAATTTTTGGAAGTAGTTAGCTGTGACAACTAAACAAACATGTTGCATTAATCAGTTTTTTTTTTGCTGGTAGTAGAGAGTCAAGAAATTGAAGGAAATGGTGAGTTTCTCAGATACATAAGGTTTAATGCATCTAATAGAAATTTCTGCTTTTAAACCTCCTTGTAGTCTTCATCGTGAGGGGCAGAGTACCTACAGACATTCTCTGATCATATCACTTCTTTCCTCCAGAGTTCTGCCTCTTTTCCTTTGATAGATATCAGATCATTGCTTGTGGAATAATTGCATTCTTAGTCCCAGTGAGGTGGATGTTGAACATAAATGTTTCATTTCTGCCCCATGAAGGAATCCTGAAAGAGTTCTCTCCCACAAATCAGATTGCTTGATGGATCTAAATGGATTGAAATGTGCGCATTCTCACTTGAAAGATGAGAACATGAATTTATAGCTGCCTTGTTCCTTTTAAAGTTGAATGACCTTGCTCAAGTGCAAATACCAATACTGCAGTAATGCTAACTTGATTGAGATAGTTATCGATTCATACAGTCATAGAACTGACGACCCTCTGATTGGAAAAAAAACTGCATCTGAGGTCCCTCTTAAATATTTCCCCTCTCACGTTAAGCTGTTGCCTTCTAGTTTTGGAATCTTTTACCCAGGGAAAAAGACTATGTGTGTTCTCTTTATCATGCTTCTCATGATCATATACACCCTGATAAGGACATCCCTTCGCCTCCTGAGCTCCAAAGAAAAAAGCCAGATCCTGTCATCCAACCTCTCCCTATAACTCGCCTACAAGCCTAGCTAAGATCCTGTTGAATCTCTTCTGCAAACTTTCAAACTTAATAACATTCTTCCTGCAGCGAGGCAATCAGAACTATTCGCAGTTCACTAAGCATAATCTTACGAACGACTTGTACGTACAGCTATATCATGATGTCCTAACCTTTGTACTTAATATTCTTCCCAATGAAAGCAAATGTGTCAAAAGATTTCTTCACCCACCTGACCTGCCACTTTTAGGGAAGCATGCACCTATATTCCCAGATCTCTTTGTCCTTTAATATTGTTCAAGCCTCAACCATTTCCCATATAATCCCTCCATGATTTGATATGCTAAAGTGTAACACCACACAATTGTCAGAGTTAAATTCTATTTGTCTTTCTTTAACCCACTTTCCCAACTGATCTAGTGAGTGGGCAGATGCATGGCAGATGCAGTTTAATGTGGATAAATGTGAGGTTATCCACTTTGGTGGTAAGAACAGCAAGGCAGATTATTATCTGAATGGTGTCAAGTTAGGAAAATGGGAAGTACAAAGAGATCTGGGTGTCCTTGTTCATCAGTCACTGAAAGTCAGCATGCAGGCAGGTAGTGAAGAAAGCTAATGTCATGTTGGCCTTCATGACAAGAGAAGTTGAGTATAGAAGCAAAGAGGTCCTTCTGCAGTTGTACAGAGCCCTAGTGAGACCACACCTGGAGTACTGTGTGCAGTTTTGGTCTCCAAATTTGAGGAAGGACATTCTTGCTATTGAGGGAGTGCAGCCTAGGTTCATAAGGTTAATTCCCGGGATGGCGGGACTGTCGTATGTTGAAAGACTGGAGCGACTGGGCTTGTATACACTGGAATTTAGAAGGCTGAGAGGGGATCTTATTGAAACATATAAGATTATTAAATGATTGGACACATTAGAGGCAAAACATGTTTCCGGGGTTCTGGTTCCCTTGGTCCAGAACCAGGGGCCACAGTTTAAGAATAAGGGGTAGGCCATTTAGAACAGAGATGAGGAAAAACTTTTTCACCCAGAGAGTTGTACATCTGTGGAATTCTCTGCCTCAGAAGGCAGTGGAGGCCAATTCTCTGGATGCTTTCAAGAAAGAATTCGATAGCGCTCTTAAAGATAGCGGAGTCAGGGGTTATGGGGAAAAGGCAGGAACGGGGTACTGATTGTAGATGATCAGCCATGATCACATTGAATGGCGGTGTTAGCTCGAAGGGCCGAATGGCCTACTCCTGCACCTATTGTCTATTGTCTATTATCTGCAAATTTATTGACAACATTAAGAAACCTTAACTCAGTTTATCTCCACAGATGTTGTCTCCTCTCATGAGCCCAGTGAGTCAACAGTGTTTAATTGCCATATGCACTGACAACAGAAAAATGAAATTCTAACTTGCAGGCACAAAAAACACAAAATGTTGGAGTAACTCAGCAGGTCAGGTAGCATCTCTGTCAGACATGGTCCTGACCCAAAACGTCATCTGTCCATGTTGCCTGACCCACTCAGTCACTCTAGCAGTTTGTGTTTTATTTTAATTTGTTACATGAAGCAGCATAACAAGCCCAGTGATAGACATAAAAAGCTGGAGTAACTCAGCGGGTCAGATAGCATCTCTGGAGAAAAGGAATAGGTGACATTTCGGGGCGAGATGCTTCTTCAGACTGAAGAAGGGTCTCTGTTGTGATATTGCTGGGACTACTTTGTGTATCCAAGAACTACTTTGTATGGCTGTGTATATAAGTGATGGGTGTGATTAGGCGGTCACTCTGGATGCAGGTGGCCACGGAATAAACAGCCTGGAGTTGAGCTCCAGCAATGTAACCTTTTTACACAAGTGTACTTGTGGTCCTTCCAGAGTCACCAAAGGTACAACAGGTACCGGACCACGAAGTACAACATGGTGGCAGCGGCTTGGTGTTTCGCCTAGGGAGGGAATGAAGCATGCCCGAGCAGAAAAGGTTTAAAAAAAAAATAATAATAATTTTAAAAAAGAGCCCTGAAGGGAAACAAAACGAAAGAAAAGTTTCCAGCTCGGTACGGGACGTTTGGAGTGCATCCCGGCAGGGCCAGTGTGAGTTGGTATAGTTACCTGCTCAGTAGTCGGCGCCGAGTTGCCGACGTGACGCTGCAAGCTGCTGTGGGAGGTGCGTGTAGGCTCACGTCGCGCCCCAGCACCTGTGTAGGCCCGAGATTAGAAGCCTGCGACTGCTTCGCGGGGGAGAGACCGGGAGACCCGACACACACGGAGATGTGCGGTGACCGGAAAGACCGACACCCATGGAGGTGTGCGGCAACCGGAGGAGACCGGGAGACCCGACACCCACGGAGGTGTGTGGTGACCAGGGAAGACCGACACCCACGGAGGTGTGCGGCGACCGGTAAGACCGACACCCACGGAGGTGTGCGGCGACCGGGAGAGCCCTGGAGGAGACCGACACCCACGGAGGTGTGCGGCAACCGGGAGAGCCCCGGAGGAGACCGACACCCACGGAGGTGTGCGGCGACCGGAGGGGGTCAGCGACCGGAAGGACCGACCACCCGCGGAGGTGCGGCGGCCGGTAAGGCCGAGGCACTAAATACTCACCCAGGCGCGTCGACCATAGAGTCGGGACGGCTCTGGGCCCGAGGCAGCGGCAGCGCATTGGAATTGCGCGGCAGCTGCCGGGAGCACCTGTGGGCGGAGCCGGGGAGCACCTGTGGGCGGGGCCAGCGGCAGCACGTTCGAAAAGTTGAGCGACAGCTGCCGGGGAGCACCTGTGGGCGGGGCCAGAGCGCACTGCAGCGGAGGCGCGATCGCACCGCGATTACAGCAGTGCCAGCCCAGCAGTGGGAGCCCAACAGTGCGAGCCCAGCAGTTGGAGCCCAGCAGTGCCAGCCCAGTAGTGGGAGCCCAGCAGTGGGAGCCCAGCAGTGCCAGCCCAACAGTGGGAGCCCAGCAGTGCCAACCCAGCAGTGGGAGCCCAACAGTGCGAGCCCAGCAGTTGGAGCCCAGCAGTGCCAGCCCAGTAGTGGGAGCCCAGCAGTGCCAACCCAGTAGTGGGAGCCCAGCAGTGGGAGCCCAGCAGTGCCAGCCCAACAGTGGGAGCCCAGCAGTGCCAGCCCAGCAGTGGGAGCCCAGCAGTGCCAACCCAGCAGTGGGAGCCCAGCAGTGCCAACCCAGCAGTGGGAGCCCAGCAGTGCCAGCCCAGCAGTGGGAGGCCAGCAGTGGCAGGCAAATCATGGTGGTGGAGCATCTAGAGCCTACACTACGTTTGATCTACACAGCACGTCTTCTTGAGGGGAAGATATGGAACAAAATGAATATTTTGTGTTTAATGACCTGTGTAGTGATCTGTGTAATGAAAGCTTAATGTATTATATTTGATGCTTTTGTATAAATGTATATATCTGTGGAGTGACCACACGGAGATGAGTGACCACCCGGAGATGAGTGACCACCCGGAGATGAGTGAAATTCCGCAGAGGAGTGACCACCATGATGGCGAAAAAAGCAATTGTGTTTAATTGTGTTTAGTTGTGTTATTGGTTTTGTTTGCAAAAAGCAATGGTGTTTTGGTTTTGTTTGTTAAATATATTTTAGCCCTCGAATGGTAAAGAAAACAATTTTATATAAGACAAGGGGGATGTTGTAATATATAAGACAAGGGGGATGTTGTGATATTGCTGGGACTACTTTGTGTATCCAAGAACTACTTTGTATGGCTGTGTATATAAGTGATGGGTGTGATTAGGCGGTCACTCTGGATGCAGGTGGCCACGGAATAAACAGCCTGGAGTTGAGCTCCAGCAATGTAACCTTTTTACACAAGTGTACTTGTGGTCCTTCCAGAGTCACCAAAGGTACAACAGGTACCGGACCACGAAGTACAACAGTCTCGACCCGAAATGTCACCTATTCCTTTTCTCCAGAGATGCTATCTAACCCGCTGAGTTACTCTGGCTTTTTGTGTCTATCTTTGGTTTAAACCAGCCTCTGCAGTTCCTTCCTACATATAATAAGTCCATGAACACATGTGCACACATAAAATATAATGAAGTAAAAAATTAAATTAATTAATAACCGTAATAACAGATAGCCAAATTATTCAAAAACTGAAGTCCTTAGTGCAATGAAAGTCATAGTCCATTAAAGTTTATAGTTGCTGAGTTTAGTATTGTGTAGTGTTCAAGAGCCTGATGGTTTCTGGAAGAAGCTACTTTTGAACTTGGTGGTTTCGTTTTCAGTCTCCAGCACCTTCTTTCTGATGGTAGGAATGAAATGAGAGCATAGCCAACATGCATGGTGTGGATCTTTTATAATATTAGTTGCCTTTTTGAGGCATCACCACATACAGATCCCTTCGGTGGTGGGAAGTCAATACCTGTGATGGACTGGGCGGCATCTACCACTCTCCGTAATCTCCTTCATTCCTGAGTGTTCATGTTGTAAAACCAGGTGGTGATGTAACCAGTCAGTACGCTCTCCACTGTAGACATGTTAAAGTTCAACAGAGTATTCATCAACATACCAAACCTCTTCAGTCTTCTAAGGAAGTAGATGTGTTGATAATCTATCTTTGTAATTGCATCATTGTGCTGGGTCCTGATAGATTTTCAGAGATACGCACATCTAGGATCAGGATCCAGGAGCTGTTGACCCTTTCCACTGCTATCCTGTTGATGAACATAGATTCATGGATCCTTAGTTTAGTTTAGTTTAGAGATACAGCGCGGAAACAGGCCCTTTCGGCCCATCGGGTCCGTGCCGACCAGCGATCCCTGCACACTAACACTATCCTATATCCATTAGGGACAATTTTTACATTTACCAAGCTAATTAGCCTACATACCTGTATGTCTTTGGCGTGTGGGAGGAAACCGAAGATCTCGGAGAAAACCCAAGCAGGTCACGGGGAGAACATACAAACTCCGTACAGACAGCACCAGTAGTCGGGAACGAACCCAGGTCTGCGGCACTGCATTCACTGTAAGGCCGCAACTCGACAGCTGCACCACCTTGCCACCCCTAAATCCTGTTCTTTCCTCGCCTGTAGTTGACAATCTGCTCTTTGATCTTGCTGACATTGAGAGCAGGATCGTTGTTCTAGCATCACTCAATCTCTCATCTATCATGTCCTTTCAGATTTTATGTTTTTTTCTTATTTTCAGCAAATCTTGTTGTCTTTTTATAATTTCAAAATTTGCAGATGACATCTGGAGTGAAAGACTTCTGGAGCAAATGGAAAGACAGACACATTCAGATGCAATTCAATACTAATAAAAGTGTGAAAAAATTGCATTTTGGTAGGTGCAAAGCGGAGAGGAAATGTGAATAATTTTAGCAGATGGAAACAGGCAGAGAGACATGTGAGTTTATTCACACTAATCCTGAAAGGTGACAGGTTAAGCTGCAAAAACTGGTAAAAAAAAACATAAGGTGAAATTCTGGAAGCAAGGGAGGCCCATGGAGACGCACTGCACATAAATAATTAAAATGTCCTGGACAGATACAGAAAATAATCAAACAGGCTGATGGAATGTTGCTCTTCATTTCCAGAGGAGTGGATTACAAATTCCTGTAGCTTCTACTTTAGCTGAAGAATGCCCTGAGTGGACCACACCAGCAGTGCCCAGAGCAGTTTATCTTAGGAAAGCTTGACTGACTTTGGTAGGAAGATTAATTAGATTTTCTAGAAATGTAGATTGACAGCATGGTTACTTTACAAAGAACAAATATGCTGACTAGAAATGTGAAATTTAGAAGTTAAAGCTGGCTAGACAAAGTTTTCAAAACATTACTGGGCACAGATAGGATAGATATAGAGAGGCACTATTTTTGATGGTTGGGAGACGAGTTCTAGATGTCTAAAGCATAGAGCTACATTTTTCAGGTGTGAAGGTAGGATAATATAACTTTGGAATGCTATTCAGCATAAGGCAATTGAAGCCAGTTTATTTGTTAATTTTTAAGATGGGATCAATAGATATTTGCTTGTCAAAATAAAAGAGAGCTATGTTCCAGTTGCATGGAGTTAGAATACAAATCAACTGTTCTTGAATGGCTTGGAAGGATAAATGGTCATATGTTTCTATGTGGTGTATTTAGTCATCTTACATAGAGGCATGGTTATACAAATAAATAATAATAAGGGGTAGGCTAAGGGGTAGAATAAGAATAAGGGGTAGGCTATTTAGATTGGAGATGAGGAAGAACTTTTTCAGTCAGAGAGTGGTGAAGGTGTGGAATTCTCTGCCTCAGAAGGCAGTGGAGGCCAGTTCGTTGGATGCTTTCAAGAGAGAGCTGGATAGAGCTCTTAAGGATAGCGGAGTGAGGGGGTATGGGGAGAAGGCAGGAACGGGGTACTGATTGAGAGTGATCAGCCATGATCGCATTGAATGGCGGTGCTGGCTCGAAGGGCTGAATGGCCTACTCCTGCACCTATTGTCTATTGTCTATTGTCTATTGTCTATAAATCAAACACGAACTAGGATTTAATGGCCATTCATCCTGAGGCAAAGTGAACTACACCAATAGAAATGCAAGGAACAGCACCAACCACAAAACACACTCTTTTTCAACCTCACAGATGTTTGAGTCCATCAAACAGGATCCCACACCACAAATGTATCTGTTCACATAAATTAGTCTTAAGTATCGTTCATGATGCCCTGTAAATCACGATCCTTATAACTAGTTCTGTAAACGAGCCAGTTCTAGTAAAATTTGTGTCAAATAAGGCTGCTTCATTACTCCTTCACTTCTCTTCAAATTTTCTTCCTATAATCATGGAATGGTAGAAATGTATAGCACAGAAATAAATGCTTTCAGCCCACAGCACCCATACCACTGTGAATCCTATCTACACTAATCCCATTTACCTGCATTAGTCACACATTCCTCTACATTCTCTCGCGATCTCCCCATAAGCCCTGACACCTATCTACCACCTCCTTGTTCCAGATACGCACCAGCCTCTGTGTGAAAAACTTACCCCTCAAATCTCCTTTAAGTTCCTGCCCTCCAGTCTAGACTTCCCTGCCCTGGGAAAATGACTTTTCTCTCTATCCTATCTATGTCCCTCATCATTTAATATATCTCTATGGTCACCATTCAGCTTTCTACAGTCCTAGGAGAATAAATCCAGCCTATCCAATCTCCTTTTGTAATGACAGCCCTTCATTCAGGCAACATCCTGGTGAATCTCTCTGCACTTTCTCTTGCTACCACAGTTTCATGTAGTGTGGTGATCAGAACTGTACCAAATACCCTGAGCGTGATCTAACCACTTTTTTTTGTACAACTGTAACATGATGCCCCAACTCTTATATTCAAAGTTTTGATCTATGAATGCAAGCATATCTTCTTCACTACTGTTTCCACCTGTCCCACCATTGTCAGAAACACACAGCCCAAGATCACTGTGTGCATTAATGCTCCAAAGGTCCCTGCCATTTACATTATGTATCTATCCAGAATTTAGCCTCCCTAAGCGCATTATCTCACACTTGTCTGGATTAAATTCCACCACCATCTACTTCAACTTTCCATCTAATCTATATCCCACTACATACTTAGAAAACCTTCAGTAAAAGACTGCATTCAACCTATGTATTCTCCTCATGATTTTACGCACGTCTACAAGATCACCTCTCAGCATCCTGTGCTCCAAGGAATAAAATCCTAGCTTGCCCAACCTCAGACCCTTGAGTTCTGGGAACATCTTTGTAAATCTTCCCTGCACTCTTTCCAGCTAAATTACATCCTTCCTATAGTTGGGTGAACACAGCACACCAAATGTGACCTCACCAATGTCTTGTACAACTGTAACAGTTGGAACTGTAATTCCCAACTTCTATAGTCAATACTCTGACTGATGAAGGGCAATGTACTCAAAGGCTTTTTAATGACCCTAAATACCTGTGCAAAACTCTGCTCTAATGCATTAGTTGTGAGATTGTTTAATGCTGTCTTTCTTTCTTTCGTATGTCAACTACAAGTTTCGAAAGTTGCAATTGGTGTTTCAGAGTACCGTAGTTGACGCTTTGCTGCAAATGTTGCCAGTTCCGTAGAACTACCCAGGGTGGACGACAAGGATGTAAAGCAGCTCCCACCCCTTTTAATGCTGTGCTCTTGCTGTTAGTTTGCTCATAGTCAAGTGCTGAATCTTCCCCAGATTGGTGCCTCATTTCTAGTTGTGTCTGGAGATGCCCTTCTACATTCTTGTTTGACACTGGGTACAAAACATCTTTATTTCTGAGTGGCATTAAACAAGTGTAAATTATGATAGTTAGGTGAATGGGCTTATTTCTGTGATGTAAGATTTCTGTGACTGTCTGGTTCTCTTTGATTAAGTGATTTGCCTGCAGTTTTTCCACACATCTGCATAACCTGCTCATTTATACAAAAAATATGCTGTAAATTTCCAAATACATTTCTCTAATCAAAAGTACTACCTGTGTGCTTCACTAGGTGGGGAGCTTTCTCTACTTTTGGGAATTAATGCAAAAATCTTGACTCATGATGCATTGTGCACATGATCCTTTTGCGAAACGTATAATCTCAATTCCCGAACAAGAGTTGTGAGATTTTCATGAATCTTTTACATTCAAAAATGTAATCTACATTACCGTGTTAATATTTATCTAGAATATCACATTTTCTCTCTGGAGAACATGGAATAGACGCCATTTTGGGTCTGTTCGCTTCTTCAGACTGATTGTAGAAGGGGGGAGAAATCTGGCAGAGAGGTGAGGGCGAGGCAAATCCTGGCAAGGTGAGGAGGGTTTTCATTGGCAGATGGATGGCCAAAGGCCAGAGATGGGAAGAAAACAAAGAACTATGAGATAAGGAGAGAAGGAGAGAAGAGGCACAAAGCATGAAGTCAGAGGAAGGGATATAGGTGGAAGGGAACAGGGGAGGGGAAAGGCATTGTTGGTTAGTTAGCTAACATTGGAGAATTCAATGTTAATACAATCAGATTGTAAGCTACCTAAAGTGGAATCTGAGATGTTGTTTCACCAGTTTGCATGTAGTCCCACTCTGGCAGTGTAGGACACCCAGCAAGAACAACATGGCAATTGGTTTCAAAGGTCAAAGGTTTCAAAGATCTTTTATTGGCGCGTATACAAATTAAGGTACAGTGATATGTGAATTACCATACGCCATACGAAAAACAAAGCAACAAGACACACAACTACATAAAAGTTAACATAAATATCTACCACAGCGGATTCCCCACATTCCTCACTGTAATGGGAGGCAAAAAAGTCCCATCTGCTTCCTCTTTATTCTCCCACGGTTGGGGCAATTGAACCATCCGTCGGGGTGATCGAAGCTCCCGTGGCCAACGGTTGAACCCCCGCGTCGGGGCGATCAAAGCTCCAGTGTCGGGGCGATCGAAGCTCCCATGTCGGGGCGGTCGAAGCTCTTGCGGCTTGGAGTTCCTGAAGTCATTCTCTAACCAGAGACCGTGGGCTCCGTGATGTTAAAGTCTGCAGGCACCCACGGTGGAGCTCTCAAAATCGGTCTCCAGCAAAAGCCGTCAACTCCTCGATGTTAGGCCGCAGTGCGGACGGAGATACGATATGGAAAAAAAATCACATCTTCGTCGAGGTAAGAGATTAGAAAAAGTTTCCACCAAACCCCACCCCCCACATAAAACAAGCTAACACTCAGATAGGGCCGCATGGTGGCGCAGTGGAGGAGTTGCTGCTTTACAGCGCTTGCAGCACCAAAGACCTCAGGAGGAGAAAGTTGGCATCCACTAAACCATCCTTGTCGATGGACAAGAAGTGGAGAGAATCAACAACTTTAAGTTCTTGGTCATGAACTTCTCTAAAAATCTACTGTGTCCAGCACATCATTGCAATCACAAAGAATGCACGTCAACACCTCTCCTTCCTAAGAAAATTGAGGAGAGCTATCAAAGCCAATCGAACTTCTACAAGTTTACAGTAGAGGGTATATTAACAGATTGTATTGTAACCTGCTTCAGCAACTCGAATGCCCGGAATGCTCGGAGGAGACTTCAGAGAGTGGTAGACACTGCCCAGTCCATCACAGATACTGGTGTCCCCACCATTCGAGGGATCAATAGGAAGCGGTCAAATCAAAATTATCATCAAAGACCCACAACACCCTGACCGTGCTCTCATTTTTCTCCTATCATCAAGAGGAAGGTACAGGAGCATGAAAACCATAACCACCAGGTTCAAGAGCAGCTTCATCCCATCAACCATAAACCTTTAAACACTGCACAACACTAACCTCAGCAACTATGAACATCTATGGACTATGTCTACTGTGATGCACAATCGACTTTGGTTTTTACACGATTGTTGTTACCTAGTGTTACGGTTATTAATTTATTGTATTTCTACACAGAACATAGAACAGCACAGCACAAGAACAGGCAATTTGGCCCACAATGTCTGTGCTGAACATAATGCTAAGAGCACCACATATCGACATGCACATAACCCATGTCCCTCCATTCCCTGTGTATTCATCTGCCTATCCAAAAGTCTTTTAAATGCCACTGACGTATCTGCTTCAACAACCACACCTGGCAGCGCATCCCAGGAACTCACCACCACTTGCTCCACACATGCTCCACACCTCTGGACCCTCACCCGAGCTAACACATCCTTCCTCAGATTTGGACCCCAAATTTGCTCGCAATATTCCAAATGCAGCCTGACCAGCGCCTTACAGAGCCTCAACATTACATACCTGTTTTTGTATACAAGCCATCTTGAAATAAATGCTAGCATTGTGTTTGCTGTCTTTACTACCGATTCGACCTGCAGATTAACTTTTTGGGTATCCTACACCAGCACTCACAAGTGGCAATGGCTGCCTCGTCAAGTCTGTCTGTCCCTTCCTTCTTTGTGTTTTAATAGTATGTGTTAAATGTATGTTTTAGTGTTCTTTAGCTTATTTTATGTGGCGGGGGGGGGGGGGTTGGGTCAAACTTTTTCTAATCTCGTACCTCGACAGAGATGAGTTTTTTTTCCGTATCGTGTCTCCGTCCGCACTGTGGCCTAACATCGAGGAGTTGGTGGCGTGTGCTGGAGACCAACTTTTGAGAGATCCACTGCGGGAGCCTGTGGGACTTTAACATCATGGAGCCTGTAATCCCTTTGCCGGGGATCGACCTCGGAGCTCCAACCGCGGGTCCCTGCGGACTTTAACATCACGGAGCTCGCGGGCTCTGGTCAGAGTCCGACTTCAGGAGCTCCAAGCCGCAGGTGCTTCGATCGCCCCGACACAGGAGCTTCGATCGCCCCGACACAGGAGCTTCGACCGCCAGTTACAGGAGCTTCGATCGCCCCGACACAGGAGCTTCGATCACCCCGACACAGGAGCTTCAATCGCCCCGACACAGGAGCTTCGATCGCCCCGACACAGGAGCTTCGATCGCCCCGACACAGGAGCTTCGATCGCCCCGACACAGGAGCTTCGACCACCTGTTGCAGGAACATCGATCGCCCCGGGGATGGTTCAACTGTCCCGACTGCAGGAGAATAAAGAGGAAGGAGATTTGACTTTTTTGCCTTCCATCACAGTGAGGAATGTGGGGAATCCACTGTGGTGGATGTTTATGTTAACTTTTATGTAGTTGTGTGTCTTGTTGCTTTTTTTTTCGTATGACTGTATGGTAATTCGCATATCACTGTACCTTAATTGGTACACGTGACAATTCAAGACCTTTGAAACCTTTGAAACCTTTGAAATCTTCGAAGTCCCTTTGCACCTCCGATTTCTGGATCATCTTCCCATTTAGAAAATAGTCTACGGCTTTATTCCTCCTACCAAAATGCATGATTCCACACTTTGCTACACTATATCCCATCTGCCAAATCCTTCAGCAGAGTCCTTGTTTTCTCTACACTACCTGCCCTTCCACCAATTTTCATATCATCAGCAAACTTGTCCACAAAGCCTTTAATCCCCTCATCCAACTTGAGGATGGTCTGTTGTCTCCCTGGTGCCAGGGTTCAAGATGTCTCGGACCGACTTCAGAACATCCTCGAGAGGGAAGGTGAGCAGCCAGAGGTAGTTGTGCATGTGGGAACAAACGATGTTGGGAAGAAGAGGATGGAGGTTCTGCAACGTGAGTTTCGAGAGTTAGGAAGAAGACTGAAAAGCAGGACTTCTAGGTTGGTTATCTCTGGATTGCTTCCTGTGCTGTGTGCTGGTGAGGGCAGGAAAAGGGAGATCAGGGATCTGAATGTGGGGGGCGATCTGTGAGGATGATGCCAGGAGGATGCAAGGTGACTTGGACAGGTTGGGTGAGTGGGCAGATGCATGGCAGATGTAGTTTAATGTGGATAAATGTGAGGTTATCCACTTTGGTGGCAAGAACAGGAAGGCAGATTATTATCTGATTGGTGTCAAGTTAGGAAAAGGGGAAATACAATGAGATCTGCGTGCCCTTGTTCATCAGACACTGAAAGTAAGCATGTAGCTACAGCAGGCAGTGAAGAAAGCTAACGGCATGTTGGCCTTCATGACAAGAGGAGTTGAGTAAAAGAGCAAAGAGGCCCTTCTGCAGTTGTACAGGTCCCTAGTGAGACCACACCTGGAGTATTGTGTGCAGTTTTGGTCTCCAAATTTGAGGAAAGACATTCTTGTTATTGAGGGAGTGCAGCGTAGGTTCATGAGGTTACTTCCCGGAATGGCGGAACTGTTGTATGTTGAAAGAATAGAGCGACTGGGGTTATATACTGGAATTTAGAAGGATGAGAGGGGATCTTATTGAAACATATAAGATTATTAAAGGATTGGGCACATTAGAGGCAGGAAACATGTTCCCGGGGTTCTGGTTCCCCTGGTCCAGAACCAGGGGCAACAGTTTAAGAATAAGGGGTAGGCCATTTAGAACGGAGATGAGGAAAAACTTTTTCACCCAGAGAGTTGTTAATCTGTGGAATTCTCTGCCTTAGAATACAGTGGAGGCCAATTCTCTGGATGCTTTCAAGAGAGAGTTAGATAGAGCTCTTAAAGATAGCGGAGTTAAGTGATATGGGGAGAAGGCAGGAACG
This sequence comes from Rhinoraja longicauda, assembly GCF_053455715.1. NCBI lineage: Eukaryota > Metazoa > Chordata > Chondrichthyes > Rajiformes > Arhynchobatidae > Rhinoraja > Rhinoraja longicauda. Next base: position 83,014,524 of record NC_135953.1, on the reverse strand, counting down.
GGGTGCTGATTTTGGATGATCAGCCATGATCACAGTGAATGGCGATGCTGGCTCGAAGGGCCAAATGGCCTACTGCTGCACCTATTGTCTATTGTCTAATGTCTATTGTCTATTAATATAGAACATGAAGAGCAGCTCCGCTAGTCACTGGAAGCAGGCTTTATGCTATTATTTTGGACAGATATGCGTGCAGTGAGGCTGTAACAAATTCTCCTCTATGTACACAAAGGTGCAACAGTTAAACACATCATAATAATAAAATCATAATGACTCAAAAGTGTCCATAGCCCTTTAAATTCAGAACTTTCATTTTATTTATACTCAAGTCTCTTCTCTTGGACAGTAAAAGTTAAGGTGGAGATGGATAGATTCTTGATTAGTACAGGTGTCAGGGAGTATGGGAAGAAGAGAATGGGATTGAGAGGGAAATATTGATCAGCCATGATTGAATGATAGAGTAGACTTGATGGGCCAAATGGCCTCATTCTCCTCCTACAATTTATGAACTTATGAACTTATAAGTACAATCAGGGGATCAGTGAGCACAATTTTAAGGACTTGCTCAATTAAGTCAGGAAATATGCAACAAAAATGAGCCAGATGAATGGAATGACATGAACTGACATTCTTGTTGTAAATAAAAATCTATCAAGTATGAAAATTGTGGAAGCAAATGGAACAATGTTGGTAGCTCCTTTCCTTCTGTTGAAACAGCAGGATTGCATTTTGTGAATAAATACCTTCGATTTGTACCAGCATCTGCAGTTATCTTCTTATATTACATGACAGGAACCTTGTTTTATGGCTCAGAAACTGCAACATCATGACTATTTATAATCAATTGATTGCAATGCTTGGGGGGGGAATCTTTATCTTTTGTTTGTTTAATCACCTGTGAATCAGTAGGCATAGATGTATATTCCACTATACACAGATGGGTATAAAATATCACCTTGTAGCGACCATAGAGAATGGTCCAGGTCGTCGAACCCTCGGATTGGCCAGCGAGGTCACGTGGGAACGCGACCATGGGGATTGGTCCAGGGAACGACATCGCTGATTGGCCAGCGATGTCATGTGCGCGTTTGGCTCCCGATTTAGTCTGTTCGGCGAAGTCTTCAAGGAAGACAGTAAGTTTGTATTGGTTGTCCTGTACCTTGTTGTTTAACTTTGTATTCGTGTATTGCGGCTGCAATAAACTTCGTCTACAACCAACAAGTTTCGGACTCGCCATATTGGTGACCCCGACGTGATCTGGACGATCACCGACTGAGCAGGAACCCGACGCCTCGTTGACGATGACCGAGCAGGGCACACCGGAGTCAAGCGCGGCAGGCGTTCATCTTCCGTTATTTTGGACGTACGCACCGCAAGCTTGGTTTATCCACGCCGAGGCTCAATTCCATATAAAGAAGGTGTCGGACGAATCCACGAAGTACTTCTACCTCGTCAGCGCTCTATCGCCGGACACAACCAAGCGCGTGATGCGGTTCATCGTAAATTCACCTGCGGAAGACAAGTACGAGGCCATGAAGAAGGTATTACTGCGAACCTTCGGGTTGAATAAGCATGGTGGTGCGGCAAAACTTCTGCACCTACCGGATCTTGGAGACCAACTGCCTTCCGTCCTCATGGCCGAAATGATGATGCTAGCCGGTGAGCATACGGATTGCCCGATGTTTGAACAGGCATTCCGCGAGAAACTTCCCGAGGATGTCCGACTGCTGCTCACGGATTGTTCTTTTAAGGACCCCGAAGCATATGCAGCGAAAGCGGACGCGCTCATAGCGGCAAAAAACAAGGCAAGTGGTTCAATCAACAAAGTCTCGACATCGGTGACCACGCCACAGCGACGGCAAGATGGCGCCACGTCTCCCGCCAATTCTCCGAAAGCCCGCCAAAAAGATCCGCACAAGCGCGGCTGGTGCTATTATCACCTACGATGGGGTAACGAATCCCGCAACTGTCGTTTGCCTTGTACCTTCGCGGGAAATGCCTCGGCCGATCGTACATAGGGGCAGTTACGATTGGCCAGAACCGGCGCCTCTATGTCCATGATCGATTCACGGACACAGAATTTTTGGTAGACACGGGAGCCATCGTCAGCATAGTGCCGCCGACCGACCTCGAAACCAGATCGGGTAAGACAGGTCCCACCCTCATCGCGGTTAATGGCAGCCCAATTCGCACTTTCGGTACACGGAAGATGTCCCTTGTGTTAGGCCTCCGCACGTACGAATGGCCATTCATTATAGCCGACGTCAAACAAGCGATCCTGGGCGCAGATTTTCTCTGGGCTTTTTCACTGGTTCCTGATGTCCGCGGTAACGACCTCCGACCCTCCGCCGAAGATGAGCACGTCGCTCCGACAATCGCCTCCTCGCCCAGCCCTACTGTCCAGGCCGTCGTCGCGGCCCCCGACTCGTATGCTGCGATTCTGGCAGAGTTCCCAGAGCTGCTCGTCCAACGTTTTGACGCACCTTCGGCTAAGCACGGTGTGGTCCATCACATCCGCACCGAAGGCCCTCCCGTTTTCGCTCGGGCCAGGAGACTACCGCCAGACAAACTGGTGGTGGCAAGGGCGGAGTTCAGGAAGATGGAGGAAATGGGAATTGTCCGTCAGTCTGACAGCCCGTGGGCCTCGCCGTTACACATGGTCTCCAAGGCATCTGGGGGGTGGAGGCCATGTGGCGATTATCGGCGTCTCAATGCTGTCACCACGGCTGATCGCTACCCCATACCGCACCTACAGGACTTTTCATCTGGGCTGGAAGGAGCGGTGGTGTTTTCCAAAATCGATTTGGTGCGAGGATACCATCAGATTCCGGTGCGACCGGAGGACATACAAAAAACTGCAACTATTACTCCGTTCGGGTTGTTTGAATGGTTGCGTATGCCTTTCGGTTTAAAGAACGCGGCACAGGCTTTCCAGCGACTGATGGACCGCATGGGCCGGGGTTTACCCTTTTTGTTTATTTATTTAGATGACATCCTGGTAGCCAGCCCCTCAGTGCAGGAACACCAGGCCCATTTGCGGACCGTGTTCCAGCGGCTCCAAGACCATGGGCTCATTATCCAACCCTCCAAATGTCAATTCGGCCTGCCTGCCCTCGATTTTCTAGGGCACAGAATTACTCCTGCCGGCGCCGCACCCTTTGCCCGAGAAGGTGGAAGCTATCCGGGCTTTTCCCAGGCCCACCACAGTAAAAGGGCTGCAGGAGTTCGTAGGCATGGTTAATTTCTACCATAGATTCGTTCCGGCAGCGGCGCGAGTCCTGCGCCCGCTTTTCCAATGCCTTGCAGGGAATCCGGTAGAGTTGTTGTGGTCCCCGACCGCAGAGTCGGCTTTTACGGCAGCTAAGGCAGCCTTGGCAGACGCCACCATGTTGGTCCATCCGAGCCCCTCCGCCCCCACGGCCCTGACGGTTGACGCCTCTGACGTGGCGGTGGGTGGGGTTCTGGAGCAGCAGGTCGGTGGCCGTTGGCAGCCTTTAGCGTTTTTCAGCCGGCAACTAAATTCGGCCGAGCTGAAATATAGCGCATTTGACCGAGAGCTTCTAGCTCTCTATTTAGCTGTCCGTCATTTTAGGTATTTCCTCGAGGGCCGCCCATTCGTGGCATTTACGGACCACAAGCCATTAACATTTGCTTTTTTGAAATTGTCTGACCCATGGTCGGCCCGCCAGCAGCGGCACCTGACTGCTATCTCCGAATTTACCACAGATGTCCGTCATATCGCGGGTAAGCTTAATGCCATTGCTGACGCCCTGTCTAGACCTGCTTTTCCCCCTATTTCGGCGGTGGACTGCGAAGTGGATCCCCAGGAGCTCGCGGAGGCACAGCTCCTAGCGGATACCGTTTCGGCTTACCAGTCCACCACTTCGGGATTGAAGTTGGCCCAGGTAGCTTGTGGGTCGGAGGGCACGAAAGTCTGGTGCGATGTTTCTCTTCCTCGTCCCAGGCCGGTAGTACCGCCCTCCCTTCAGCGCCGGGTTTTCGATGCCATTCATGGGCTGGCGCACCCGTCCATCCGCTCCACCTCTGCCTTGGTAGCAGCGAGGTTTGTCTGGCATGGCCTGCGGAAACAGGTAGCGGGGTGGGCACGTTCCTGCGTGCCCTGTCAGACCGCTAAAGTCCAGCGCCACGTCCAGCCCCCCGTACAGGATTTCGAGGTCCCGGCTTTTCGTTTTTTCCACATCCACGTGGATTTGGTCGGGCCTTTGCCTTCCTCCCGGGGCTACACCCACCTCCTCACGGTGGTGGATCGGTTCACCCGGTGGCCAGAGGCTTTCCCATTGTTTGATATCTCGTCAGCGTCTTGTGCTAGGACGTTGGCCCTTCATAGGGTAGCTAGTTTCGGGGTCCCGGCAGTTATTACAACTGACAGAGGGCCACAGTTCACTTCGTCCCTCTGGGCCACGCTGGCGGAACTGTACGGGTCCAAGTTACAACCCACAACTGCATATCACCCCCAGGCAAATGGACTCGTAGAAAGGTTCCACCGCCAACTTAAGGCGTCCCTCAGTGCAAGGCTTGAAGGCCCGGACTGGGTAGACCAACTCCCTTGGGTTCTTTTGGGCATCCGGACTGCTCCTAAGCCAGATCTCGGTGCGTCGTCCGCAGAGCTAGCATATGGCTCGACACTTCGAGTACCCGGAGATCTGTTTCCGGACCCTTCAGCCCTGCTCCCTACAGTCCCATCAGCGTTAGCATCTCTCCGGGAACGGGTGGGCTCCCTGGCTCCAGTGCCGACTTCACGTCATGGGTGTCCCATGGTACATGAACCGTCTTCCCTGAAGGACTGTGAGTTTGTTTTTCTGCGTAAAGATGCCCATCGCGCCCCGTTGCAGAGGGTCTATCAAGGGCCGTTCCGGGTTTTACGTAAGGGAACGGCTACTTTCACCTTAGACATGGGCGGCAAGAGTGAACTCGTCTCGGTGTCCCGGCTCAAACCTGCCCATTTGGACCCGGATCAACCAGTCCTGGTCGGTCAAACCCCTAGGAGAAGCCAACCTCCGTTAGTTCCGCCCAGTCCAGAAACCCCCGTTCCGACAGTTCCTCCAGGACCCCCCGTTTCGGCAGTTCCTCCAGGACCCCCCGTGCCGGTAGTTCCTCCAGAACCTCTCGTTCCGGCTGTTCCACCAAGTCCGGAACCTCCGGCTCCTGTGGTTCAGGCTGTCCCTCTCCGTACTCGTTATGGTCGCGAAATCCGGCTCCCAGCTAGGTTCCGCACCTCGGGTTCTGGGGGGGGTCATGTAGCGACCATAGAGAATGGTCCAGGTCGTCGAACCCTCGGATTGGCCAGCGAGGTCACGTGGGAACGCGACCATGGGGATTGGTCCAGGGAACGACATCGCTGATTGGCCAGCGATGTCATGTGCGCGTTTGGCGCCCGATTTAGTCTGTTCGGAGAAGTCTTCAAGGAAGACAGTAAGTTTGTATTGGTTGTCCTGTACCTTGTTGTTTAACTTTGTATTCGTGTATTGCGGCTGCAATAAACTTCGTCTACAACCAACAAGTTTCGGACTCGCCATAACCTCATGGATGCCAGGAGCACAGTCACTGCGGGAGGCAGCGTGGAGGCATCCATGCTGTCATTTACTTCACCCTCTGTACCATTTTTCAAACACAAAGCTCAAGACCAAAAACAACAGCCAATTGTCTAACTTGGTTAAGCATCAGGTTTTATCCACACTGACAGTTTGTTATCACATTATGGAAAGTGAATTAGAACAACCTGTGTTAGAGACAAGCTCACAAATGAGGTTTAACTTTGAAAAATTGACCATTCTGAAATTAGATAAGACTCCTAAACAAATGTATTTCATGTGAGATAAACATCTGTCCCACTTAGGTGATTTTTTAAGCGACTACAGGCAACTAGGCTGTCGCCACACAGTCGACGGGGTGTCACCTGTATGTTTGTGAGTAGTCTCCAAAGAGTCCTTTTTCTGGTCGCTGCTGGATTTTGAAATGTTTTAAACTTTTCGGCGACTATTGGTTTGACGCCAATGATCGTAGCTTGACTTGTCCTGATGTAGGTCCTGTCGTAGGTCCTGTCGTGGGTTGCTGACAGGTTGTCGCCAGGTGATGTAGGTTGTCGTCGGTGCTGACTTTGATGAATTCCATTGGTGACTGCCTACGTCAGGTACCGGCGTCAAAACCGGAGGAAAAAAGGCCGTGAATTGTCTTCAGTTGTCTTCAGTTGTCTCCGACAGGCTCGTAGCTTGTCATTGCTTGTCGCGGGTAGACATAGGTTGACTTCATTATCGTAGGCTGGTGCCTGCGTGGTCATAGGTTGTCATAGGCGCGGTCGTAGGTGGACGCCCTAAGTCCCGACAACTGGGACACCGGTTGTCGGTAGCTTGACGTCAACTAGGTGGTAGGTTGTGTAGCTTGTCGTAGACATTGTCGTAGGGGGGGTCCAGTCGCCGTTTTTTCGGCGACCTGCTACGACTATGACAGTCGCCGGCAGTCGCCTAAAAAAACACCTAAGTGGGACAGGCCCCTAATGCATTCAACTTGACATTCCATGTCCAAACAGGAACTATGTTATGTGCAAGTAAAATAAAACAATTTTCCTTTGTCATTTATTTTGCAGGAGGAATCTGAGAATGCCTTCACATTTTCTGCAAAGTTCTATTTTTCTGAAATTTAAAACTCACTGGAAAAAGACATGCGGAATGTTCCTCATGTGAACATTGTATTTAACTGTGATTTACAAAAAATAGCTTATAATAAAGAATGATTTAACATAGAAACATAGAAAATAGGTGCAGGAGGAGGCCATTCGGCCGTTTGAGCCAGCACTGCTATTCATTGTGATCATGGCTGATCATTCTCAATCAGTAACATGTGCTCAACTTCTCCCCATATCCCTTGATTCCACTAGCCCCAGAGCTCTATCTAACTCTCTCTTAAATCCATCCAGTGATTTGGCCTCCACTGCCCTCTGTGGCAGAGAATTCCACAAATTCACAACTCTCTGGGTGAAAAAGGTTTCTTCTCACCTCAGTTTTAAATGGCCTCCCCTTTATTCTAAGACTGTGGCCCCTGGATCTGGACTTGCCCAACATTGGGAACATTTTTCCTGCATCTAGCTTGTCCAGTCCTTTTATAATTTTATATGTCTCTATAAGATCCCCTCTCATCCTTCTAAACTCGAGTGAATACACGCCTAGTCTTTTCAATCTTTCCTCATATGGCATTTATTTGTAGTTTTGGAAACATTATCCTTTTCCAACAATGGTTCTATTTGCAGGTAGTTTAGGGCAAAAATCACTTTTAATATAAAGCTAATTAATATGTGCACAACAGCAAAGACCTTTTCCTTTTTACAATTGTCACTCATGAAAAAGAAAATAAGAAAATGTATGTGAAATTGCAGCTTGTAATCAGGACAACAAACCTTTAGGGCCAACTTAAGAATCTTTCCTTTTAAGAACTTAAAACTTGAAGAGCACAAGATGACAATGGATGACACTTTGTGTACTGCCTTGGTGAAATCTAGTATTCTCACACTACAGTTGTACTTTTGAACTCATTTATGATTGCGTTTAATTTTGTTTAAGGGCCTGTCCCACTTTAGGCGATTTTAATGCCACTGCCGGCGACTATCAAAGTCGTAGCAGATCGCCGAACATTTCTTTTACCCGACGACAATGACCACAACAATGCCGAGTCAGGTCGAGATTACAGCGTCTTCGGAAACATCGCAAAATTCTCACGCTGTCAATGCTTCTCCGGCGTCCTAATTTCCGCTAAAATCACTGACGAGTCAGTAAGTACTTGAGAGTTTTGAACTATAACATCTTGTATGGGTTACTTAAAAACCAAGCATCACTGTAACAAGGCATAAACTGGATTTAATTCCAGTTTACTAATAGCTGTATTAAACAAAACAAAAATTTAAGTGGTTAAATGGATTTTTGTGAAAAGTGTGTGGGCATTCTTTGAAAATGTACGGGAGATGCATATCTGGCTTCTGGGTTACATATCTGGGTTGGGAGCCCACTTTAAATGTAATGACTGATGGCCATAAACATCGCAAAATTCCCACGCTTACCTGACCGTCAAACTGTCGCCTCCAATCTACCTGTTAAATATCCTGACAGTAAATAAATTGGTTAAACACAAGCATTTTATGGTATTTTGAAATAACTTTACTTATTTTAATATAATGTGCTTCTAAATGCATCTAAGAGAACCAAGTAAACCTGGGGACAGCATGCGACAGCGCCCGCAATAAGCAACGATACCTGGCGACAAGCTAGCTGTTGCCGAGAAATTTCACTCCGGTTGATTTCTCAGCGACGCGCCGAGATCCACTACGATTCTTGGAAGACTCCTCACGATCATGCCCGCGACACCTGGCGAACTGTCGGCGACAGACTAGTCTCCGGCAGTCGCCTTAAAATCGCCTAAAGTGGGACAGGCCCTTTAGTTTAGAGATACAGTGTGAAATCAGAGCTTTCGGCTCACCAAGTCGAGCCAACCAATGATTAATGGCCAATGATTAATCATTTTACCAAACTACATGTAAAATAAAAAAATCACTGTACTTGGTACCATTGAATTATTAGTGAAGGACAGATTAAAATTTCCTTGGAAAATGCACCATTTTACAACAAATTCAGACATTTATTTCACAACAGTGTAATTTTACTCCTTTTTCTAAGAATATTGGGCATTTTCTGTAGTGAACTCCCTTGTGTGTCCCTTCACTGTTTGTTAAATATCATGATTTCAAAAGTCAACATTTAATTTGGCCCATTGTCCATGTACACATACTTGCAAGAAACGAGAAACCAGAATAAAATGTTTTTATTCATTCCTTTATAGCCCAGTACAAATATGAAAATGCAACTGTTGCTCATTTTTAAGGAAATATCTGACTATATGCAGTCTGGTGAATGGGATTCCCACGATGAAAACGCCTGAGAACCATACACACAGAACACTTTGAAGCGTTACGCAATGTTTTTTCTAACTGATAAGCAAATTAAATTATAAATTGTAATTTGGGTTGGCTTCACCTCAGCTGCATTATAACCACAACTGAAGTGGGGTGATAAATGTTATGGCCCTTTTATGTCCCTGGCTAATAGACCAAGAACAATGCACCCAACAAATCAGTCACTCTTTCCATGCGCACAGTCTTTTGACTGATAGTGTTCTCAGCACCATTGGTTTCTGCACCAACTGAGGAACGTTAACTGCCCTGGAATGCCAAGCTGACAATCTATCAAACTCTCCCTCTATGTCTTGAAGGAAAATCTCCCTGAAACTAAAAACAATCCATTGTCATCTGCTTCCCATTGATGACAGGCAAATAGAAATTTCTATTAAGTTTCCACATTGCTGTATTTTTGAGAAAGATTTCTGGAATCTCTGGAGATTTGTAAGGCAACATCCTGGAGTATCACTTGCACTCAGTCCATCAAGGCCTGCAGGACATCCCGGTTGCTACCCACTATAACTCCCCTACCTATTCCCATACTGAGCTTTCTCGGCCTCTTCCATTGCCAGAGTGAGGCCACACGCAAACTGAATGAACAGCAACTCATATTCTGCTTGTGTAGGAAGGAACTGCAGATGCTCATTGACACAAAATTCTGGAGTAACTCAGCGGTACAGGCAGCATCTCTAGATAGAAGGAATGGGTGATGTTTCAGGTTGAGACCCTTCTTCAGACCCTTCTGCTTGGGTAGCTTATGACCCAATGGTATGCACAATGAACTCTACTATTTTAAGTAACAACCCCCCTTGTCCCCCTCTTTCTTTCTTGTATCCCCACACCCCTCTCCCCATCCCAGTGCAAACTAATTTCTTCCACTATCCCACACATCTTTCCACCTCCTCTAGTTCCCTTCCACCTATATTCCTCCATCTCGCTTTACATTTCACTTCTTTCCTTATCTGACACTCCTTTGGTCTCCTTTTCATCTCCAGCCTTTGTCACCCAGCTGCCAACCAAACCCCCTCTCACCTCCTCACCTACATCGACCTATCAATTGTCCCTTTCCAGCTTTCTCCCCTGTGCCACAATCAGTCTGAAGAATGGTCCTGACCCAGGAAGACGACAATCCATTTCCTCCTCAGAGGCTGAGGAGGAACCCACTGAGTTCCTCCAGCATTTCCTGTTTTGGATAAGTACAATGGCCAGCATTGAAATGGTTGGCCAAAGGACTTGTTTTGTGCTATATGAATCAGAGGAGACTCGGAGGGCCATCTTACTGATGAAATAAGATGTAATTTCCAATATGAACGATGCAGATCTCAGATGGTGCATTAAAAGTGTCCATCTGTCTTGTGTAATAAGGTCAACACCAGGGGGCTCTGTTGGCCACAGAATGTGCTTAACAATCAAGAACATAAACTGAGGAGTTTCAGGATCAGAAGTCTGCAAAAGCCTATTTAATTGATCCCAGAAAATATTTGAAAATCACAATACTGCTGCAATTCATAGGGAAATGTTCAAGTCATTTTCACAGATAAATAAATAATTGCCACACAAATATATATGTATATTTGGAAAGAGAAGTTCTAAAGTTATCAAATGAGCTTTGGAATGAGTTTCAAATGCAGAAGCCACCAGGTGCTCTGGCGATACAAGTTAAACTTTACCCAGTCGAGGTGTATGATTACCTGGTGCCTGATTAAAACAAGCGAGCATATTATAAATAATAATAGCACAAAAACAAGCCCTTTGGCCAATAAACGATGCATTTAAATAAATCTTTAAAATACAAACAGGAGTCTTTATACCCCAATTTTTAATTGTAGCATTTGAAATGATTTTCTTTTTTTTGTAAGACCAAATTGTTTGCCTGAAAAAGGAATTGAATTTATATAAATAAAGATTAAATGTGTGGGAACTATTTCTAAAATTACATGTCACCTTTTTAAATTATTATAAATATTATAAACTATTATAAATAATATGCTAGTTAGATTTAAAGCGGTGACATGCATTTTTAGAAATAGTTCCCACAAATTTAATCTTTATTTATATTAATTCAATTCTATTTTCAGGCAAACAATTTGGTCTTACAAAAAAAAGAAAATCATTTCAAATGCTGCAATTAAAAATTGGGGTATAAAGACTCTTGTTTGTATTTTAAAGATTTATTTAAGCGCATCGTTTATTGATTTCAATTGTGCCTTTATTATTACCTCAGGATAACAAAGGAACACTAAATTCTCAGCCAAAGTGTATTCCAGGTAGAGAAATAATATCCATTGCCTTGTGCACAAGTATGGAAACAGATTCCATGAAACTGCTGGTTTTATTTTCCACAAAGGTGTCAGTTTCTCCAATACCCTAATTCCGTGATGTACCCGTGCTGTTCTATCACGTGTCCTTTGCATGTCCTGTGGGAAGTGCAGTCCAGACTAGATTATCTCCTGCTTCCTTAGAGGCTCAACAAGAATTTCTGAAGCTTTATGATGTCTGATTTTATAAACTTGGATCCAAGATGTTCTGAAAGTGCCAAAGTTGACAGCTGCTTTCATTTGCTGAACTGTTTCAATTTCAGAGCTGCATTTAGATCTGTATTACAGTTTTATACTCACCTCCCACCTACTATCGCGGGTGGCACACCACTCCCAGCTCATTATTATTCCCATCTGCCAAATCTCGCCTTATTTCGTCGCACTTTTCGCCTTCTGTTCTTATCAGATTCTAGAATTTACAGCCTGTGGTTCTCCACTTATCAACTCCCAGCTTCTGTCTTCATGTCAACTCTTCTGTCTCTGAGCATCACATACCAATCGATGCCATCTATTGTGCAGCTTCTTAACCACCTCCAAGTCAGAATAAAGCTGCCTCTCAGAAAGCATCTCCCATTGAAGAGTCATAGAAAAACAAGAAGCACGACAAGCTGTGTACTTGTTTGATATTTATAGGACTGCTCCACTGACATCGATGTAACAAATGCATCATATGTAGCATTAGGTGTTACTATTTCAGACAGTAGCTCTTTTTAAGAACTGTATCATGTGATCAATTGCTTTCTGTAGCTGCCATAGTATGCTTCAGATTTTGTCGTTTTATTTAATAACATACACCATGGGGTGGCACAGTGGCGTAACGGTAGAGTTGCTGCCTTACACCAGCAGAAACCTGGGTCAATCCGGACTGCAGATGCTGTCTGTACAGAGTTTGTACTTTCTTCCCATGACCAGGTGGAAAATCTCCGGGTGCTCCGGTTTCCTCCCACATTCCAAAGATGTACATGTTTGCAGGTTAATTGGCTTCTATAAATTGTCTCCAGGACAACGTGTAGGATAGAACTTGTGTATTGGTGATCGCCGGTCAACACGGACATGGTGGGCTGAGGGGCTGTTTCCACACTGTATCTCGAAACCAAACAAAACTAATCCCCCTATTGTTTAAGTGAGTTTTCAGTTATTTCCCAGTATCACAGAAGGAAGTATGGTGTGTCGAAATGCTGGCTGATAAAGCTTGGACTTTTGATTGTACACCTGAAGCTGAACACCAAATCTCAGGCATGATCTCTCCTGCTTGAGATAACATCTGGCCCTGTACTGAGAGCAGCTGTGTAATCCAAATGACTACATGACCAAACAAATACAACCACCCACACTGATATATTTCCAGGCAGGTAACTCATTGAAAAAAGGGAGAGAGTGAATTCACACTGAATATTGAGCTGGCTATGGCAGATGAACTGGATCAGAATGAAGTAAAGATTTTATTGCTTCTCATTGGTAACAAGTTACCATAAATCTCTTAAATGAGACCTTAGAGAATGAAATAGATGCATCACAAACACAATGCAACTCACGAAGGTACAAAATAGTTGACCATTGCTATTATTTTTACAAGCAACCAGGAGCAAGGAGACTCTTTTAATATTTTCTTAACAGAGCTGCAATGGTTAGCAGATAACTACAGTGGGGTTTTTTTCTATTTCAAAAGTAAGCTTTACACATAATAAAAATACATACAAAACAAAAACCATGCAAAAGCTGGTAGTATTGTTTAGTTTAGTTTAATTCAGTTTAGTTTAATTCAGTTTAGTTTAGTTTAGTTTAGTTTAGTTTAGTTTAGTTTAGTTTAGTTTAGTTTAGTTTAGTTTAGTTTAGTTTAGTTTAGTTTAGTTTAGTTTAGTTTAGTTTAGTTTAGTTTAATTTAGTTTATTATCACGTGTAACAAGGTACAGTGAAAAGCTTTTGTGCTGATTTGTTACAATATATCTTTAGTATCCATACATACAATATTGCTGGTATCATGCTGTATAGAGTTAGCGCCTGTCTTCACACAAGGTACCATTGCCACTCATGTGCCCCTCTGAGGTGATATTCCTTCCCATGTATGAGGAATGTCCTTAGATTTGGGGTAACATGCTCAATGGAGAGCAGATTACTTGTGGAATTTGGGAGTCCCAGCCTGAGAAATACGACTGCTCAGCCAGACGGGAGTGACTCCAGGAAAATTGCAGAACCATCCAAACACAGGCTAGAAATGTTGAATTGCAACTGCAGGAGGTACTTCCGATGGAATGTAAAACAAAAAATAAGTGAGGGAAAGATGATTTTGATATTTTACCACTGTGAACAGCAACATAAAAGCTGCAAAAAATGATGGCCTGCATATGGAACATACAGTACGCGCACAATGGGAAAATCAATTCTGCCAATACAGGACAATGAATAGCAGAGCGTCAGAATGCTCAGATTATCACCTGGGGATGAATAAGGACTGATCTATATAAAGAACATCCTCTGAATGTTTCTGTATCAAAATGGTGATACGGAGCCAATTGGTGACTTTTCAAGTTGAGCTGGGTTCAATGTGTTAAATGCTCCCAGAGGAAACCATCAATCTTGAAATCAATGCATTATTTGTAGTTGATGTACTACAAGGTTATATTATAGCCTGCCAGGAATGCACTCTGAAGGTCATAGATCCAAAGAATCAAGAGAGATATAAATTGAAGCAGACCTGAAAGGTGTCACATCCCTTCTTGGAAGTATTATAGTGTAGCGGACATGAAGCTGTCCGCCGAAGAATGAGGCAGCACATGAAGTTCGTCCAACACCACTTTAATTCCCTACACCACTCCTCTCTTCCCTCTCTCCCCTCTCTGCCGCACGCCAGCTTCCCATACTCCCCCGGGGCACCTCGCGACCTCTCCCGAGCCGAAGGTTATGTACTGTGAGTGGTTCACCACCAGGGACCGCTACAATAGTACATTAAAAGGGACTGATGAAGATAAGTCATGAGAGAGGGGTAATCTAATGTAAGTAATTGCTTCAGCCATAAGTATATTAGTTCTAGGAGCAGAATCAGGCCATTTGGCCCATCAAGTCTATTCCATCACTTGACTGCCTGATGACAACACAGATTTTTTTTCATTGAACAAGGAAAACAGAAAAGTGCAGGAAGACAAAAGGAGGCAGCCAACTATCACACCACTAAGACCTGACACCAAAGAATCTTGATGATACTGTGAGGATGAAGACCACATCAAACAAAGCAAAAAGCAATGTTGACGTTTTAGGGGTGACACAGTGATGTACCAGTGGAGATGTTGCCTTGCAGCACCAGAGGTTCCAGGTTCGATCCTGAGTATGGGTGTTGTTCGTATGGAGTTTGTATGTTCTCGCTCTGACCTTGTGGGTTTTCTCTGGGTGCTCTGGTTTCCTCCCACACTCCAAAGATGTACAGGTTTGTAGGTTAATTGGCTCTGCTTCATTTGTAAATTGTACCCAGAGTGTGGGTTAGTGCTATTGTGCGGGGTGATCGCTGGTCGGCACGGACCCGGTGGGCCAAAGGGCCTGTTTCCGCACTGTATCTCTAAAATTGAAAGTCGAAAGTCTAAAGAATACATACCATATTACGTCTTATCATATGACATAATGATGGAGAAGTAAGTTTCACATCAGAGAAATAGTTGCTATTTTGGATAATTGACTAAAGAGTCCAGCTGGATATCACCAGATATGGCATGATACATGCATGACCTACCACTAACCCTGCACAATGAGATCGCCACAGCTGAGCAACAACGGGAACATCAAAATGTGTTAGAACCAGGACTAGAAGGACATTTTGGAATGCATATGAAGGCAGATATCAGAGAGACATGATAAAAATTGAACTGTAGCACTGGAGGATTTTAATTTTCTGAAAATTAACTGGGATTGCCTTTGTGTAAAGGACTAGGGTTGCCAACTGTCCCATATTAGCTGGGATATCCTGTATTTCCTAAGCCTTCTAAGGAAGTAGAGACATTGTTGTGCTTTCTTGGTCGTTGCTTCAATATGGGTGGTCCAGGAAAAGATGTTGGTGATATTGACTACTAGGAATTTGAACTTTTCAACCATCTCTACTTCGGCGCCGTCAATGCAAACTGGGGTATGTGTACCACTTCACTTCCTGGTCAATCACTATCTCCTTTGTCTTGCTGACATTGAGAGAATGGTTGTTGGCTCAACTCCAGGACATGAGGTTCTCAATCTCCTTCCTGTACTCCATCTCATCATTATTTGATATCTGGCCCACAATGGTGGTGGTGTATGCAAATTTGAAAATTGAATTGGACATGTACATGGTTGTACAGGCATGGGTGTACAAGGAGTAAAGAATAGGCCTGAGAACAGCCTCATGGAGCACCAGTGTTGAGGATTGTTGCTCAGGATGGTTGTGCACTTCAGGGCAGGAGGCACAGACGTAATGTTCCGGTCCACAAAGAGTTTTCAAAGACTCAGGAATCTACCTTGCACTCTCCCAAGAGCTTTTTAACTGTACAACTTTAGGTTTTCAAAGATTACAAAAAGTGAGACAGGTGACATACTGCAGGAAGACCTTTGGCCATGTGCTAGGACCTCACTCATTCTGGAGGTCAGGGTCCTGGTTATTGCCTAGTAATTCTCCACTCGCAGATTCCAGACAGCAGCAGTCAATCTCTGCTGTAGATCACTGCTTGCCACCCACTGCAGATTTAGTGAGGTTGCCCAGGCTCTTTCTTCATTGCGGAATTGTTTTAATGACCTGATTTTGCTGAGGAGAAGAGGGGAAGATTTTGAAAGACTGGGATTATCAAGTGCTTCAATGCGTTCATTGCGATGTGCCCAGCAGAGCACTGGAACAGAGCCAGTCACAGAAAAGGGGCTGTAGTGGAAAATGTTGTTGAGCTGACAATGAGATTCCACTGCTTACATCAATCATGAGCATTTAATTGTCATATGTATCAACAATGGAACAATATAATTTGTATTTGCAGCACCATACCGGAGCCCGTAAACGCAATACACATATATAATACACAAAATAAACAAATATATCAATAAACTAATAACCCAATACAAGTTGATAAAAAAACCTTATCCTTATTCCAACCAAAGCCGGGCATAGTTCATAGGTTGGTGTTGTATAGTGTTCAAGATCCTTATGCTTGTTGGGAAGAAGCTATTCTTGATAGACACAGTTTTCTGACTACTACACCATTTTCCCGATAGTAGCAGTGAAATGAGAGAGTGGCCAGTAGTGCGGGTCTTTAATGATATTGGCTGTGTTTTTGAGGCAGCCCATCCTATAAATCTCTTCGACGAGCAAAGAGGTCCTTCTGCAGTTGTACAGGGCCCTAGTGAGACCACACCTGGAGTACTGTGTGCAGTTTTGGTCTCCAAATTTGAGGAAGGATATTCTTGCTATTGAGCGCGTGCAGCGGAGGTTCACTAGCTTAATTCCCGGAGTGGCTTGACTGTCGTATGTTGAAAGACTGGAGCGACTAGGCTTGTATACAATGGAATTTAGAAGGATGAGAGGGGATCTTATTGAAACATACAAGATTATTAAGGGATTGGACACATTAGAGGCATGAAACATGTTCCCAATGTTGGAGGAGTCCAGAACCAGGGGCCACAGTTTAAGAATAAGGGGTAGGCCATTTAGAACGAAGATGAGGAAAAACTTTTTAAGTCAGAGAGTTGTAAATCTGTGGAATTCTCTGCCTCAGAAGGCAGTGGAGGCCAATTCTCTGGATGCTTTCAAGAGAGACCTAGATAGAGCTCTGAAAGATAGCAGAGTCAAGGGGTATGGGGAGAAGGCAAGAATGGGGTACTGATTGTGAATGATCAGCCATGATCACATTGAATGGCGGTGCTGGTTCGAAGGGCCGAATGGCCTCCTCCTGCACCTATTGTCTATTGTCTATTGACGGTGGGGAGGTCAGTACCTTTGATGGACCGGGCAGTGTCTATGATACTGCAGTACAATACTCGATGTGGAGACATCAATGAAGACAACAATTGGTTCCTGAGGAGGATATAATTAAGCTGGAGAGGGTGAAGATGTCAATCACAGTAATGTTGACTCGGCTGGAGGCTTGTGTTCAAGGAGAGATAGGCTGGGACCATTTTTCCTGGAGCAAAGGAGGCTGAAAATTGACCTTACTGAGGTTTAGAAAATTACTAGATCAAGTGGACCCGTTGGGCCCAAACTTCTCCTGCATTGGTGCAGCACCATCTCCTACTCCCCTCCCCCCTTCACCTCCCCCTCCCTCTCCCCTCTCCCCCTCCCCTCCCCTCTCCCCTGTCTCCCCCCCTCCCTCCCTCCTCCCCACTCCCTCCCCCTCCCTCCTCCCCTCACCCCTCCGCTCCCCCCTCCACCTTATAAAAGATGAACTTGCGGAGCATTTGGATAGCAGTAACAGGATCGTTCCGAGTCAGCATGGATTTACGATCGGGAAATCATGCTTGACTAATCTTCTGGAATTTTTTGAGGATGTAACTTGGAAAATTGACAGGGGAGAGCCGGATGTAGTTTACCTTGACTTTCAGAAAGCCTTCGACAAGGTCCCACATAGGAGATTAGTGGGCAGAATTAGAGCACATGGTATTGGGGATAGGGTGCTGACATGGATCGAAAATTGGTTGGCAGACAGAAAGCAAAGATTGGGGATAAATGGGTACCTTTCAGAAGGGCAGACAGTGACTAGTGTGGTACCGCAAGGCTCAGTGCTGGGACCGCAGCTATTTACAATATACATTAATGACTTAGATGAAGGGATTAAAAGTACCATTAGCAAATTTGCAGATGATACAAGCGGGGTGGCAGTGTGAACTGTGAGGAAGATGCTATGAGGTTGCAGCGTGACTTGGACAGGTTGTGTGAGTGGGCGGATGCATGGCAGATGCAGTTTAATGGGGATAAGTGTGAGGTTATAAGTGGGTGGTAAAAATAGAAAGGCAGATTATTATCTGAATGGTGTCAAATTAGGAAAAGGGGACGTACAACGAGATTTGGGTGTCCTAGTGCATCAGTTGTCGAGTTCGCGTTCGCGGTCAGTTGGTTGACAATAATCAGAGACGGCACAGATTTTACCTGTTAGTACTTTATTAGCTATCCCGTGGACAAGTTTCTAAAAGCGCATACAGAGTCGCGGACTCCGGGGCCAGTGGAAACGTGTCACACCAGCCCCTATAATTAAGCCCCCTTTATTCCCCAAAACCTCATCTCCACACAGTCACTGAAAGGAAGCATGCAGGTACAGCAGGCAGTGAAGAAAGCCAATGGAATGTTGGCCATAACAAGAGGAGTTGAGTATAGGAGCCAAGAGGTCCTTCTGCAGTTTTACAGGGCCCTAGTGAGACCGCACCTGGTGCAGATTTGGTCTCCAAATTTGAGGAAGGATATTCTTGCTATTGAGGGCGTGCAGCCTAGGTTTACTAGGTTAATTCCTGGAATGGCGGGACTGTCACATGTTGAAAGACTAGAGCAGCTAGGCTTGTATACACTGGTATACACTGGAATTTAGAAGGATGAGAGGGGATCTTATCGAAACATATAAGATTATTAAGGGGTTGGACACGTTGGAGGCAGGAAACATGTTCCCAATGTTGGGGGAGTCCAGAACCAGGGGCCACAGTTTAAGAATAAGGGGTAGGCCTTTTAGAACCAGGGGCCACAGTTTAAGAATAAGGGGTAGGCCATTTAGAATGGAGATGAGGAAATACCTTTTCAGTCAGAGTTGTAATTCTGTGGAATTCACTGCCTCAGAAGGCAGTGGAGGCCAATTCTCTGAATGCATTCAAGAGAGAGCTAGATAGAGCTCTTAGGGATAGCGGAGTCAGGGGATATGGGGAGAAGGCAGGAATGGGGTACTGATTGAGAATGATCAGCCATGATCACATTGAATGGTGGTGCTGGCTCGAAGGTCCGAATGGCCTACTCCTGCACCTATTGTCACACTGAGTAGCTCTATGAATCTAAAACCAGCTAAGATACATGGAACCTGAGTTGAGAAAGCACAGGATAGCAGGACAGAAGGACTATCTAGGTGCTGAGATGTTTGCTGAGCAGGCTCACAAGCTGGATCATCACACTCAGCATATAAGGGAGGAAATGTTCAGGTTAGTTGTAAAGGATTGCTTTGTTGGGAAATTATTCACATGATCAACCTTCACATACACTGAGTCTGCTTGCAAAACAAGTGAATGTCACCATACTTCATTTCTAAATATTGTGCAAATAAACATTCACGTGAGCCTGGATGATGTATGATCTGCCCTCACACTCGGCCTGGAAGGTTCACCTGCAATGCTTCAAACACCAAGAACATGTGTGATTTTAAGCTATGCGTCCTACTGCAACATCTCCCTATTTTATGAGGGAAAGCATTTTGTTGAACGTGCTCTGAACTGTGCATACAATCTACTCACCTCAGAGGAGCTTTGGTCATAATAATGGTCAAAGAACCTTAACACCCGTATTACATTGATTAAAGTCAAAAAGGTTTAATACCTTGATTACACCTTAATTCTGCATTAAATGGGATCTTCGCCATTGTGGTCAATGCAGCCAAGAGTGATGAACATTTCAATCCATGCGCCAGATTGGCACGCAAGACTTTGCCACAGTTTAAGGCCACAGTTTAAGAATAAGGGGTAGGCCATTTAGAACTGAGATGAGGAAAAACTTTTTCAGTCAGAGAGTTGTGAACCTGTGGAATTCTCTGCCTGAGAAGGCAGTGGAGGCCAATTCTCTGAATGCATTAAAGAGAGAGCTAGATAGAACTCTTAAGTATAGCGGAGTTAGGGGGTATGGGGAGAGGGCAGGAATGGGGTACTGATTGAGAATGATCAGCCATGATCACATTGAATGGCAGTGCTGGCCGAATGACCTATTCGTGCACCTATTGTCTATTGTCTATTGGAACATTATTTGAAGAGCTGCACGGTGGCGCAGCAGTAAAGTTGCTGCCTTACAGCGCTAGAGAATAGGGTTCGATCCCGATAACAGGAGTTGTCTGTACCGAGTTTGTACATTCTCCCCGTGACCTGCATGGGTTTTCTTCAAGAATTTTGGTTTCCTCCCGAACTTCAAAGACGTACAGGTTTGTAGGTTAGATATGAAATGTTGGAGTAACTCAGCAGGACAGGCAGCATCTCTGGATAGAGGAAATGGGTGACTTTTCTGGTTGGGACCCTTCTTCAGACTGAGTGTCAGGGGAGAGGGAGACACATAGGTAAGGTAGGGTAAAGTGTGTGAAAACAAGATATCATAAATGATGTCGTTCCAGGAAAATGTAGAATAGATCATTGTTAGCTGGTAGAAAGTGACAACAAAGCAAACAGAGACAAAATGTAACCAGGGACAGTCAGACTGGTCGGAGAACTGGGAAGGGGGAAGGATGGAGAGGAAGGGAAAGTAAGGGTTTCTTGAAGTTAGAGAAGTCAATATTCATACCGTTGGGGTGTAAGCTGCCCAAGCGAAATATGAGGTGCTGTTCCTCCAATTTGTGCTGGGCTTCACTCTGACAATGGAGGAGGCCCAGGACAGAATGGTCGGTGAGGGAATGGGAGGGGGAATTAAAGTGTTTAGCAACTGGCAGATCAGGTAGGTTTAAGCAGACTGAGCAGTCCCCATAAACTTACCTGAATGACGGTTGTTCAGTCTGCCAGTCTATCCCTCTCTCTCCAACCCTCCCAGTTCTCCAACTAGTCTAATTGTCCCCGATTACATTTTATCTATTTGCTTTGTTGTCACCTTCTCCTGGCTAACAATGATCTATTCTACATTTTGCTTGAACCACATCTCTTTTGATGTCTCATTTTCACACTTTATCCTTCCTTATCTTTGTATCTCCCTCTCCCCTGACACTCAGTCTGAAGAAGGGTCTCGACCAGAAAAGTAGCCCATTCCTTCTATCCAGAGATGTTGCCTGTCCCACTGAGTTACTCCAGCATTTTGTATCTAACCTACAAACCTGTACGTCTTTGGAGTGTGGAAGAAACTGAAGATCTCAGAGATAACCCACGCAGGTCACGGGAAGAATGTACAGTTAACCTACAGTTTGTAGTATAATTGGCTTTGGATAAATGTTAATTGTCCCCAGTGTGTGTAGGATAGTGTTAATAAGTGGGGATCTCTGATCGGTGCGAACTCGGTGGGCTCAAGTTTTTGTCCAAACAAAATTCACTCTCAATCATTGACGAGAAAATGATCGGCTGAATCGGGAGAGCCTCTGAACCCAGTAGTTGGTTGAAGATACACAATGAGAAACCATTGATGACTGCTCCAGGGAAGGACAATATATCACACCATTCACATCAATCACATATTGCTGCTGTATTGGCATGCAGTCTTTCACAAGGGCTGTCCCTCTCTTCCCTTCTCCCTTCCCAGTTCTCCCTCTGCCTGTCTCCACCTTTATCCTTTCTTTGTCCCGCCCCGCTGATATCAGTCTGAAGAAGGGTCTCGACTCAAAACGTCACCCATTCTTTCTCTCCTGAGATGCTGCCTGACCTGCTGAGTTACTCCAGCATTTTGTGATACCATCGATTTGTACCAGCATCTGCAGTTATTTTCCTTCACAAGGACTGATGTCATTGAGCTTGAGAGGATGCTGAAAAAAATCACACGAATGTTGTCAGTATTGGAGGGCATGAGTTATGAGGGGAGTCTGGATAGGCTGGAACTATGGTGAGATGAGTTCTGATACCTATTCATCTTATAACTAAGTGTTCAACAGATATTGTCATGTGCCTGTTAGCTGAGTTTGAGTTTAGTTTATTGTCACATGTACCGAGGTACAGCAGAAAGTTTTTGTTGCGTGCTGGCCAGTCGGCGGAATGACAGTACGTGACTGGAATCGGGCCATTCACAGTGTATGGACACATAATAAAGGGAATAAAGGGAATCAAGGAGAATAATGTTTAGTGTAGGGTAAAGTCCAATAAAATCCAATCAAAGATAGTGCGAGGGTCTCCAATGAGATAGATAGCAACTCAGGACTGCCCTCTAATTGTTGGTAGGAGAAGAATGGCCATTCGGCCTCTGCCATTCAATCAAGGCTGATCTATTTTCCTTCTCAACCCCCATTCTCCTGCCTTCTCCCCATAACCTTTAATACCCTTACTAATCCTTACCTGGAGTACCCTTACCTGGAGTATTGTATGCAGTTTTGGTCTCCTAATTTGAGGAAGGACATTCTTGCTATTGAGGGAGTGCAGCGTAGGTTCACCAGATTAAATCCCGGGATTAACATATGATGAAAGAATGGGTCAACTGTGCTTGCATTCACTGGAGTTTGGAAGTATGAGAGGAGATCTTATGGAAACATATAAAATTCTTAAGGGATTGGACAGGCTAGATGCAGAAAAAATGTTGGGGTGGTCCAGAACCAGGGGTCACAGTTTGGGAATGGGGGATGGGCCATTTGGGACTGAGATGAGGAAAAACTCTTTCACCCAGAGTTGTGAATCTGTGGAATTCTTTGCCACAGAGGCAGTGGAGGCCAATTCATTGGATGTTTTCAAGAGAGAGCCAGATTTAGCTTTTAGGGCTAACACAATCATGGGATATGGGGAAAAAGCAGAAACGGGGTACTGATTTTGGATGATCAGCCATGATCATATTGAATGGCGGTGCTGGCTTGAAGGGTCGAATGGCCTATTCCTGCACCTATTTTCTATGTTCCTATGTTTCTATGAACAGTATTCCACGGAGCAAAGGAGACTGAGGGTTACCTTATAGAGGTTAAAATCAAAAAGGATATGCATAAAGGTGGAAGGTCACATACTTTTTTTCCTGGTATAGCGGAATCTAAAACTGGAGGGCTTAGGTTTAAGGTGAGAAGGGAAAGATTTAAATAGGACCTGAGAGGCAAATCTTTCATTCAGACGACAGTGGGCATATGGAACATACTGATAGAGGAAGTGGTCGAGTTGGTACAGTTACAACCTTCAAAAGACATTTGGTTGGTTCATGGATAGGAAAGATTCAGAGAGATATGGGCCAATTGTACACAGTAACATCCAGAAAATGCAATGATAAATTCATAAGAAGTTATTGGATTTGATTCAATCAATAAACTTATATCAATTACAAATGGCAAAGAATAGATGTCACAAAAATGTTTCCATGACACCTCAAAGCAGAATAGCTTTCCTTGCAGTATTTTATTACTGAATCTCCTGGAATACTGTCACTGCATAAGGTGTGATAAATCCTTATAATAAAATCTGGGTATAGTTTATGTGTTTGCATGTTCAATGGATGAAGCATGCACACGTCAATATCACTAACCTTGTAAAATTTGCGGACTCTTGTAAATAAGAACATTTTCTGTGTTCTCTCATATTTTTGTTTTTTCTTTCAGTGGAAAGGCAAAAATATATTTGTCTAAATGAATAATATATTTGTGATCATTTTAAGACACTGGCACATTATAAGAAGACTAACATAACAGATATTTCTGCAATATCCCAGATGGTATTAAAAGCAATGTCAGTTTTTTCACTTCAACAATTGAGGTAGTCTGCCATCTCACCTGTTGTACTTTAGCTTCAAGAAAATTCATAATTTCTGGTTGTTAACATTTTTTCCTCCTGCGACTGAAAGGTGTGATGGATGTATCATAAAGAACAAACGTCTGTGTGATAATTATGACTGAGAATCAAGCAGCCCAAGGCTGGCGTTTATGTGACTACTGCAGTGAGGGAGTCATTGTGCCATCTGCTGGTCTGTGTGTGACTAGAGTAATGTGAAAAAGAAATGGAAAATGCTGGAAGTACTCAACAGGTAAAGTAACATTTGTGGAGAGGAGAGAGATTGGTGCTCTTTTGTCCGTTGTTCATTTTGTGCTAAAACACATGGATTGGAGAACAGACACCTGCTTGTTTGTGCCTCTGCATCATATACTTCCAGCTCTCCATCAAAGTCAGAACTCTGTCCTTTTGCTATTTGCCAAGGGAAGTCCCCAAAAAACCTTTGTTGAGCCACTGTACCATGCCAATTTGGCACATTTTGCAAAGGTGTGTCCAAAGAGTTTTCTGCCCGATGTTTCCTGTCTGATAATTAATGTTCCAGCCATGTTACAAAGATGCCTCTTACAACACACTCCTCGATTTTTCTGCAGTTCATCCAAAAGATAAAACAAAATTTAACCCTTAGTCTAAATGCATGAAATGCACGAAATGAAAGGTTTATACCCTAAATGCATGAAAATGAAAAACGGGTGTTGCAATCAGTTGGTTTATTATTGTGATGTTTACCTAAATATAATGAAAAGCTCTTGTTCGTGTGCTATCCAATTAAGTCAGGTAATACTATACATGAGTACAATCAAGCCAGACACAATACAACAGGTAGGACAAATAGAAAAATACCAGAATGAGGAATATAATTTGCAGTGTTACTGTTCCGGAGAAAAAGTCCAATGTCTGCAATGGTGTAGATTGTTTAGTTTATTATCGTCATGTGTACTGAGGTATGATACAAAGCTTTTGTTTATGTGCTATCCAGTCAAAAAAGGGACAATATGCAAATGCAATCAAGCCGTCCACTGTACAAAGATAAAGGATGAAGGTGTATAGCATTTAGTGCAAGATGTAACATTAAAGTCCAATAAAGCCTGATTAAAGATAGTTCAAAGGTCTTCAATGAGGCAAATGGGAGATCAGGACCACACCAGCTGATGAAAGGACCATTCATTTGCCAGATAACAGCAGGGTAGAAGGTTTTCCTGAATCTGGAGGTACGCGCATTCGAATTTGAGTACCTCTTGCCTGATGGGAGCGGTAAAGAGGGAGTGACTAGGGTGAGGCTGGTCCTTGATTTTGCTAGTGGCCTTGTGAGGCAGCATAAAGTGCAGATGGAGTCAATGGAAGAGAAGTTGGTTTGTGTGATGGTCTGGGCTACATCTACAACTCTCTGCAATTTCTTGCAGTTTTTGATGGAGCTGTTCCTAAACCATGGTGTGATGCATCCCAATAGGATGCCTGCAACGGCACACCTGTACAAGTTGGTGAGGGATGTTGGGGACATGCCAAACTTCATAAGTCTTCTTAGGAAGTAGAGGTGTTGGGGTGCTTTCTTGCCATAACTTTGATGTGGCTGGTCCAGGACAAATTCTGGGTGATATTTATTCCCAGCAACTTGAAGTTTCTCTACTTTGGCGGCATCAATTTTCACTGGGGTGTGTCTACGACTTCACTTCCTGAAGTCAATCGTAATCTTTTTTGTCTTGCTGACATTAGGGGAGAGGTTGTTGACTTGGCACGAAGGTACAAGGTTCTCAATCTCCTTTCTGCACTCCGTCTTGTCATTATTCGACACCCGGCCCACTACAGTGGTGTCATCTGGGAACTTGTAGATTGACCTTTTCTCCAGAGATGCTGCCTGGCCCGTTGAGTTACTCTAGCTTTTTATGTCTGTCTTCAGTTTAAACCAGCATCTGCAGTCCTTCCCAACACAACTTGTAGATTGAGTTGGATTGGTATTTGGCAACACAGTTGTGAGTGTATGAGGAGTATAATAGGGGACTGAGAATGCATCCTTGTGGAGCACCAGTGTTCAGAATTATCATAGAGGATAATTTGTCACCTATCCTTACTGATTGAGGTCTCTGGGTCAGGAAATTGAGGATCCAGTTGCAGAGGGGAGTGCTGACACCAAATTCCACAAATTGGGAGATGTGCTTGGTTGAGGTAGTGCTATTGAAAGCAGACCTATGGCAGAATAGGACTCTGAAGTTCGTGTCCTTCTTTTCCAGGTGTTTCAAGGATGAGTGTAAGGGCAGGGAGATGGCATCAGCCATGGACCTGTTGTGGTTGTAAGCAAATTGCAGTGGATCAAGAAAAGAATCAAGCCGGACAGAATGAACAAAGGCCCATTAAGTTCACACAGACCATCAAGCTCTCATTCATACTAATCCCAATTTCATATCATATCATATATATATATAGCCGGAAACAGGCCTTTTCGGCCCTCCAAGTCCGTGCCGCCCAGCGATCCCCGTACATTAACACTATCCTACACCCACTAGGGACAATTTTTACATTTACCCAGCCAATTAACCTACATACCTATACGTCTTTGGAGTGTGGGAGGAAACCGAAGATCTCGGAGAAAACCCACGCAGGTCACGGGGAGAACGTACAAACTCCTTACAGTGCAGCACCCGTAGTCAGGATCGAACCTGAGTCTCCGGCGCTGCATTCGCTGTAAAGCAGCAACTCTACCGCTGCGCTACCGTGCCGCTTACTAGTCAAAGTTGGATATAGCGGAAAATAGGCCCTTCAGCCCACTGAGTCCACACCAACTATCAAACAACAAATTGTTAATAAACTAATAAACTATAAACTAATCCTATTCTATTCTCATCACATTTCCCTCAACTCTCTCCAGATTCTACCACTCACTGACTTGTCACGGGCATTTTACAGTGGCCATTTAACCGATTATCCAGCACATCTTTGCAATGTGAGAGGATATTGGTGCACCTAAAGGAAATTCACAGGGAGAATGTACAAACTTGCACAAACAACATCAGAGTCACGGACTGAACTGGGTAACTGTAGCTGACTGCACCACTGTGTTGCTCTAAGGGCTTCTCTTAGATCGTTAAAGTGAGAAAAATATTTCATAGAGTGGATACAGAGAGAATGTGTCTACTTGTTGAGAAGAGCTTAACAAGGTGACATTGTTAACAAATAGTAATCAAGATATGCAACAGGGGATTCAGAGGAAATGTCCTTATCCAAGGAGTGGTGGGTTTGTGGAATTCATTGCTACAGGGAATGGTTGAAGTGAATGGTTTGGAGGCATTTGAGGAGAGGCTGGACAAACATAAAGAGAGAAGTGAATAGAGGGTTATGCTGATTGACTGGGTAAGGACAGGGGGAGGCTTGAATGGTGTGCCAGTGCCTGTCTTGACTGATTGAGCAGAATGGCACATTGCTGTATATTCTTTGAATATAATCTTCTCTTTCACTGAAATGTACTCAATGAGATGTCAGACAGTGAATATGTGTATGTATCATGAAGATCACAAAGCTAGTGACAGGCCAACTAGGCAGCGTTCCAAAGTAAAGAGATTGAAAATTTGCAAATGTCCCTGTACTCAAGATGCTCCTGAAGTAAGGTTTTGAAATGGCAATGTTTAAAAAAATGAACACTAAACCCCTATAACTTGAATTTTTTGGACGTGCTTTTGAATATTGAGCATACTATTTCATAATGTGTTGGTGCTGCATTTGTGTTGTAAGTATCAATGACTGCAAACTCCCTTTTCTTTTAAAAATAACACATTTGCTCCACTCTGGTGCTTTGAAACAATGAGACAGAGCAATCCAGCAAAATTACAGATGTAAAAAGAATGTTATTTCAATCATTGGCTTTATATATATATATATATGTAATTCCAATAAAAACACAAACAATCCAAACAAACAAGACTTTGGCTGCTTCTGTGACAGCCAAGAAAGTGTTGCACCTCTCCAGCATGTCATGAGCATGATAAGACTTATTAACTGCAAGTGAGGTGGAACTGGAATTCACGCATATCGGGGTTTCATTGCACTGAGTACAGCAGGAAAGCAGCTGAGTACATAAAAAGCAAAGAGAAAACCAAAACATATTGAATCCCCATTGTCCACTGTTTAGTCTTTCTATCCAGACCCACACAACATTTTCTATGCCATTTGACCTTGAATTCTATTCTACTTCTGAATTTCTCTACTTTTATATATTTGTTTGTGCGTCAAAGTGGAGGATTGATAAAACATGCTTATTTTTCTCATATTTTTGCAGAACTTTATGCAAAAATAAAGCACAACTATTTATTTTTTCCATATTCCTTCCAGTGGGGCATATAGGTAAATGCATGTGTCATTAAAATGATAAAGAGATTAAATACAAGGTATCACAAAATGCTGGAGTAACTCAGCAGGTCAGGCAGCATCTAGGAAAGAGGGAATGGGTGACTTTTCGGGTCGAGACCCTTCTTCAGACTGATTAAATACAATAGCCTCTTGAGATACAAAGCAACCCACATCCATTCGGGTAACCGTGCTATTGAATGGCCAATATCTTTGCTAGCTGATCAATATAGTGAGCAACTAGCAGCAGTAAAGCTAGCTTATGTTGCATAAAGATAGTCTGTATCTCTTAAAGGGGAGGTTCAATATGACTAAGGAAGGGGCTGATGGACATTCCTTAATTGAAGTTGACCTGAGAGACTGAATGATAAACTACTGGAGGTCATGGTGGAGAAAATGTAATGGAGAAGAGATGTCTTGGATCCTTGAATGCCAGATTAAAGAAAGCAGAATTAGCAAGTAGTAAGTGAATGCTTCTTCAAGTCTCATGTGCTATCAACTTTATTATTGGTCTAGTACACTCTCGGATCACCATACCCATCACTCACCTATGAGTATTTGAGTCAGAATATAACCAAAACTCATATGTTCCTCTGTATTCTCACACACAAGTCTATTTCACAGCTTGTCTACCATTCAACTATGGCACTCAAAATCAAAATTGTATGTAATCTCTTTCACTGAAATGTAGTCACTGAGAAGTCAGACAGTGAATATATGTCTGCATCATGAAGATCACACAGCTAGTGACTGGCCAATACATGTTTCTCTCTCTTGTAGGTGCAAAATAGTGCACAACGGGCAATGAAGAAATCAACTGGAGGTGGACAAATGAACATTAATTTGCTATGAAATAGATGCTGCTAGTGATAATTGAGACTCGTATCACTGAAGCTGTGAGAAAAATGGAGAGTAGAATCAAGGCTGGTGATACTCACATTTTATTTCCTATCCCTCATTCCCCAATTCTCTTCAAATTTGGAATTTGCCAGTGGTCGAAGAGTACCTTTCCACTTGGGAAACCTGGGTCCCTGGCGCTGTAAAGCAGCAACTGTACCGCTAAGCCACCATGTAGTAAATACCGTAAATAACTACTACTTTGCTGAATGCTACCTTTCTGCTTTTTCTATGAAAGGCTATAACTTCATGTCAAATTCCAGCTCTCATATTCTTCCCCATGTTCTTGGACTATCTACATTCATATTCGGTTTCTTTGTGTACAGCTCGCATTTATTGCCCGAGGTAGCTTTCTATGTTACCCTTTGCTCTTTGGTATAGATTGTAAAATTGCTTCTTATTTTGTCTGACTCATATGGACATAACATTTTAAAAATATATAATTTTACATTGAATTTATTGAGCCGGATAATTACATCAGGAGGAGGCAGAGTGTAATAATTCAATGCCTCATTATACATGGATTAGGCACTGAGATACATGTTGTACTCCAAATTCTATTCTTGGTCAACCACAGTTGTGCTCAAGAGAGTTTTAAATGCTTCCAATTGTCCATTAAGAATCCAAATTTCCATGGTATGTGCAGATATAATTTTGAGTTTCTCGTGAAAATCTAAGCTGGAGACTTTTTGTGTTGGCATTATCACAAGTGGTTTGCTCGGGATTCTTATGAATTCCATTTGGTTTTCCAACTTTATTTAAATAGCTGAGGCTGACCAATTGGTTACTATGCCAGGCTGATGATTACAGATTTGTTGTGATGGCTTCCTAGTCTGGTAAATACTGTTTGAAACAGGTCAGAAATGGCCGAATGCAAATCCTCCATTATATATCAATTTTCTGTTGAGAAAAGAAGGTTAGAGGCACTCCTACAGGCTCTAAAGTTCTCCCAAGCCCCAAAATGTCTGAGCTGGAGTACTGATATTTTGCTGCGTACTATACCTTGAGGCATTCTTGGAGGCATAAAGTAATACAGTAGAATTATTCAGCCTACCAAATCCACACCAAGCAACCTGTATTAATCCTATCCTCCAGGACTTGGCCTGCAGCTTTTTCTGCCGAAGGAATTCAAGTGGTTGTCTCGACACGTCTCAAATGCTGCCAGCAACTCTGCTTCCACCACACACAGATAGTGTATTCCAGGTAGTCACCACCTTCTGCATGAAAAACTATATTCCATCGCTACTCTTTGCATTCCTAATTTATCCCATACAAAGTAAACATCAACTGGAGGATACATTTTGCTCAATGTATTTTTCAAATTACATTACAGAAATCCAAGCTAAACCAAAATGAATTCATGTTCTGTTTTCCCATTGTATGACTCCAAGAACTATCTTGTCGTTCAGTTTGCTGCAAAAAAAATGGTACTCCAGAAAGGACACTGATTTCTCATTATTCCTCAAATGAAAATTGAAATTTAATGGAGGACCCATTTTGGGCCACTTCTAATTTGTCCATTACATATACTTCCATCTGGTGTCCCTGCAACCTCCAGCGTTCCAGATCCTCATGGTGAACACAGTAGATTTAAAGAAATGCAAGCAAGATGCTTCTTCGTCTGGAAGAAGTGCTTAGGTCCTTGAATGATGGAAAAAGAAGAGGTAAAAGGACAGTTGTCACAAATCTGACCACAGTTTGGGAAATTGCCTAGAGGATTGTTTACAAGGATTTCCCCAGGACTTGAGGGCTTGAGCTGTAGGGAGTGGTTGGGCAGGATAGGACTTTATTCCTTGGAGTAGAGGAGGCTGAGCTCTGATCTTTTACCCAGAGTTGGGGAATAAAGAACCAGAGGACACAGGTTTAAGTTGAGAGGGGAAAGATTTAATAGGGACCTGATGGGCAACTTTTCATAAGGGTGGTGGTATAGGAACAAGCTGCCAGAAGAAATAGTTGAGGGAAATATAATAACAACATTTAAAAGGTATTTGGCCAGGTACATGGATAGGAAAGTTTTAGAGGGATATGGGACAAATGTGGGCAGGTGGGTCAAGTGTATATGGGGGCACCTTGGTCAAAAATGGCCTGTTTCTGTGCTGTTTGATTCTATGACTCTACGACTCTGTGGGAAAGGAAGTGGCTGGTGGATGTTGGAATTTGATGTAAAACCCGAACCATCAGATAGATGGACCCATGTTCTGTCTGCAAGGTTGCACTCTGGGAAGTGGCGTACATCTCCCCTCCCCCGACCCCCACCACCCTCACCTAATTCCATCAGAACAGCTCCTGAGGAGTATAGCTGGAGGTTACTATCCCCACTGTATATATACTTGGGCAGATATAATTCCATGGCTGAGTTTATAGTGCATGTTTTTTTTTAAATTTAATGAGCTTACTTTATGTCTCTGAACATAAAAATGTTAACCCAGCTTCAGGATGTTAAGTAAATCTTAAGCTGATGAAAGATCTAGAGATATAACTCCTTCAGGTCTTGGATAGTTTTTGTAAGCTTGTCAGCCATGCAGATCAGATGACATTTGATGAGCAAACTCGTCCAAGTTGCATCATTACCAGCTTTGAGCCTGCCTGAAATTTTCATCTGGGTTCCAAGGAATTTACCATTTCTGTTTGGGAATCTCACATCTTTTACATTCAGATGTACTCCTACACTGCCCATTCCTCATACGGGAGCTGTGAGTCGGCAGCACTACATGCTGTACCACAGCCAGGATAGGTGGGATTACTTACTGTAGTGTGAGCTGGCCTACTAATTGCCAGGAAAGATTGAGCTGGCATTACAATTCACCAATGTTAGGTTGAAGGTAATGGTGGGAGGATCCAATTGGTGTCCCAGTCAACAAAAGCCTCCTTGTAAGTCAACCCATTTGTAGTTTATTGTCATATGTAGAAGCACAGTGAAGTACAAGTGCAATGTAAGCGTTGTTTACAGCAACATCGCAGGCACCTAGACTCAGACAAATGCAGAAAAACTTAAATTATATGCAAATTACACATAAATTCTGCAAGTCAGTAAAATGTAAAAAAACATTGCAAAAACACAAGGCAAGCAAAACAAAGCAATGATAGCATAGAAAGTGGTCTGTGGTGTTCCATTATCGAGATAACAAAACTAACTGGTCCAGAAAAAAATAAACCTAAAAATGGCACTGGATATGGAACTTGTTCCAGGAGGCAAAAGTGCACGTACAGTGCATTCAGAAAGTATTCAGAATCCTTCACTTTTTCCACAATTTGTTATGTTACAGCCTTATTTTAAAATGGATTAAATTCTTTTTTTTCAAATCATCAATCTACACACAATATCCCATAATTAAAAAGCAAAAACAGGTGTTTAGAAATTTTTGCAAAGTAATTAAAAAGAAATAATTGAAATATCACATTTACATAAGTATTCAGACCCTTTACTCAGTACTTTGTTGAGGCACCTTTGCAGTGATTACAGCCTCAAGTCTTCTTGGGTATGATGCTACAAGCTTGGCACACCTATATTTGGGTAATTTCTCCCATTCTTCTCTGCAGATCCTCTCAAGCTCTGTCAGGTTGGATGGGGAGCGTCGATGCACAGCTATTTTCAGGTCCCTCCAAAGATGTTCGATCGGGTTCAAGTCCCGGCTCTGGCTGGGCCACTCAAGGACACTCACAGACTTGTCATGAAGCCACTCCTGCGCTGCCTTGGCTGTGTGCTTAGGGTCGTTGTCCTATTAGAAGGTGAACCTCCGCCCCAGTCTGAGGTCCAGAACGCTCTGGAGCAGGTTTTCATCAAGGATCTCTCTGTACTTTGCTCCGTTCATCTTTCCCTCAATCCTGACTAGTCTCCCAGTTGGTACCGCTGAAAAACATCCCCACAAAATGATGCTGCCACCACCATGCTTCACCATAGGTATGGTAATGGCCAGGTGATGAGATGTGATGCTTGGCATTCATGAGAATCTTGTTTCTCATGGTCTGAGAGTCCTTTCGGTGCCTTTTAGCAAACTCCAAGCGGGCTGTCATGTGCCTCTTACTGAGGAGTGGCTTCCATCTGGCCACTCTACCATTAAGGCCTGATTGGCAGAGTGCTGCAGATATAGTTGTCCTTCTCGAAGGTTCTCCCGTCTCCACAGAGGAACTCTGGAGCTCTGTCAGAGTGACCATCTGGTTTTTGGTCACCTCCCTGACCAAGGCCCTTCTCCCCCGATTACTCAGTTTGGCCGGGCAGCCAGCTCTATGAAGAGTCCTGGGGGTTCCAAAATTCTTCCATTTAAGAATGACGGAAGCCACTGTGCTCTTCGGGACCTGCAATGCTGCAGAAATTGTTTTATACCCTTCCCCAGATCTGTGTCTCGACACAATCCTGTCTCGGAGGTCTACGGACAATTATTTCCTCTTCGTGGCTTGGTTTTTGCTCTGCCATGCACTGTCAACTGTGGGACCTTTACAGACAGATATGTGCCTTTCCAAATCATGTCTAATCAATTTAATTTACCACTGGTGGACTCCAATGAAGTTGTAGAAACATCTCAAGAATAATCAATGGAAACAGGATGAACCTAAGCTCAATTTTGAGTGTCATAGCAAAGGGTTTGAATACTTATGTAAATGTGATCTTTCAGTTATTTCTTTTTAATTACTTTGCAAAAATTTCTAAACACCTGTTTCCACTTCTTCATTCTGGGGTATTGTGTGCAGATTGATGATTAAAAAAAATAATTTAATCCATTTTAAAATAAGGCTGTAACACAACAAAATGTGGAAAAAGTAAAGGGGTCTGAATACGTTCTGAATGCACTGTATATTTTTAACAACCACAATCATATCGCTCACTTTTAAAATGTAAGCACATTGTACTGGTTACATTGGGCACTTCTTTACCATGCACCATACCAGCCCATACAACCTTATTTACACCTCTGTTTGTAAGATTTGATCCAGAGCCGTAGGTTCATGTTCATATTTATGTAAGGGAGGTTCTGCTGCAGTTGTACAGGGCCTTGGTGATACTGCACCTGGAGTATTGTGTGCAGTTTTGGTCTCCTAACCTGAGGAAAGACGTTCTTGCCTTAGAGGGAGTACAGAGAAAGTTCACCAGATTGATCCCTGGGATGGCGGGACTTTCATATGAGGAAAGACTGGATAGACTGGGCTTGTACTCGCTGGAATTTAGAAGACTGAGGGGGGATCTTATAGAAACATATAAAATTCTTAAGGGGTTGGAGAGGCTAGATGCGGGAAGATTGTTCCCGATGTTGGGGGAGTCCAGAACCAGGGGTCACAGCTTAAGGATAAGGGGGAAGTCTTTTAGGACCGAGATGAGAAAACATTTCTTCACACAGAGAGTGGTGAGTCTGTGGAATTCTCTGCCACAGAAGGTAGTTGAGGCCAGTTCATTGGCTATATTTAAGAGGGAGTTAGATGTGGCCCTTTTTGTTAAAGGGATCAGGGGGTATGGAGAGAAGGCAGGTACAGGCTACTGAGCTGGATGATCAGCCATGATCATATTGAATGGCGGTGCAGGCTCGAAAGGCCGAATGGCCTACTCCTGCACCTATTTTCTATGTTTCTATGTTTCTATATGTTCTAGGAGCAGAATTAGGCCATTCGGCCCATCAGGTCTACTCCCCTATTCAATCATGTCTGATCTATCTTTCCCTCTCAAACCCATTCTCCTGCTTTCTCTCCATAACCCCTGACACCCTTACTAATCAAGAATCTCCACCCTAAAAATATCCATTGCCACAGCCTGTGGCAATGAATTCCACAGATTTGCCAACCTTTGACTAAAGAAATTCTTCCTCATCTCCTTTCCAAAGGTACGTCCTTTTATTCTGAGGCTATGGCCTCTGGTCAGACTCCCCCACAGTTGGGGGCCAGTGGGAAGCGATTGTATGCATGCACATGGTTGAATGGTTTGTAATTACTGTGTGTGTAATGCATGCTTCAAAGTGATAATGGCATTGACATTTGTTTTCTCACGTACACTTCTTTAAAATGCTATTAAACTGGAAAGAAGGCAGAGAAGATTTATCAGGATGTTGCCACAACTCGAGAGCGTGAACCATAGGGAGAGATAGGGCAGGTATGGACTATTCATTGGAGCGCAGAAGGCTGAGGGGTGGTTTTATAAAGATGTATAAAATCATGAGAGGATTAGATAGAATGAATGGGATGGGACAGTGGTGCAGTTGGTAAAGCTGCTGTCTCACAGCTCCAGGGACTCAAGTTCAATCCTGACCTCAGGTGCTGCCTATGTGAAGTTAGCTCATTCTCACTGCGACCACATGGGTTTTCTCAGGTGCCCCTAGATTTCTCCAGCATTTCCAAGACATGTGGGTTTGTAGCGTAATCAGGCTCTGAAAAATTGCCCTTAATGTGTAGGGAGTGGATGAGGAAATGAGATAACATGGAACTAGTGTGAACAGGTGATTAATTGTCAGCATGAACTCTGTGGGCCAAAGGACCAGCTTCCATGCTGTATTTTTGAAACTAAAAAACTAAAAACTAAAACTGAATGCATCGTCTTTTTCCCAAGGCAGGCTGCTCAAGAACTAGATGGCACAGGTTTAGGGTGAGTGGGGAAAGGTTTAATAGGAACCCGAGGTACACCTTTTTCACAAAGTTGGTGATGGATATAATAAACGAGGTGCCAGAGGTGGTTGTAGAGGCAATTACTATAACTGCATTTAAAAGACACTTGAACAGGTACATGGATAGGAAAGGTTCAGAGGGATGTTGGCCAAACATGGGTGGTAACTGGGACTTGCTCACATGTGGCATATTGGTCGGCATTGACAAAGAGCCTGTCTCCATGCTGCATCACTCTATGACCCCATGACCTCTATAAACTGTAGATAGGCTGACAGACCAATGCATTTAATGTGACAAAAAAAACTAACATCATGCTCTTTATTTTAGCATTGGCAACTGAAAGATGGTTACAATTATATCTAAACTCATTTGCCTCAACCTAGTCTGGATGTTACTCAAAATAAATTAAAAGTGTGCATCGAGCCCTGCCCAATCAAGAGAATAAATATACTTGCCTTGGCCAATTTAGCACTAATTTATATCAAGGATTACTTTGAGGCAAATTGGCTATATTCTTACAGTCAAATGCCTCGGCCTTCACTTTCTCCCGGTAGCCAGATTCAGATTCAGATTCAGATTAGTTTATTGCCATATACTCCTGGGTGCAATGACATTCCAAGTTCACGCGAAGCTCACAAAGTAAAAATGTTACATGCACCAATGATAAATACAATAATAAATATAATGACAATTCAAAGTAGCAGAATGGTGTAAAGACTGCAGTGCAAACTCAGAGTGGTGCAAAACAATATTAAGGTACAATAACGGAATAACCAAATGAGGTTGAGTTAAGAATAAGAGTTTGTGGAAGCACCTCTTGGAAACCAGTGTGAACGAAGAGATTGGTTCAGGAGTCTGATCACTAGGAATGAAGCTCTTCTTAAGTCTAGATATCCAGGCTTTCAAGCTCCTGTATCTTCTCCCAGAAGGTAGAAGAGAGAAAAGGAAAAGTCCAGGGTGGCAGGCATCATTGACAATACGTGTTACTGATGCAATGAAGATGGACTTGATAGAAGGAAATAACAAGCTTTTGATGGTTTCACCACTCTCTACGGGTTCACCCAGTGAAGTGCAGAGCAGTTGTCAGACCAGGCAGAAATACATCTACAGCACACCTGTAGAAGTTCAGAAGAATCCTTATGGACAGGTTGAATCTTTTCTTACCCCTCAGTAAATGCACTGATGCACCTTCTTGATTGTCAAATCGATGTGAAGAGAGCAGGATAGGTTGCTGGTGAAATGGTTGCCCAGGAATATAAAAGCATTGACCATCTCTACAGCAGATCCATTGATAAAGACTGAGTCATGTTTACCCCTCTCACTTCCTTCGATCATCAACAACCTCTTTTGTCTTGCTGACATTACGGGCTGTGTTATTGTCCTGACGCCATGAAACAAGGTTCACTATCTCTTTCCTGGATTTCATCTCATCATTGTTGTAGATCCAGCCGACAACAGTTGTATCATCAGAAAAATTAAACATTGAGTTGGCGCCCTACTTGGCCACACAGTCGTGGGTGAATAGAAAGTAGAGCAAGGGATTGAGCACAGAGGGCAACGAGTGCTGAGGCCAGAGTGGAAGAAATATCATGACCAATTCCAGTAGACTGTAGTCTGCCGGTCAAGAAGCCAGTAGCAGATGGATGCCCCAAGATCCAGAAGTTTAGAGATGAGCTTATTCAGTATTATTATGACAAAAAGGCTGAATAGCAGTCAATGAATGGCATCCATTGAAGACATATGTGTTCTTAATGTCAAGGTCATCTAAGGAAGAATGTAGTGCAAGAGATATAGCATCCTCTGAAGACTTATTATTCCTGTACACACGTTGCAGGGGGGGCTTAGATCTTCTAGAAGACTAGTGCAGATGTGGCAAATTACCGGTCTTTCAAACGTCTTCATAATGGAATATTAGTGCATCACCCGCCGGGTGGAACCAGCAATGACTGCTGTCTCTTCATTCTTTGTGCTTTAATAGTATGTGTTGAATGTCTGTTTTTAGTGTTTTTAGCTTGCTTTATGTGGGGGGTGGAGGGGGGGGGGGGTTTGGGGGAAACATTTTCTAATCTCTTACCTCGACGGAGCTGCAGTTTTTTTCCGTATCGTCTCTCCGTCCGCACTGCGGACTAACATCGAAGATTGGGCGGCATTTGCTGGAGACCGATTTTGAGAGCTCCACCACGGTCGCGTGCGGACTTAACATCACGGAGCTCGCGATCCCTTTGCCAGGGATCGACCTCGAAGCTCCAACCATGGGTGCTTGTGGACTTTAACATCATGGAGCCCACGGTCTCTGGTTAGAGACCGACTTCAGGAATTCCAAGCCGCAGGAGCTTCGACCGCCCCGACGCGGGAGCTTCGATCGCCCCGACACGGAAGCTTCGACCGCCACAACACGGGGGCTTCGATCGCCACAACACGGGGGCTTCGACCGCCCCGACGCAAGAGTATCAATCGCATGGATGCGGGAGCTTCGACCGCCGGCTGCAGGAGCTTCTATCGCCCCAACGGATGGTTCTGCTCCCAAAATGAGGCTTTCCATTCTAGGACATCTGCGATGTCCTCTTTCTTTAGTAAACATGGATTCTCCCCTGCTGTCTGATTTATCCCTCACTCACGTCTCCTCTGTGTCCCACAGTTCTTCTCTCACTCCCTCCCCTCCCCCAGATAGAACAAAGAAAGAGGTCCCCAGGTCCTTACCTTTCACCCCACCAGCCTCCGCATCCAATATATCATTCCCCGTCATTTCTACACCTTCAACGTGATCCCACCAGCAGAGACATTTTCCCATCTCCACCCTTTCCACTTTCTGCAGAGACTGCTCCCTTCTCAACTCTTTGGCTCACTCATCCCTTCCCATCAAAAACATCCCCTCCCCAGGTACTTTGCAACCGCAGGAAATGTAACACCTATCCTGCTACCTCCTCCCTCACATCATTTTGGGAGCAGAACCATCCATAGGGGCGATAGAAGCTCCCATGTTCGTCCTGCCGGCGGCCATCTTCTTTGACCTTCTCTCTGCCGCTGCGCTGCAACATAGGAGGAAGGTCAGGTGCAGGGCACGCCGGAACATGCGGCGGTCCTCCCGGCGCATAATACAGGTATCATTTCTTATTACTCAGACATGGCTGTTATTTATGAAAAATACTGTTATGTATCTAATCAGTTCTAATATATCTGATGTTTTCCCATGTTCAGTTTATAGTTATCACATCAATTTACTTCTGCCTTTTCTAAAAAGTGAATGCTCCAACTGAACATAAATGTGAAGCATGTGTCCGGGGGCGGGCGAGGGGGGAGAGGAAAGGGGAGAGGGACCCATTCACCCTGGCCCCGAGTGGCCATCGCGGCAAGCAGCAGCAGGAGAGTGGCCGCCACAAGGTGCTGCTGCATGTTCGTCTTGCCGGCAGCCATCTTCTTTGACCTTCTCTCTGCTGACGCGCTGCACCACAGGAGGAAGGTCAGACGTGGGGCACGCCAGGACAGGCACTAGTCCGCCCACCGCTGCTGCACAGGTGCGCAGCCGCCGGGCCTTGCAACTCTCCCCCAACTGCGCAGGTGCCGCTACCGGCCCGCAGGATAGTAACTATGAAGTTACTCAGCCCTCCTGACCTATTCTGGCCTTTGTGTGACTCCACTTTCACTGAAGTGATTGCCTCTTAACTGGCTCCTCAGTTCGGGATTGTTTAGGGATGGACAATAAATGTCAGCCTTGCCAACAATTCCACATACTATTAATGAATAACTACTTTTCCTTAAGCTGCATGTTCCCTCTGGTTCTCTCTGACCTAGCTAACCTATATAGTCTATGTTCATGGAACAGGTCCCAGTTCCTACATTCCAAACAATAAGAACACTTGGACTATCTCAGAAATTTGGTTTTCCAAGGACCTACAAATTGTAATGTGAAGCATGTGGCTGGGAGCGGGTGAAGGGGGAGAGGAAAGGGGAGAGGGAGCCACTCATCCTGGTCCCAGGTAGCCATTTCGGTGGCCAGCAGAAGGAGAGCGGCCGCAAGGCACATCCCCATGTTTGTCCTGCCGGCGGCCATCTTCTTTGACCTTCTCTCTGCCGCCGCGCTGCACCATGGGAGGAAGGTCAGGTGCGCGGCATGCCGGGATAGGCACTGGTCCTCCTGGCGCTGCGATGCAGGCGCGACGCCCCCGGGCCCGCCAACCCTCCCCCAACTGTGCAGGCACGGCTGCTGGGCCCCCCAAGAGGGAGCGCATTTATTAAAGTTTATCAAGTGAATTACTGTTAAAATATAACGAAACAGTACGGCACATCACAGGCAAATGGTGAGTAAGGCGGGCCTAAAATTGTTGCTCTATCATGTATCATTTTGGCTGTATTTCGGGCACACATACAAGATGAGTGTTTTAGTAATAAATATATATATATGTACTGTAGATGTGGTTGTATGTCTTGGTGCTTTTTTTTTCGTATGGCTGTATGATAATTTGCATATCACTGTACCTTAATTGGTAGTTGACGATAAAAGACCTTTGAAAGCTTTGAACCTCAGACATGTGAGTCTTATCCTTTGTTCATAGTACACCTATTAATTTGAAGGTGGTACAATGGCTCAATATCTGACTCCACCCATCTGCAATGGTCAATGTTGTAGCTATTGTACAGGCTGTGCAGAGCTGATGCAGACCATAAAAACATTTATTTGACAAAGTCCCTCATGGTAGGCTGGTCCAGAAGATTAAATCACATGGGATCCGCTTAGTTGGCAAGCAAATAGAAAATTGGCTTTGTCACGGAAAACAGAGGCTGGTTGAGGAGTGGGGTTTCCCTGACTGGAGATCTTTATACATTGGTGTTCCACAAGGATCAGTGTTGATATCTCTGTTGTGTGATCTGTATATAAATGATCTGCATGAAAATGATGGTGGACTGATTTACAATGACACAACGATTTGTGGAGTTTGGATGGTAAGGAAGGTTACAGCAGGATACATCAGTTAGAAACATCGGGAGTGAACTGGCAAATGGAGTTTAATCCAGACCAGTGTGAGGTGGTTTATTTAGTATGTTATGAGGGCAAATGCGAGAGGAATGTATGCATAAATGGCAGGAATCTTAGGAGTATTGAAGTACAGAATGATCATGGAGTGTCAATCCTTGATCCTTAAAAAAATAACACAAATGAATAGAATGGTAAAGAAGGCCCATTTGCCTCCCTTGGTCAAGCCAATGAGATAAAAAGTCATAGTGCATCTATACAAAACTTTACTTAGAATTTCTGAAGAATCATATACAATTCTGCTCACCACACGACAAGATATGAAGGCTTTAGAGAGGTTGCAGAGAAAATTCAGAGGATATTATATAGATTGGAGAGCATTAGCTACAAGGAGAGTTTGGATTGTTCTCTCTGGAACG
Source organism: Rhinoraja longicauda (assembly GCF_053455715.1). Classification (NCBI taxonomy): domain Eukaryota; kingdom Metazoa; phylum Chordata; class Chondrichthyes; order Rajiformes; family Arhynchobatidae; genus Rhinoraja; species Rhinoraja longicauda. The sequence continues at coordinate 82,973,517 of NC_135953.1, read as the reverse complement.
TTGGAGGTTGAAGAGGGGAGGGTGGTTGGGGGGTGGGTTGGAGGGGGTGCGGGGAAGGTGATCCTGATAGAGTGTAGAAAATGATGTGAGACATAGCTTAGGAGATGGTGACAGTCCTTTTCACAGGGTGGAAATGACAAATACTAGAAGCCATATATTTAGGATGAAGGGGAGAAAGTTCACTAAAGGTTTGAAAAGAAAGACTTTTATACAATAGTCAATAGACAATAGACAATAGGTGCAGGAGTAGGCCATTCAGCCCTTCGAGCCAGCACCGCCATTCAATGCGATCATGGCTGATCACTCTCAATCAGTACCCCGTTCCTGCCTTCTCCCTATACCCCCTCACTCCACTATCCTTAAGAGCTCTATCCAGCTCTCTCTTGAAAGCATCCAACGAACTGGCCTCCACTGCCTTCTGAGGCAGAGAATTCCACACCTTCCATCCCTCACCTGACTCCCATCTGCAAATCAACCTCTCCTTACCTGTATCCACTAATCACTTGCTAACTGCTGCCTTCCACCCGCATCTCGCCCTTTCTGTGCCCACCTCTTTACACTGGCTACTTCCCCTCTACTCTTTCAGTCCAGATGAACGTTGACTGTCCATATCCCTCCACAGATGAGGCCTGATTCATTGAGTTCCACCAGCTGCTCACCTAAAGACCGAAGTTTAAGACAGAAGAATAGTTGAAAAGTAGAGGCTTCGGTGTGCTTTCCTGGCCATAGCTTCATGTGGCTGGTCCTGGACAAGTTGCTGGTGATATTCATTCCCAGGAACTTGAAGCTTTCGACCATCACTACATCAGCGCCATCAATCCAAAATGTTAATTCCCATCACAAATGCCCCTGTAATCTGTCTGGCTCAATGGGCCAAAGGGCCTGTTTCCATGCTGTATCTCTAAACAACCTCTGCCTGTGTAGGAAACTTGTTCAACCAGTCAAAGCAAATTTCTGAAACATACGTGAGACCAACCGCTGCTGGGAGAAATGATGTCAGGAAACAACACCCTTTGGTCTGTTCAAGAACTGCTGGACTTTTAGGGCAAGGAGATGCCTAAAACCAAATTCTCGGTCAGGATTCTGTGCTGAGGGACACACTGAATGTTGGAAAACCAATCACAACAGCTCTGTTGAGTAAGTCATTGCAAACTGAGGGGATGGAATTTGTGTAAAAACCCTTGGGTTGCTTATTTAAAAAAAAACATATATTAAGGAAGATCAATGCCATGCTGATCCACTGCAAATGAAATGATGTAGCTTGTACTTGGAATGGCAACAAGTTATACATTTCCAAATTGTATGAATAAATAGACAATAGACAATAGGGGCAGGAGGAAGCCATTCGGCCCTTTGAGCCAGCACCGCCATTCAATGTGATCACGGCTGATCATTCACAATCGGTACCCCGTTCCTGCCTTCTCCCCATACCCCCTGACTCCGCTATCATTAAGAGCTCAATCTAACTCTCTCTTGAAAGCATCCAGAGAATTGGCCTCCACTGCCTTCTGAGGCAGAGTATTCCACAGATTTACAACTCTCTGACTGAAAACGTTTTTCCACATCTCCATTCTAAATGGCCTACTCCTTATTCTTAAACTGTGGCTCCTGGTTCTGGACTCCCCTAACAGAGTCTGAAGAAGGGTCTCGACCCGAAACGTCACCCATTCCTTCTCTCCTGAGATGCTGCCTGACCTGCTGAGTTACTCCAGCATTTTGTGAATAAATACCTTCGATTTGTACCAGCACCTGCAGTTATTTTCCTAAACTATCTCCACTGCTCTCCTACCCCTGTCCCTCTCCATCCTGACTAAATACAAATAATCCCTGAAGTGAGATCTTATACACAGCAATTTCATAACATTTTCTCAATCATCACTGAACAATTAAAAATGAAATAGGAAGCCAATGCATCATATGATGTGCCAGAAAGTAAACTCCATTTACAAAACCTTGCTGTTGAATGACAGATAGAAATTTAAAATTATAACATTTTGAAAATATCATGACGTCAAACCAGAACATGCAAAAGAGCCTGATGCAAAACATCAGGACGCGAGCCAGTGACCATGAATAGAATGTACAGACACCACACACCTACTAAGATCAATATAGATTAAGCACCACTTTATATTATCTCCAAACCTAGGTAGAAAGCAAAAGAGGAATGGTACTGTAAGTCATATATCACATCTGAAAACATGAGCTGACACGCAAATAACCACACGCAATTGATACGAATGAATTATATGGAAGTGCCTCATTAGAAAACACGTACAGTGATATGGAGTGGCACAGCAGCGCAGCGATAGAGTTGCTGCCTTAGAGCACCAGAGACCCAGGTTCGATCATGACTATGGGTGCTGTCTGTCTGGAGTTTGTATGTTCTTCATGTGACCATGTGGGCTTACTCTGGGTGCCTTGGTTTCCTCCCACACTCCAAAGATATACAGGTTTGTAGGTTAATTGGCTTCAGTAAAATTGTGTGTAGGAGAGTGTTATTGTACGGAGTGATCGCTGGTCATTGTGGACTCAATGGGCTGAAGGGCCTGTTTCCGCACTGCATCTCTAAAGTCTAAAGGAAATGTGCCAACAATACAATTCATGTAGCTTTGAAGATAGAGGAAAGTCCTTGACATGAAGATGTTGAAAATCCATGACACTTGCAGGTTACTGCCACTACAACCAGAAGGAACTGAGGATCTAACTTCCTACTTTCTCCATCAGGAGACTACCTGCTTCCAGTTCTATTCTTACATCAGCGAGCAGTTGTTGACTCTTCATTCGTGCAGTTTTACCACTCAAGTGCTCCGCTATGTTCATTGATAGCAGCTATTTCTTTAATCAAACTTTCACCTGGGCCATACATCAGGTTCAAACATCAGCCTGATCTCCATGTCCGCATGGCCCTGGTTTTATGTGAATGGTTCTGCAGAGTCTTGCATCTCCTTTCCTCCATGAGGACAGTTGAACTTCTGGCATGGTTTGATGGTTTGGTTTGGTTTATTTATTGTCACGTGTGCAGAGATACAGTGAAATGCTTTGTTCTGTATGCTGTCTGGTCAAATAGATCCTCCCCTGGAACAGCATGTAAAGAGCCGCCACATGCTGGCATATTCTTGCAACTTCCAAGTTTCTGAAAAATCCAATCCGGGCTTAATGAGAGATGCACTTCCTTGTATTCTCACCTTACGGCCTGGTATCCTGGCAGCATTGGATCAATGAAGTAGGCATCAGCCTGGCCCAACGTGATGCCCATAAGCCGTCAGGTCCTTCCATCATCATTCTATCAAGCTGCCGCAGGCTGCACTTGATTTACCCACTGCCTCTAGGGCCACCTGCGGGCTGACTCAGCCATCACACAATCTGTGACCCCAGAAAACAAACCTTCCATCGCCTCCAGCAGCTGCCTCTCCGCTTTTCAGCCTTGTCCTTGTTTAAGTGTCAAAACACAATCACATTTGGGTAAATCCCATTGTACTTCAAATGTTGCCTTGAAATCCAACAAAATATTTGATGGTGCACTTTTCTTCAATGTCCTTTCAGTGTATACCAATTTGCCACTTCATTTCTTTTCGATATTTATTTATAACATAACTCAGAGTTCACAAACAATCCCACTAGTCACTCACTGTAAGGAATTGTGTTGTCGTGGCCTTAACAAGTGTTTGAAATGGGGTCAATGGTGATATTATCATCATTGACTTGACATCATGAAAGGTCACCAATCTGAAATACTATTAATTTTGTTTCTTTCCTCCAACGGATGTTGGCCTTTCCAGCATTTGCTGTTTTACATTCAATTTTGTAGTTGTTTCATTATCAGCTCATTATCCCTGCCTCCATTATCACTATTGCCTTGCAATCACTCCAGCCATCTCTCTATCCCAGTTCTTCTCTAAGAGATTTTTTCCAATCTCAGTACTATTATCTTCAACTGATATGAATGCCAGTAGAACGACTTGAATCATTAACTCTGCCTCAGATAGGTCATCCTACACTTAGACTGGAACAACATTCAGTATGACTAATGTGGCGACAGTTATTTTCCATGTGTTTCAATGAAGTGTTCATTTTTCGCAACACATTTGGATAGCATCTCGTGTCTTTGTCTTGACCTGGAAAACATTACCTCTTATTTGCAGGTTTAACTTAATAATTGGAAGACTGTTACAGTGTCTCAATCTTTCCCTATCTCCTGTCTGCATCTGTCATTATTCGTGTGCTGAAGCGTTGACAGAAACATTTATTGGTTTCATCCCGACAGCAGATTTGCTCTCTTGTTGCCAAAAATCACTGCTCAGATTTCCATCTGAGTAGTTTGCATTTGCTTGCCCGTTCATAGTGATAAGTAACTTGTCCCATCTGTGGAAGGAATTAATCACAACATGAAGTAGAAGTGTTGTCTTATGTTCTTTGGCAATCCGTGGTATGATTAAGTGCCATTACAACATAATGGAACTGTTTTTGTTTCTGCAGGAGGGCTCCTTCCATTTTCTCTCTAACTATATCCTATTTCGTGTCTCTGTAATGCGATGAATTGAATTATGGAAGTAAATGAATAGCTAATCCATTGGTTTGGGTCAAATAGCACTGGCCACACAAATTATTAAAATTATTTAGGAAGTAAATCGGACTGCCCACAGGAGAGGCAGTCTCCAATTAAAGACATGAAATGTGGACAATCAGATCAGAAATGGAGAACCTTTCCATTTAGACTTGAATGGAAATGAAAGGAAATTTTTTCATGGATCCAATATCAACAGGTTCCAGAATAAGTCATGTACCTCTAACACTAAACAATGTGCTGGAAAAGTCACAGATGTTTTACCCGTGGGTATTAAAAGGTACTAGCAACAAGAAGAAACTTGCATTGTTTTCTCTAGAAGGTCAGAGGCTGAGGGGACCTGATTTAAGTATATAAAATTATGAGAACATAGACAGGGTAGTCAGTCAGAACCTTTTTTCAGGGTGGAAATGTCAAAGACTAGAGGGCATAGCTTTATGGTGAGAGGGCCAACATTTAATGGAGATGTGCGGGGTAATTCTTTTACACAGAGAGTGATGAGTGCTAGAATGTGCTGCTGGGGGTTGTGATGGACATAAAAGCAATGGCGGCCTTGAAGAAGCTTTTTATGCACAAGGATATGTAGGGAATGGAGAGATGTAGATCACTTGCAAGTAGATGAGCTTAAATTATCCTGGCATCATGATTGGCGCAGACATTGTGGGCCAAAGGGCCTGTTCCTGTGCTTTACTCTTCTCTGTTTTATGTTCTATGACTTCAGTTCTCTTTTCATTAGATTACAGCCATAGATAAATAGAGTTAGGCGATGAATGATGAAAATAAAAAAAGGATAAAAAAAGAACAGAAAACAGAATACTGGAGGAACTCAGCAGGTCAGGCAGCATCTGTGGAAGGAAGGAAAGGGACAGTGTTTTGGGTCGGGAACAATACCGTAGAAAAGTATGATGGCTGCAAATACTAAAAGTACTTATACATGTACACAATTTCTGCCTTTGAGCCTACCTTTAGAGCCTTATTATTTTGGTAATCCGTTTGTCTCAATATTGATTGTCATTTTTTGTTTAATTTAAAATCTTTAGAAAATCCTCCTACAACTGTGGCCATCTTTGTTTCCCTGCAGAATAATTTACAAAGATCACCTCTGTTTCATCTAATTTCATATTTGTTCTTTTCACCTTAATCCAATTTTAACTAGCTCCACTTGCTGATGACCTGCTAGGGACTATTGTCCAGAGAACGGTTGAAGTAGCCTTTTCACAATTTGTGCCCTACTCTGGCCTTCGAGCTGGTCTTCAGGAACCGAGTCTAGTACCTGATTCTATTTTTTTGGCCATTTAACCCACTTGAATTGATCATGTGTTGCACCGCTGACCTGGCACTTCCTCTTGACTATAACTGGAGTCCTACACCCAATTCCACCCTTTAGCCATCTCATGTATCATAATCATTGGGATATGGCTCCTGAAATTGTTTTTCCACTTAATTTACAGCTGTTTTCATGCCTTACCAAATATTCAGTCTTTAGTTTAGTTTAGTTTAGAGATACACTGTGGAAACAGGCCCTTCGGCCCATCGATTCCACACCGACCAGCTATTCCCGCACACTAGCGCTATCCTACACACTAGGGACAATTTACAATCTTTACCAAAGCCAATGAGCCTAAAAATCTGTACGTCTTTGGAGTGTGGGAGGAAGCCAGAGCAACTGGGGAAAACCATCGCGGTCAAGGGGAAAACTTACAAACTCCATACAGAAAGCACCAGTAGTCAGGATCGAACTCAGGTCTCTGGCACTGTAAGGAAGCAACTCTACTGCTATGCCAATGTGCCACAGTCATACCCGTCCTTAATATAATAGCCCCTACCATCGGCCCAAAGTCTATCTCAATCTGTTGACCCACCTGCATAACAAGAATCCAAGTCATTTCAAGTTGAGTTTATTGTCATATGCATAAGCACAGTGAGGTACATATATGTAATGAAAATCTTGCTCACAACAAAATCACAGACTCAGTCAGCAAACAAAAACATGAACTACACATAAATTACATGTAAATTATGAAAGACTGTGAAAAGAAAATGACTGAAAAAAAAGAAGAGAAGACTGCAAAACACAATTAGAAAACAATTCATAGTAGTGCAAGAGGTCTTTTGCTGAGGTTCCTTTGCAAGAACCTGATAGTTGTAGAAAGGTAGCTGTTCCAGAATGTGGTGGTGTGGGACTTCATGCGTCTGTACAACGTATCCGATGGTAGCAATGCGGAGAGGGCACAGCCTGGATGTGGTACCCTTGGTGATACATGCCACCCTGTTAAATCTTCATTAGGTTCTTTCAATGGTGGGAAAGGCAATGCTGATGGCGGACCAAGATAAGTCCACCATTCCCCTGCAGCCTCTTGCATTCCCATTTGTTAGAATTGCCATACAGAGCCACGATTCAACCAGTCAGGGTACTTTATACAATGCACCTATAGAGGTTTGCTGAGTATTTGGTGATGTGCCAAATCTCTTCAAACTTCATAAAAAGTAGAGACTCTGCTGCATCTTCTTCATCATTACATCTATGTGCCAGGCCCATGAGAGGCCATCCTTTATGCAGGTTTTGCCTTGCTTTTTTATTTGTTAAGTGCTTTACAGGAAGAGATGATGAAGATTGGTACAGGGAAAGATGGGGCGTCATACAAGCTTTAAGTCGATTCCACATGGCTGGCACTTGGACTAAAGGGTAGCAGAAAACCAAACCAAGACTCTTGATGAAAGTGTCTTCATGTCCAAAAAAAAAAATCCAAAATCCAAAATAGCTTTATTTGTCATTCCTTACGGAACGAGATTACTTAGCCAGCAGTACAAAAACACAAGACACAACCCCAACACAAACATCCATCACAGAGACTCCAAACACCCCCTCACTGTGATGGAGGCCAAAAACTTCCCCTCTCTCTTCCCCCTTGCCCCTCCCACGTACAGACAACTCGACCCCTACCGAGGCGACCGACCCGCACAGCCCCCGCAAGGAGATGGAAAGTCCACGCGGCTGAGCCGCACCGGGCGCTGGAAAGTCCCGCACCGGGCATTGTTCAGTCCCGTGGCCGAGCCGCACTGGGCACTGTTCAGTCCCTTGGCCGAGCCGCACCGGGCGATGGAAGGCCCCGCGGCCGAGCCGCACCGGGCGCTGTTCAGCCCCGCGGCCGAGCCGCACCGGGTGCTGTTCAGTCCCGTGGCCGAGCCGCACCGGGCGCTGTTCAGTCCCCCGGCCGAGCCGCACCGGGCACTGTTCAGTCCCGTGGCCGAGCCGCACCGGGCGATGGAAGGCCCCGCGGAAGAGACCTAAAAAAAGAAAGATTTCCCCCCCCCCACATACCCCCCCCCCCACATACCCCCCCCCACATACCCCCCCCCCACATACCCCCCCCCACACACCCCTCCCACATACACAACCAAAACAAAACACCCCACCACCAACACACAAACAAAAAGGACAAAGGACAAACAGACTGCCAGCGAGCCGCAGCCGTTAGGCGCCGCCACACGTGACTTACGTGAATTGCTCACTCTTCATTTAAAAGTGCAAGAATATTGCTCAACCGTGAGGAACAGTTGCACTAAGCCCTCCTTAGACTTTACACTTTAGACTTACAGAGTGGAAACAGGCCCTTCAGCCCACCAAGTCCAGGCCGACTAGCGATCAGCCCATACACTAGCACAATCCTACACATTAGGGGCAATTTACAATTTACAGAAGCCAATTAACCTACAAACCTGTGTGTCTTTGGAGTGTGGGAAGAAACCAGAGTACCGACAGAAAATGCACGCAGTCACAGGGAAAAAGTATGAACTCTGTACAGACAGCTGCCATAGTCAGGATCGAACCTGGATCTCTGATGCTGTTTTAAAGTAGCAACTCTATTGCTGTGCTACTGTGCCATCCTTCTCCAACGTCCATGCTTGCTGCATGACTAATTCAAAAGTAATTAAAAAGTCAATCAATCAAATATGATGCTGAGGCTAAACATGGGGCCAACTACTGCCAAGAGAGTTAGATAGAGCTCTAGGGGCTAGTGGAATCGAGGGATATGAGGAGAAGGCAGGCACAGGTTACTGATTGTGGATGATCAGCCATGATCACAATGAATGGCGGTGCTGGGTCGAAGGGCCACATGGCCTCCTTCTGCACCTATTTTCTACGTTTCTATGTTTCTAATATAATTCTGAACAAGTAATTCATTCTGAGGATCAAATCTGTGGACTATAAAGTCTGTTTGACTCAGGTCTCTGTAGTGTACTAATAAACAAAATCACCAATCATAATATTCATAATAATAATTCTCTGCAATGGTAAAATCCACCCTGTCTAACTCTGGCAAAATGATTCCATAATTTGGACTCCCTACATGCTTCAATGTTTGGTTTCATCACATATTTGCATTTGCATTTATAGACCACCTCTGCTTGCCTCAAGTTTTATTTTCACTGCAATTAGCCATGACTTAATTTTTGTTGTTACATCACAGAAAGAATATTTTTTCAATTCCAATCTTTGCAGAGTTGGTCAGGTTCAATTGCACAAAGAAAGAAGCTTTATTGCCTCAATATTTTTAAGAAAATAAAGCTATACTGTAACCAGATGATTTAATACAATTCCCAATATAATTAATTCAAAAAGGGCATCAATTTGACATCCTCAAGTATGCCTCCATCTTGCCCGCTACTTATTGAAATTCTACATTATACAGACGTTGGACATGTTTTTCCACAAGTTGTTTATGCATTGAGTGTCGTACTTCATGAAGTTTAGCAGCTAACAGAGAGCAGAAGGACGGGGGAAATTGGGGGTGGTGATCTGTAGTATGTCATCTTATTCTCAGCTGTAAAAACAGCTCACACTCTTCACTGCTCTGTTGAGAGTTTGATCTGGCTGCTGCAACCAGCAATGGATAGGACCTATTGTTACTTTGACTTTATGAGGCTAACTGAATGAAACTGTCGGCATTTGCGTTGCCATCAAAAATATGCTTAATATCATTTCTTTTTGCAGTTTAGGACACAAGGCTGAAATTAATATTCTGGTGGCTGGCCTCCTGCATTTCACGAGAAAGAATAAAAGAATTACAATCAGTCTTGAATTTCATTTTAAATGTTAATAGGTTTTTACGTGGCATGTGTTCCTGGCCATAATAGAGCAGCTTAAGGTCCAATTTGGCAGATGCATTTACATGCCAAAGACTTTACAAATTAACACTCCCAGTGCTGAGTATTCCCTGTTGGAATCTCATAACATGAATTCAAGCATGGAGGTGACCATGAGCAACATGATTTTCTGTCCATGAAAATCTGCAAATGGAAAATAATGTGGGCCACTCATGTGAATGAGCCCGAATTTCTGCTGTGCACTGAAGTCATGCAAAGCCTTGCATGGATGTGTTAATCTTTAAAATCAACCGATTAAGATTTTTCACAGAATTGTGAGAAAATAGATATCTTGTAAATTCCAGGGTCAACAATCTAAATAACTTTGAAACAGAATATTGAATCCTGCCTCTTTCCTATAAAGTGCTGGTTATATTTTGGATGCTGCCATTGTTTTTTTTCGAAAAGCAACATTTTAATATGCCTGCCTTTAGATACAAGAAATGTTTAGTGATTGAGAATTTTTGAATTTCTCACTTTGAAAATTAACAGCACGGGATAGGCATGCACCGGTCTACAGCCAAATGCATATGGGCACATAATGAAGCTCATTGTGAAATTTGTACCTACATTAAATGGGGTTCCCCATTTATAGCACATGATTCAGGAATATACTATTTAATCAAGCAAATGGAACCTGAAAATAACATAAGTGTGCAGCAAATTAATCCACATCTAAATACGGTTATCAATTTGAAACATTAATTCTGCTTCTCTTTATAACAAGACTGCCTGACCAACTGTTTGTTTCCAGTAACATCTGTTTTTGTATCAAAAACAGGCAACAGTTCTGATTTTTATTCACACTATTTTCAATTGCAGTATTTTTAATTGTCTTTCCTCAGGCGGATACCATTGGGCTCAGTAAGTGAGATAACACTGCAAGGAGGGACGAGCGCTCTATTTGCTTAACATGGAGCACAAAACAGTCAACATTATGAAGTAAATACATTTCCTGAACAACTACTGATCTGAGAACAAAGACCAGAAGTTTTAACGCCGATCAAGGTGATACATTTTTTATAAAATCCAATTCTATGTTTTTTTACCGGAGTCATATATTCTTTTCTCATACAAAACAAAATAAAATTCTATCCCAGCACAATATTTGTGTTCACAGCTAGAAATTAAAACACAACTCTGAGTAATGCACAGATGATTAATATCTGTTAAACTCCTTACCTACTGTTAACAACTAAAGGACCCACAGCACAGTCAGCTCTGCACAGTGCTGTGTGGTAGAACCTCCTAGGCTGTGGCCAAGCCTTCTCCAAGTACAAACACCTGTGAAAACAAGCACAAATGTGTTTTCACAATCTCTTTTTTTAAAGGAAGAAAGATTTTGCTCAGAAATAATAATACCGATATAACGTCCCTCAACATTAGTGAATTGAACCTAAGTACAAATGCCCTCCTGAAGAAACAGAGCAGAAAATACAAAGATTAGTGAAATGAAAGCATGATAGACAGAAGAAAAGACATTAGTCATACCCCGGCTGTTGTGAATAAGGAGATGAAAAACGATGAAAAAGTCAAAGGTCCCGTGTTATATATGAACCACCACTATTTTAAATAGTCACTGGGACCTACAGCAAGTGGCATAGGAAATGATCACGAAAATCTGAAAAACAAGCTCCAGACCTCACTAGAGTACTTCATGTTCACCCCAGAGCTTCAATACATAAACACTCACCAGCTATACTGATAATACATCATTCATGCACGGCTACCAAGAGCTACATTCAGTGACGCAGCACGGGGACTGAGCTGCCACAAACTGCCCAAAAAGAAACAGACAAGGGTACTATTCTTACAAGCAAGTACAGTTTCGTAAAACGTGCTTCCTGTTCAACCACATGCATTAATATTTTTGGCTTCTTTTGCAAAAATAATTGAACATCATATTATTCATCTATTTGAAGCAAATGATTTGTCTAGAAAGTGTGTGCTACATAGTTGGAACAGCACTAAATTGTGAGATTAGCCCAAGATTTCTTCTACGAAAGTCAGTCATACTCAATTATTAATTTAATACACATAATGTAGCAGAAAACAATTTGCTCAGAACAATTTGACAAAACATTATTCTCTCTCTTTACGACAGCTGCTAAAGAACATAAAAGTACATTTTACTGAAGATTCCAGTCTTGATACTGTGAAACTTTGAATATTATTTTTGCCTATTTTCACCACAGGTTTTCATAAGGGTTAAATAACTGATTGTTACACAATAGGTCCTCCGCGCCATAAAGTAGAAGAGATCTACAAACCTTCAAATGACTGTGGATGTGGAGGTAATTGGAAAAGATCACAACCGTGGGCAATTTGAAGATACCTCATAAAGATCAAGGAGAAAGACACATATGGAAGATATAGAAGTAATTGGAAAATTAAAATAGTAAAACAAAGTATTTAGTTTTAATATAATGTAGGTTTAGATCATATTAGTAATAATATTCCTCGCACTGTTAGAAGAATTGTTGCTTGAAAATATATTTTTTAATGCACTTTGAGTTTTGATGGTCAAGTTTATCTGCCAAGTTGCCTCCACCTCACACAGATATGTTTCTGTACTGTATAGGGGAAGGCAAATCTTACAAGCAAACCCTGGCGGCTTCTTCGAGTATCTGGAACAGCATTTGCATTTTTAGTCCAGAATGGTGAGGATTCAGTGCTAAACACTGTCCAGCAGTAGAGAAACACAAAAGGAAGTTCTATTGCAATTTTGAGTATATGTTCGGGGAACAGAGGTATCGAGAATTTAGCTCATTCGACAAAACCAGCTGCACTAAGTATTCTTTCCTACCTGAGACGGGACCACACGTGGGCCTATCTCCAAACTCCTGGACCTTAGAATCAGCACCCACCTCTACAACTGGATCCTTGAGTTCCTGATCCATTGGCCACAATAAGTGGGTATAGGTGACAAAACATCATCCAAACAACATCATCTAATCACCGGCGTCCCACAAGGATGCCTTCTCAATCCCCTTACTATTGTAGCCAATTTCTTCCCTAACTTCATTAATAAGTTTTCTAGTGATACCGCTGAGATGGAGTATGAGAAGGAGATAAAGAGCTTATGGTGTCATGACAAAGAACAGCTAGCTATCGAGTTCAGGAAACAAGGTGGTAAGCAAACCCCAGCCAGCATCAATAGAGCTGAAGTGGAAATGGTCAGGACCAGGACCAACCACATTGAAGCTCTGGCCAAGAGAGCATATAAACCTCTCTACTTCCTCGGCACACTAAAGATGTTTGGGATGTCGCCACGACACTTACCAACTTCTACAGGCGCACCATAGAAAACTTCTTATGAGGGTACATCACGCTTGGTTTGGCAACTGCACTGCCCAAGACTGTACGGAATTGCAGAGGTTTGTGGATGTAGCCCAGTCCATCACACAAACCTGCCTCTACCCCATTCATTCCATCTCTATTTCATGCAACTCGGGAAACCAATCAATATAATCAAGGACCATTTACACCCTGATTATTTCCTCTTCTCCCTCCTCCCTTTGGGCAGAAAATATAAAGGCTTACATGTGAAAATACGTACCATCAGATTCAAAAACAGCTTCTTCCCCACTTATCAGACTACTGAAAGATCGTCACATCAGCTGAAGGTGTACTCCCATTCTCCCAACTGATCTCATTGCAGCGGTTGCTATTTAGTTTATCCGCAATTTCATTGTAACGATCACGCTATAATGGTGTAACACGATATTTCTGTATTCTGGTATTTCATTCTTTGCACTACTTGTTTGCTTGTACATGACTTGATCGTATTCCAGTTTAGTGTAATTTGACTGGATAGCACACATACAAAGCTTTTTCACTCGGTACGTGACAATAATAATAAGCTGATAAAGAAAACCTAAACCTTCACCTGGTATTGCGTTTAGAGTTTAGAGTTTAGAGATACAGCCAGGAAACTGACTCCACGCCGACCATCGACCGCCCACGCACTAGTTCTATGTTATCCCACTTTTGCATCGAACACACGGGGCACTTTACAGAAGCCAATTAATCTACAAAGTTTCATGTCTTTGGAATGTGGAAGGAAACCAGAGCACCGGGTGAAAACTCATGCAGTCACAGGGGGAGCAGACAAACTCCACGCGAACAGCATCCGTACTCAGGATCAAACTCGGGTCCTGACGCTGTGAGGCAGCAGCTCTACTGCTGTGCCACTTAAGCTGGCAGGTTGACCTGGTCCATTTGTTTCTAACATGTATTAATGCATCCCTCCCCACTCCCACTGAGAAATGGATCAGACATCCTGCTGGTACTATCAGCAGACCCAGCAGCTTATTTCCTCAACCAAAGGATTTGAGAACAAGGCAGAAAAATGAAGGGGAAGAACCAAACCAGGAGAATAAAAAAATGTGAAGTAAGGGAAAAAAGAATGGATTGAGGGAAAAAGAATGAGAAGAACAAAAGGTAAGAATGAAACACAAAATTTAGAACTTAATGTTTCTAAAGTCTTTTAGAGTGCTGTAAGTTATCATTTGAAGGGATGAGAGTTCATAATTTAAATTTGCTTCTAATTTAAGTTTAGAGATACATCATAGAAACAGGCCCTTCGGCCCAGTGAGTCAATGCTGGCCTGTGGTCATTAGTTCTATCCTACACATATAGGAACAATTTTACGGAAGCCAATTAATCTTAAAACCTGCATGCCTATGGAGTGTGAGAAACCGGAGCACCCGGAGAAAACCCACATGGTCCCAGGGAGAACGTATAAACTCTGTATGGACAACACCGTGGTCAGGATTGAACCCAGGTCTCTGGCGCTCTAAGGCAGCAACTCTACCGGTGCGCCACCCTGCCACCCCTGTGGCACTGTGCCAATGGGTTATTAAGTTGGAGAGAATGGCATTGCACTGAAAATTAGTACGAGGTTGACAAAGTATTTACATTGCAGGTTACCAGGCTTGGCTATTAATGGCCAATTGAGATACAATTCAAAAAGTTGTGATCCAATTGGCCAATCATAGTAAATTGGAAATGGAATGTTCACGGTTATGTGTACCAAGATTTTCAAACATCATATTGTACCACTTGGTGGGGAAGAGAAAAAGATCTTCCTAAATCTCAGGCAAGCAACTGACAATGTGTATGAGCACAGTGACAGGGGTCAGTGCCAGGATCAGGCTGCAAGGGTGGGGGTGCAGTGAAGGAAGATGTTTAATGATCTCACCCAAAGTCAATAACTTTATCGTGAGCATGAGCGGTCTTCCTCACAGCTTAATTGACCACTCCCCTTTATTCATCTGCAAACCTATTACCTAAATACGCAAAAAAAACTACAAACGCTGAAAATTTTAAATAAACACTGAATATGCTAGAAAGCCTCGGCAAATACAAAACGTTATTTGCTTCAGTACTCAACCCTTCAATTCACATGCTTTACTTCATTTAATCAAGTCAATGTGAGCCGAGTTTATTGTGAAACACACAAGTATGTGAGATGAAGGTACAGCTAAAATCTTGCTGAAAGCAGCCTCAAAAGAACAGAGACACAGACAAATACACAAAAACACAAATTATACATTCCACAGGGAAAAAGACTGTGCAAAAGAAATTCAGTCATTCGTACAAAAATACACAATTAGAAAGCATGAAAGTGCACGAGGAGGTTCATAGTGTTCTGTTGCTGAGGAAGGTTTAGGGTTATGCTAGTTGATTCAAGAGCCTGATAGCCATATGAAAGTAGCTGAACCAGGCTCTGTGGGATTTCAGACTTCTGTACTTATTCACAAAATGCTGGAGTAACTCAGCAGGTCAGGCAGCATCTCAGGAGAGAAGGAATGGGTATTGTTTCGGGTCGAGACCCTTCTTCAGACTGATGTCAGGGGGGCGGGACAAAGGAAGGATATAGGTGGAGAGAAGGAACAGCCTAAGATCCAAAGCATACCACCTCATCTGTGAAACATGGTGGTGGGGGTGTTTTGGCCTGGGCATGTATGGCTGCTGAAGGTACTGGCTCACATATCTTCATTGATGATACAACTGCTGGTGGTAGTAGCATAATGAATTATGATGTGTATTGACACATCCTATTTGCTCAAGTTAAAAAAAATCCTCAAAATTCATTGGCCAACGGTTCATTCTACAGCAAGACAATGATCCCAAACATACTGTTAAAGCAACAAAGGAGTTTTTCAAAGCAAAAAAATGGTAAATTCTTGAGTGACCAAGTCAATCACACGATCTGAACCCAATTGAGCATGCCTTTTATATGCTGTAGAGAAAGCTGAAGGGAACTAACCTCCAAAACAAGCATAAGCTAAAGATGGCTGCAATACAGGCCTGGCAGAGCATCACCAGAGAAGACACCAGCAACTGGTGATGTCCATGAATCACAGACTTCAAGCAGTCATTGCATGCAAAGGATATGCAACAAAATACTAAACATGACTACATTCATTTTCATGACATTGCTGTGTCACAAACATTATGGTGCTCTGAAATGGGGGGACTATGTATAAACACTGCTGTAATTTCTACATGGTGAAATCAAAATGTATAAAAATGGCCTTTATTAAAATCTGACAATGTGCACTTTAACCACTTGATTTTTTCTATTACAAATCTCAAATTGTGTAGTACAGAGGCAAATAAATAAATGATGGGTCTTTGTCCCAAACATTATGGAGGGCATTGTACTTGAAGTTATTATACCACACTTGTTTAGTCTAATATTCCACAATCTTTTCTGACATACACAATATGGTTACCGTGAAGACACACTTCTTAAAGTCTCACTCCACTCACTGCAACAAACCATAGAGTCATAGAGTGATAGAGTGATACAGTGTGGAAACAGGCCCATCGGCCCAACTTGCCCGCACCGGTAACGTGTCCCAGCTACACTAGTCCCATCTGCCAGCACCTGATCCACTTCCCTCCAACCCTGTCCTATCAGTGTACCTGTCTAGCTGCTTCTTAAATGTTGGGATAGTCCCAGCCTCAACCACCTCCTCTGGCAGCTTGTTCCATACATCCACGACCCCTTGTGTGAAAAACTTACCCCTCAGATTCCTATTAAATCTTTTCCCCTTCACCCCAAACCTATATCCTCTGGTCATTGATTCAGCTACTCTGGGCAAGAGACTCTGTGCATCTACCCAATCTTTTCCTCTCAAGATCCTACACACCTCTATAAGATCACTCCTCATCCTCTAATGCTGCAAGGAATAGAGTCCCAGCCTACTCAACCTCGACCTATAGCTCAGACCCTCTAGTCCTGGCAACATCCTCGTAAATCTTCTCTGCACCCTTTCCAACTTGACAACATTTTTCCTATAACACGGTGCCCAGAACTGAACACAATACTCTAAATGTGGCCTCACCAACGTCTTATACAACTGCAACATGACCTCGCAACTTTTATACTCATTCATTTTATCTCTGATAGCCAGCAACAAGGGTCCTGTCAGTCAGAGGGGAGAAGACAATGGAGATGAAGAAATGCCCAAATAGGTCATTAAGATCAGAGCTGCCAGTTCAGAATTGACACTGCAGATGTCCTAGAGAATAAAGTAGGGATGGAAGTTGGACAGGTGAGATAGCAGGTACACGTGCAGAGAAGCCAGGGGAGGAGGCAGGGGTCCCAGGTCACTGGAGGATGTGATTGCAACCCATCTTTAATGCAGAGTAGGATGAGGAGTTTGACATGATTTGTTGGACAAGAAGGTTGATTGGTGGGTGTGGGGTGGAAGTCCACACAACGAGCATCAGCTTTGAATGTGACTTTGTTTACAGCTTCCCTGCATCCCAATAGAAACCACCATGAACCTTTCTGTCTGATGTCTCAGCAGTGATTACAGTGCAAACAATCAGCAAAGGTCAGACACAAAATGCTGGAGTAACTCAGCAGGTCAGGCAGCATTCCAGGAAAACAAGGATAGGTGAAGTATCAAGTCAGGACCCTTCTTTCTGAACTGACCCAAAATGCCACCTATCCATATTCTCCAAGGATGCTGCTGACCCACTGAATTACTTCAGCATTTTGTGTTTTACTCAGTAAACCAGCATCTGCAGTTCCTTGTTGCTGCAATCACCAAAAGTATTTGTATTGCAGTGTAAGCTCGATTGTAAGCATTGCAACCGGATGTCAGGATTTCAAAGCAGCTGCTAGAACTTCAGACAGTTGCTCAATTTTGGTCCAAAATAGATCTGCAAAATGTGCTAAGTTGCCACCATGGTAGAGTTAGCAGAGGCACAGAGTGGTCACATGATGACCTCATTTGCTCACACAGTAATGTGGGCAATCCAGCACTCCTCAACCAGGCCTTTCCCTGCTGCCTTTCTTCAAAACATGTTCTCTCTTGTGTCCTGCCAAGTTTAAAATATCTTAGCCAGAGTCCCAGCAATCACTTCTCTTGACTCCTATTGCGGCCTGGGATAAATTTCATCTGGTCCTGGGGATTTATCCCCCCACTAAGGCATCAAGTACCTCTTTTTAGTTTGTGGAGATCTGCACCAGACTCTCATCTACCCCTTCACTGAGTTCTCCAATTATAAAGTCAGTTTGCTTTGTGATAAGTATTCATTTTGAACCTCAAATGTACCTTTTGGCTCTGAGGAGATTGTCCCTCATGGGTCATGCTTTCTCCATGGCTTTTCTTGGGCCCTTCATATACCTGTAGAATGCCTGCAGATTTACCTTAATCCTGACTACCAATGATTTTTCGTGATCTATGAAGGAAAAGCTGTAAGATGTCCTGACTGAAGATAAGATGCTGATCCTCATGAATAAGCCCAATGAGTAACAGGTACAGTGGAAGAAGAAAGAAAGTCATTTCCTTGCTGCTACATAGTTCTTTAGATAACATCTTGCCTCCCCTGTTACCAGCATGTCACAAGACAGCTGTGATAGATTTGTGTGTGTGTGTGTGTGTGTGTGTGTGTGTGTGTGTGTGTGTGTGTGTGTGTGTGTGTGTGTGTGTGTGTGTCTGTGTGTGTGTCTGTGTGTCGGTATGTCTCTATCTGTGTGTCTGCCTGTGTATGTGTGTGTCTGTCAGACTGTGTGTCTGTGTGTGTCTGTATGCCTCAGTATGTATGTGTGTGTCATGCCTGTATGTGTGCATGTATGTGTGCGTGTGTCTGTTTGTATGTCTGTGTGGCTGTGTGTGTGTGTCTGTGTTTGTGTGTGTGTGTGTGTGTGTGTGTGTCTGTGTTTGTGTGTCTGTGTATGGGACTGTGTCTGTGTGTCTATACATGTATGTGTATATGGTAAATGTGCATGCTGCATGTGGGTGATCTACTTGTGTCATAAATGCGTGAATGTGTTTGCATGCATGCGTGTACATGTCTGTATATTTGTATTAATGCATGCATGTGAGTATATGTGTGTGTGTTTGTGTTTCTGGTGTCTATGTCTCCTCACAGGATGTGGATGCATGTGATTACATTTATATATGTATGCCTGTGTGTCAGTGTATAATCTCTGTGTACAAAGATATGCACGTTTGCATGGTCTGTATGAGCGTGCGTGCTTGTAATGCATACATAGGTTATGCATTTCGCTGCAGAGTGTCAGTATGAATGTGTATGTTCAATGGTTCAATGGTCCTTTATTGTCACGTGCACCGAGGTACAATGAAATTTGATTTACCATGCAGTCATGCATTTAAAAAAGCAACGAGATACATAACTACATAAAGATTTAACATAGACTAAAACAGCCACCACAGTGACGTGTGAGAATCCCCAGGGCACACAGCATAAGCAGAGACCCACAGCCATCAGTTCAATGTCCAGGACACACACACTCTCCTTCACTGTGATGTGACCAGTGTCGTACCGACCGCTGTCACTCTATCTGCAGTCCCTGTCCGCCCGAACAGTCAGAAAGCTGTCCACACTTGCACTAGACTCCAGATGTCCTCATGGTGTGAGGTCCCCACAAACACTGAGATCACCGAACTCACGGTGCTCTCTCCGAGTCCTCACCAGTGCAGGCAGCACATCCATCTTGTTTTTCGGCGACCTCACCTTCCCCACTGTGATGGAAGGCAAATAACTTGTACCTTCTTTCCTCCTTTTCTCCAGCGGTCGTGGCAATCGAAACATCCGCAATCGGAGTGATCGAAGCTCCCACAATTTGGTGATCGAAGCCCCTACATTGGGGCGATCGAGGCTCCTGTGATCGGGGTGGTCGAAGCTCCTGTGGTTGGTGCTCTCGGTCGATCCCAACTCCAAAGGGACCACCAGCTCCATGATGTTCGGCCACAGTGTGAACGGAGATACGATACGGAAGAAATCGCATCTCCGTCGAGGGAAGAGATTAAAAACGTTTTCCCCAACCCATACCCCACACATAAAACAAAAACTAAAGATACACTAAAACATACAAGTAAAAACAGACTAAAAACAACAAAAGATGAAAGGAATGAGACAGGCTGTCGGCGAGGCTGCCATGTACGGTTGTGCATGTGCTCACAGTTTGTGTAATTAGCATCATTATCTCTATGCTGTGCATGTATTCATGTGCATATGGTATATTCTTATGTTTGCAGATGTATAATGGTGTTTATACCTTTGTTGGCCATGTGTTTGTGGGGGTATATATGTGTGGCGTATGTGGTTTGCATTTGTGTCCTTGTGTCATACAGGATATAAGTTGCATGTATGTGTGCACACATACATGTTATGTGCATGTATATGATGTGTGCATGTGCAGCTGTGAGATTTTTTGTACATGTGGTGTTTGTGTGTGCAGTGGTGGTATATATCTATGTGGAGTATGGAAGTGGTATGTTTGTGCATTCATCTTTTTGCTCATTGATACTGCATTTCTAATTATATTCCCTTATTCTCTGTAGCAATTCCACTTAATTGATTTAGAATCATCGAACAATAAGATGCAGAAGAAGGCATTCTGACCCATCACTCTTTGTCAGATGTTTATAAGACTTTTCCAATTACTCCCTGGCCCCATTGTTACTTCATAGATCTGCAAAATGTTATTATTATTAACTCACTGTGTTAAAAAAAACACCTCATTTACCCTCTTGTTTTTTTTCTAAATTATTTGATTATCAAAGGCACTTAATCAGAATGAGCGACTGGCTGGACTTTGTGTTCCTCCACTCGGCTTCCATCCCATCCATTGGCAGAGCTGCAGGCCATGAGTGAGGTCAATGAGGCAGTAATTCCAGACCCCCGCAGCTCCATGTTGTTCCAATAATGTGACATGAAAGCCCCAACAGATAGGTCTTGGCCCTCGTGTGTTGGCAGCATATATGTCATAGAGTGAATCACTTCCAATTGGATTCTCCACATGAATCATATGTGCCATTTCCCAAGAAGGAAAACAAACTTTTGCTTTGGGACTGAAGACTAGCCATCAAGAACCAGTCGACATGATGAAGGCAGCCATATCTGACCGAAATCAATGGGAAGAGAGAATCAATGTTACAATATTCTGTCCCACTGTTGGTAAGGAATGATATTCAATCCCTTGCACGAGGTGACATAGAATCAGGAGATGTAGAATCAGTATGGATAGAAATGACGAATTGTAAGGGTAAAAAGACCCTAATGGGAGTTATCGACAGGCCCCCAAACAGTAGCCTCGACATAGGGTGCAAGTTGAATAAGAGCTAAAATTCGCATGTCGCAAATGTAATGCTACGGTGGTTATGGGAGATTTCAACATGCAGGTAGACTGGGAAAATCAGGTTGGTACTGGACCCCAGGAAAGAGAGATTGTGGAATGCCTCCGAGATGGATTCTTTGTACTGGAGCCTATCAGGGAGAAGGTAATTCTGGATTTAGTGTTGTGTAATGAACCTGATCTGATAAGGGAACTCAAGGTAAAAGAGCCATTAGGAGGCAGTGATCATAATATGATAAGTTTTACTCTACAAATTGAGAGGGAGAAGGGAAAATCAGAAGTGTCAGTATTACAGTATAGCAAAGGGGATTACAGAGGCATGAGGCAGGAGCTGGCCAGATTTGACTGGCCAGTCAAATCTGGCCAGGAGGCCCTAGCAGGGAAGACGGTGGAACAGCAATGGCAGGTATTCCTGGGAATAATGCAGAAGTTGCAGGATCAATTTATCCCAAAGAGTAGGAAAGATTCTAAGGGGAGTAAGAAGGACAGCATAAAAATAAAAGAGAAGAAGTATAACATAGCAAAGAAGAATGGGAAGCCAGAGGATTGGGACTCTTTTAAAGAGCAACAGAAGATAACTAAAAAGGCAATACGGGGAGAAAAGATGAGGTACGAGGGTAAGCTAGCCAATAATATAATGGAGGATAGTAAAAGCTTTTTTAGGTATGTGAAGAGGAAAAAATAGTCAAGGCAAATGTGGGTCCCTTGAAGGCAGAAGCAGGGGAATTTATTGTGGGCAACAAGGAAATGGCAGACGAGTTGAACAGGTACTTTGGATCTGTCTTCACTAAGGAAGATACAAACAATCTCCCAAATGTTCTAGTGGCCAGAGATCCTAGGGTGACGGAGGAACTGAAGGAAATTCACATTAGGCAGGAAATGGTGTTGGATAGACTGATGGAACTGAAGGCTGATAAATTCCCAGGGCCTGATGGTCTGCATCCCAGGGTACTTAAGGAGGTAGCTCTAGAAATTGTGGACGCATTGGTGATCATTTTCCAATGTTCTATAGATTCAGGATCCGTTCCTGTGGATTGGAGGGTAGCTAATGTTATCCCACATTTTAAGAAAGGAGGGAGAGCAAAAACGGGAAATTATAGACCAGTTAGTCTGACATCAGTGGTGGGGAAGATGCTAGAATCAATTATAAAAGACGAAATTGCGGAGCATTTGGATAGCAGTAACAGGATCATTCAGAGTCAGCATGGATTTACGAAGGGGAAATCATGCTTGACTAATCTTCTGGAATTTTTTGAGGATGTAACTAGGAAAATTGACTGGGGAGAGCCGGTGGATGTAGTGTACCTTTCAGAAAGCCTTCGACAAGGTCCCACATAGGGGATTAGTGGGAAAAATTAGAGCACATGGTATTGGGGGTAGGGCACTGACATGGATAGAAAATTGGTTGGCAGACAGAAAGCAAAGATTGGGGATAAATGGGTCCCTTTCAGAATGGCAGGCAGTGACTAGTGGGGTACCGCAAGGCTCGGTGCTGGGACCACAGCTATTTATAATATAGATTAATGACTTGGATGAAGGGATTAAAAGTATCATTAGCAAGTTTGCAGATGATACAAAGCTGGATGGCAGTGTGAACTGTGAGGAAGATGCTATGAGGTTGCAGGGTGACTTGGACAGGTTGTGTGAGTGGGCGGATGCATGGCAGATGCAGTTTAATGTGGATAAGTGTGAGGTTATCCACTTTGGTGGTAAGAATAAGAAGGCAGATTATTATCTGAATGGTGTCAAGTTAGGAAAAGGGGACATACAACGAGATCTGGGGGTCCTAGTGCATCAGTCACTGAAAGGAAGCATGCAGGTACAGCAGGCATTGAAGAAAGCCAATGGAATGTTGGCCTTCATAAAAAGAGGAGTTGAGTATAGGAGCAAAGAGGTCCTTCTGCAGTTGTACAGGGCCCTAGTGAGACCGCACCTGGAGTACTGTGTGCAGTTTTAGACTCCAAATTTGAGGAAGGATATTCTTGATATTCAGGGCGTGCAGCGTAGGTATACTAGGTTAATTCCCGGAATGGCGGG
This sequence comes from Rhinoraja longicauda, assembly GCF_053455715.1. NCBI lineage: Eukaryota > Metazoa > Chordata > Chondrichthyes > Rajiformes > Arhynchobatidae > Rhinoraja > Rhinoraja longicauda. Next base: position 82,950,136 of record NC_135953.1, on the reverse strand, counting down.
ACTGCCATATGTTGAAAGACTGGAGCAACTAGGCTTGTATACACTGGAATTTAGAAGGATGAGAGGGGATCTTATCGAAACATATAAGATTATAAAGGGGTTGGACACGTTAGAGGCAGGAAACATGTTCTCAATGTTGGAGGAGTCCTGAACCAGGGACCACAGTTTAAGAATAAGTGGTAGGCCATTTAGAATGGAGATGAGGAAAAACCCTTTCAGTCAGAGAGTTGTAAATCTGTGGAATTCTCTGCCTCAGAAGGCAGTTGAGGCCAATTCTCTGAATGCATTCAAGAGAGAGCTAGATAGAGCTCTTCAGGATAGTGGAGTCAGGGTATATGGGGAGAAGGCAGGAACGGGGTACTGATTGAGAATGATCAGTCATGATCACATTGAATGGTGGTGCTGGCTCGAAGGGCCAAATGGCCTCCTCCTGCACCTATTGTCTATTGTCTATTGTCTATTGTCTATTGTCTAGACTGTTCTCCTTTGCTCTAGAATTGGAAGAGTCAAGAGTGATGGGAAACACCCTTTCCTCTAATTGAAGTGATGGATATTAAATTTTCTTGGTTAATTGGTCTTTTGCTGTAATGTTAGAATAAAAAGTACAAGAATCTACAAGACTAGAATAACCTACAAGAATATAATGCAATTCCTTCTGAATTATTGCTTCATCTCCAACTTTAAAATTTGCCTTTACGAAATGTGGAAATCAAATGATTGTACAGTTTTCTTTTTTTGAATAATTTGCAGCAAGTATTAATTTTTGATTTCCAATAGAAAATAAATGTTTTCATCAGATTAAAGAAGGGCGGCACGGTGGCGCAGCGGTAGAGTAGCTGCCTTACAGCGAATGCAGCGCCGGAGACTCAGGTTCGATCCTGACTACGGGCGCCGTCTGTACGGAGTTTGTACGTTCTCCCCCTGACCTGCGTGGGTTTTCTCCGAGATCTTCGGTTTCCTCCCACACTCCAAAGACGTACAGGTATGTAGGTTAATTGACTGGGTAAATGTAAAAATTGTCCCTAGTGTGTGTAGGATAGTGTTAATGTGCAGGGATCGTTGGGCGGCGCGGACTCGGTGGGCCGAAGGGCCTGTTTCCGCGCTGTATCTCTAAATCTAAATCTAAAAATTCTAAAAATACACAAAGTGCTGGAGTAACTCAGGTTAGGCAGCATCTCTAGAAAGCATGGGTAGGCGACAGCTCAGAATGTCGTCTATCCATATTCTCCAGACATGCAGTCTGGCCTGCTTAGTTACTCCAGCACTTTGTGTATTTTGCTCAAGATTCAAGCTTTTGCAGTTCCTTGCATTTATCATTTGTATAATATCTTACAAATCACTCGAAGTCTGCAAAACAGTTAATATCAGCAATTGCTTTTGAAGTGTTGTAATGGCTGTTCTATGACAAAGCATACAAAATTATCACTGCACAAGGTCAATTAAATATCTAATTAATCAGTCTTCAAAGGTGGCAAATGAGGGGTAAATGTCAGCCCAAGTCAAAGGAAGAAAGCCTTTAGCAATATCATTGATTACGTGCAACCTCTGTGAATATTGGATAACCATAGTTCAAAATCTCATTGGAGGCACAGCATATCTGAGTGTGAAGATATTTTTGCTGTTCTTTGAGTGGAATTTGAGTCCAAGACCATCTAAGTGCAATTCACCTTTACAACACTGACAATTTTGGGTTCTAAAATAACAAAATCAATCACAGATAGGCTTGAACGGCAGAGTAACTGCGGTGTGTAAAGTGCAGGAAAGTACATAAAATAAACTGTTGAAAATAAAAGGCATTTTGACCCGAGGTCCCTGCAGAAAATAGATTTCACGCCTCTAGTATTTACAGACACCTTTGCTCATTCCCAAATTCTAAATTAACTTACATTTGACCTATTTCCTGCTGTATTTCAGCTTAATTTCTCAAACATGTGTGCCTTGGGAGCTACATGAGAGACCAGTTTGAGCTGTAAATATTTCAGTGAGCTGTGACAGCATTACTCAGCTATTCCTGGTTTCAGAATCAGCTTGTCTGCTGAATAGTGATCAGGAATTTTGCTTTTATTTCATATTTCCAGCAGCTGCGTTTCATAATCCTGTTTGAAACAATGGCATCAAAAACTCTTCAGCCAGACTTTCATCATTTGTCGAAATCTTGCTACGTGCACATTGTCAGTCACATTTGCCTGTACAGCAGCAGGGACTTCATGCCAGAAGTGACTGACTAAATGCAAAGTGTTTAGAAATGTTTTGAGGATTTGAAAAGGTTGTCATATGAATGCAAGTTATTTAGCATCGATGGGAAAGATCGAGGAAAGAAAAGACTGCAGCCCATCGAGCAATGTGTATCCCTAAAGATTGCAGCTCAGTAGAAAAGCCAAGTAAGCAAACTGTGTTCAGAACTGTGTTCAGTTCTGGGCACCATGTTATAGGAAAGATGTTGTCAGCTGGAAAGGGTACAGAGAAGTTTTACGATGATGTTGCCAGGTCTTGAGGGTCTGAGCTCTAGGGAGAGGTCGAGTAGGCTGGAACTCTATTCCTTGGAGTGCAGGTAGATGAGGGGGAATCCTACTGCATAGAAGTATATCAAATCATGAGAGGAATAGATCGGGAAGATTCACAGAGTTTCTTTCCCAGATTAGGGGAATTGAGGACCAGAGGACATAGGTTTAAGTTGAGGGGGTAAAGATTTTCTAGGAATCTGAGTTGTAAATTTTTCACACAAAGGGGGGTGTGTGTATGGAACGAGCTGCCAGAGGAGGTAGTTGAGGCAGGGACTAACCCAACATTTAAGAAACAGTTAGACAGGTACATGGATAGGACAGGTTCGGAGGGATATGGACCAAACTCAGGCAGGTGGGACTAGTGTAGATGGAACATGTTGGCCGATGTGGGTAAGTTGGGCCAAAGGGTTTGTTTCCACGCTGTAAGACTCTATGACTCTAAATAAGGTGTTATCAAACATGTCTGGTGGTGTTTCAGTGTTCCATCATTGCAGGCTGTTAACTGGGGTTTTAACCTTAAGGAATGGTGATTATCATTCATTTATGCAGCCTATTGAACAGACTGTTCCCAAGAAATAATCTGTTGCTGTTTTATGCATAATGATTCTATAATTTTAGGATCTGGACATCACTGGCAAGACCAGCATTAATTTCCCATGTTTATGTGCCCCTCAGTGGGTGGTAGGCTGCCTTCTTGATCCTCAATCCTGTAGTCCTTCTGCTGAAGATACTCTTCCAGTCTTTTGGGGTAAGGAATTATAGGTATTAGTCCCAGCAATGATGAAGGAATGGCAATATGTTTCCATTATTAGGATGGTCTGCAACTCGGCAGGGAACCTGCAGATGGTGGTGTCCTTGTGATCTGCTGCATTTGTCCTTCTTGGTGTAGAACCTGTGGGTTTGGGAGGCGCGTTTAGGTGTAGCCTTGGTTTGTAATTGCTGTGTAAATATATAGGTAGTGCACACTGCAACCAATATGTGCTGATGGTAGTGTACAATGCATTAGTTTGATTTTCTTTCATTGAAATTAGGTGAAGGTTTCCTTTGATTGAAAAGTAGACAATATCAGATATATATTTTATCTTCTTGCCCACTCAAAGCAAAGTTTCCAATTTCGATCTGCTTGTATTTGTAGGAGCTATTTATGCTTAAGTTAGTTAGTCATTATATTATGGTCATGTTTAATATTTCTAGTTTTTGTCTTTTTTGCATGCTTGTGGGTGTGATTTGATACATAGTGGGTAGTGTCTACATCTGAGGAGCCTAGCGTAGCCATAGGGATTGGGAGTCAGTTTAGTCTCGGAGGATGAAGAGAAAACTGTTTTTTACCACGACCACACGGTAACGACCACACGATAACGACCACACGGTAACGGCCACATGGTAACGGCCACACGGTAACGGCCACACGGTAACGGCCACACGGTAACGGCCACACGGTAACGGCCACACGGTAACGGCCACAGGGTAACGACCACACGGTAACGGCCACACGGTAATGACCACATGGCAATGACCACACAGTAATGATCACACGGTAACGGCCACATGGTAACGGCCACATGGTAACGGCCACACGGTAACGACCACACGGTAATGACCACACGGTAATGACCACACGGTAACGGCCACACGGTAACGACCACATGGTAATGACCACACGGTAATGGCCACACGGTAATGACCACATGGTAATGACCACACGGTAATGACCACATGGTAATGTCCACATGGTAACGGCCACACGGTAACGGCCACACCGTAATGACCACATGGTAATGGCCACACGGTAATGGCCACACAGTAACGACCACACGGTAATGGCCACACGGTAATGACCGCATGGTAATGGCCACACCGTAATGACCACACGGTAATGGCCACACGGTAATGGCCACACGGTAACAGCCACACAGTAACGACCACACGGTAACGACCACATGGTAATGGCCACACAGTAATGACCACACAGTAATGACCACACGGTAATGGCCACACGGTAATGACCATACGGTAACGGCCACATGGTAATGACCACAAGGTAAAGGCCACACGGTGACGGCGATACTGTAATGACTGTGCTGTTTGAAGAAGAAACAGTTGATAAGAACGAAAAGTTATGAATTACTCTTTTGATTTGTGCTACTTTAATAAAGTCCAATTAATCAAGAAACAGCATTTGGAAGATTCGTTTTTGTTATGTCAGAGTGCGGTGTGTGCGTAAGCTATATCTCCATCACATCCCCGAGCAGTAATGGCTATCGAAGTTGGACTTTGAGAAGGTATAGGAACTGCCATTACAGTATTGTTAAACCACATCATTGTAAAGCGAATAGTTAAATCATTCCATCTGAAGAAAATATGAACAAATTCTGTCATTTAAGATACATCTAATCTGTGGAAAACTTCTCAAAGGTGAAGAAATCTAAAGTCCATGTAAAAAAATCAATTCATTTTTTGCTTCATTTTTAATCCATCCAGTCTCTTGACTTAAAATCTATCAAAAGATGTCCACCTATCACTTGATGCCACCGGTATGCTGAGATCTCATGAGTCTTATCTAACAAAGCAATGTTACTGTAGTAGAAGTCATTTTCAACTTAATGCTTGCACTTTGCAGATTGCTTGCTCAGCCGTTTTCCATTCTATCAATTCTATCATTTTATTAGGATGCATCACAGCTTGGTTTGGGAACAGCTCCATCCAAGACCGCAAGAAATTGCGACGAATTGTGGACACAGCCCTGACCATCACACAAACTAACCTCCCTTCTAATGACTCCATTTATACCTCATACTGTCTCGGCAAGGCCAGCAGCTTAATCAAGGACGAGTCATACCATGGTCACTCCCTCTTCTCCCCTCTTCCATCAGGCAAAAGGTATAGAAGTGTGAAAACGCACACCTCCAGATTCAGGGACAGTTTCTTCCCAGCTGTTAACAGGCAACTGAACCATCCTACCACAACCAGAGAGCAGAGAAACTACTATCTACTTCTATGATGACCCTTGGACTAACCTTGATCGAACTTGCTGGCTCTACCTTGCACTAAACGTTATTCCCTTATCATGTATCCGTAATATACACTTTAAATGGCTTGATTGTAATCATGTACTGTCTTTCGGCTGACTGGTTAGCACGCAACAAAAACTTTTCACTGTACCTCGGTACACGTGACAATAAACTAAACTAATCTAAACTAATGACTGATATGGTTTTTTTCCGATACTGGGTAGAAATACTACTCCACAGGATGAATTCAGGCCATGAAATAAATGACCATTGATAGCTTTGATTGGTATTAAAGCGGACAGTTTCCCAATAAAGACCTTCATTCACAATGGATTTATGTACTCCATTCCTAATTGAAACAGGTTCTAACAGCAAAAGTTGGGTCAATCATCCGAACTAGCATTGACATGCGCTGTCATATTTTCAGTTTCTTATTTTGTAATTTCCATGATTAATCTACATATACTAAAATGCTGAGGCATCTGTGAAACTGCCAAACCCACAGACTGAATATGTCTCTTGCGAAATGTTATGATTCTTAATGATAGACTAAGTTTGCTCAGATGTAATTCACAAAAGATTAAATCGTGTCACATATACATTTACACAAAACTGTTCACCTCCAGGTGGCAGTGTACGTCAACTTGTCAACACAAGAATGTGGATTCCTTACTCTTTAATACTGAATAACTGCACAGAAATGATTATAATTTTTGTTGACCACAATACATTTTTGTGCGGCTATATTAGTGCTGTTTCTTGCCTGAGATGTGTGAGACTATAGATTCAAGTCAATTCATGACCATTTTTCAAAATCAATGCCATTGAAGGAGCAGCCAATCTGAAATGACCATATAGTTTACGAGAAATGTTGCTTCACTGTGTCAGATGGAACTGGGCAGAACATGAGTTAACATGAAGCAGTATAGTTATCTTTCATCCTTGCCTTCTGGCCACTTTAACATCATACATTTCAGACATTTGAAGTGTCAAAACATGTCTGACTCACACATGATTTTCATAAATAAATACAAGTATCCAATTTTGAGAAACAGCGTAGAAACAGGACCTCCGACCTACCGAGTCCGCACTGGCTAGCGATGTCCATACACTACTATCCTACACACTAGGGACAATTTACAGAACCAAATTAACCTACAAATCTGCATGTCTTTGGAATATGGGAGGAAACTCAAGCATCTGGAGAAAACCCATGTGGTCACAGGGAGAACGTACAAGCACCCATAGTCAAGATCGAACCCGGGTCTCTAACGTTGCAAAGCAGCAACCGCTGCCTGACTGTGCCACCCACCATGATGCCCTCCTCAATGGAGATGAGCTGGTCAGAGGACCAAAGTCGCATTTCAAACCAGGCTAAAAACTTTCATAAGTTCGTAAGTGATAAGAGCAGAATTAGGCCATTCAGCCCATCAAGCCTACTCTGCCATTCAATCATGGCTGATCTATCTCTCCCTCCTAACCCTATTCTTTATCCTTCTCCTCATAACCCCTGACACCCGTTATGTTTTCATAATTTCCATGATGTTATCAAGAAATACCGGAGTGATAGGACATAAGTAACAAAAACAATAGTTGGCCATTTGGCCCCTTGAGCCCATTCGCTAAGGCCATGACTCCTTCTGTGTATCAAGTCAAATTTACTGCTAGATCCCCAAATCAATGATTCACAGTATCCAAAAACCTATAGACTTCTAAATTAAATAGAGCATCTACAATCCTCTGAAATAGGGAACTCCAAACTTCCCTCAATAAAAAAAAATCCCTCTATTTTGACTTAAATAGGCCACCTCTTATCCTTTGACAATTGCCTCTGGTGCCAAACTCCCCAGCCAGAGGAAGCAACGTCGCAGAATCATTCCCTTTGAGAATCTAATAATATGTTCTGGACCCGTGTTCCTGGGCCATTTAGTCAAGAGATAGATTGGAAAGCCAAGGTCCAGGGAGACTGAAGGATTCCTATGTGGACTTCAATTAATATTTCTGCTTCTCCTGAAGCGCAAAGAAACAAATGGCAGTCCGGCCTGCCATTAGTGTCGCCGGGCATTGCTGGTGTGATTGGTAGAAAAATTGGTAGAAAAATTAGGATCCAGGTGATTTCAAGCCGTAACATTTAGACACCGATGTATCTATCTTCCCTTGATGCAATGCATGCCACTCATTTTGCCAGAGACCTAACAATTAAAATGCTCTAAATGGGAACACATTGATATATCACCCTTGCACCAATTTCAATATTCAAGATGATCAAAGCATAAATTCAGAGAGACTGTTTCCTTTTTGACATATGGCATATGGGAGACACCTTCAACCAACTGGTCCAAAGGTTACATGACAGACATCATTCTGGTAAACCTCCTCTGCACCCTTTCCAAAACCTCACCATCCTTCCTGTAATGGGGCTACGCACAATATTCAAAATGTGGCCTAGCCAAGGTCCTATAAAGTTGCAACTTGATATCTTGACTTATTATGCTCAATGTCCCGACCATTGAAGACAAGCATACCATGTGTCTTATTTACCAGTCCATTTAGTTGTATTGCACTTACACTCCAAGATTCCTCTGCATATTACATCACATTAAAATATAATTTTCAGATGGAAATTATATTAGATAGTTAATAGGCAGACTACCTTCCATTTAGATCAGTTTAGTCACCCATTAAAGGTAGATGGTAGTCCTGAAAAAGTAATTTAAAGATACTGAACAAGAGAAAAACAGGAAAATATATGCTTATCTTTCCTGATTATGAATATCCCAGGAATTCTTGAGTGTCCTTGCCCAAACCGCTGGAGGAGAGAATTGTGAGCTCCCACTGGTCTGCAGGATTTGTGTGATTGAATATAGAACATAGAACATGAACAGTACAGCACAGGAACAGGCTCTTTGGCCCACACTGACTGTGCCAAACTTGATGCCTAGACCAACACTTATCTCCCTGCACATAATCCATATCTCCACATTCCTTGCATATCCATATGTCTATCCAAAAGTCTCTTAAATGCCAACTTCTCTATAAAGCTAATACCCCCTAATCCAGGCATCATGGTGTTGAATCTGCACCCTTTCCAAAACCTCAAAATCCTTCCTGTAATAAGTGACCAGAAGGCACATAATACTCCAAATGCGACCTAACCAAAGATCTATAAAGCTGCCACTTGAACTTCTGACTTATTATGCCCAATGCCCCAACCAATGAAAGCATACAACATGTCTTGTTTACCAGTCCATCTACCTGTATTGCACTTGAAACCCAAGATCCTTCTGGACATTGATGCTGTTAAGGGATATGCCATTAATTGTATATTTTCCGCTTACATTCAAATTCCCAAAATGTAACACATCACACTTGCTCAGCTTAAACTCCATCTGCCATTTCTACGCCCATTTCTGAAGCTGAACTACATCCTGCTGTGTACTTTGACAGCCTTCCTCACAAACTGTGACCCCAGAGTACAATAATGATGTCTTGGCATCTTTGTCCACATGTGCAGTCCCCAGCAGTGGACCTGCGCTTTATTTTTCCCTGTTCTGGGTCTCCAAGTGCCCTCCTTTTAGAATAAACAGTTCAGTTGTGAGTAATGAATTCCTCACCTGAATACGCTGATGTTTACAGAAGCGAAATAGCCAGTCAAAGTGGACAGAGTAGGATTTCTAAGCTCCCACCACAACTTTGGTACTTGACATTGTGACTCTTGGTATTCTGTCAAATGATGGTGGGAGATCTGGTGAATTCCTTTGGGAATTTGACTTTATTGGATCAATCCAAAACAAACCCACTATCTTGTTACAACTTCAGTCACAGCCCACAATCCGCTCACCCCCACTGCCCCAGTCTCATCCCCTCCCTCACTATGACCCAAGAACCTTCCATTCTCTCCGGATCATATATTTATCCACTCTTCCCTTTAAAGACACAGTGGTAACTGGCTCAGTTATTCCCTATTTAAGCCCTAAATGGACATTCCCCCCCTACATCAAAAATCTTCTAACCCACCTCTCTAACTCCAGGTCCCTCAGGTCGGCCGACTTGGGGCTACTCACTATCCCGCGGTCTAGGCTTAAGCTCAGGGGTGACCGCGCTTTTGCGGTTGCAGCTCCTAGACTGTGGAACAGCATCCCTCTCCCCATCAGAATTGCCCCCTCCATCGACTCCTTTAAGTCCAGGCTCAAAACCTATTTCTACTCCCTAGCGTTTGAGGCTCATTGAGGAGGCGCTGTGAACTGTTTGCGGGCTACTGTATGTTTAATTTTTTTCTTTAGTACCTAATCAGATGTACAGCACTTTGGTCAACGTGGGTTGTTTTTAAATGTGCTATACAAATAAAATTGACTTGACTTGACTATGGTGAAGCATTCCATGCTCCAACAACTCTGGATAAACACATTTCTCCCAATCTTTCTCGGCATTCTCATAATGACAATTCTAAATTGATGGCCTCTCATCACCCACTCCTAACCAGTGCAAATGGCCTCTTCACAATCAGTCTATTAGAAGTCTTCATGCTTTTAAATACCTTTAAGAAATCTGTGTTACCCTTTCAACCTTGGTTTAAAACAATTCCATGATCTTGAGTTTGTAGGCATAATTTCTTATCTCTTGTATCCATTATCGAACTGTCTTGTTTTAAGCAGGAAAACATGGAAACTAATAATTGAAGAATAAATATATTCCAAAGTGAATACAGTTGGAATGTTTATACTGAAGATAGAAATGAAACGGTTTAAAGAGGGTAGAAGTCAAAGAGAAGGGGAACCGGTGGAAATGGGACAAGGAGTCATCAAGGACATTCTTTTAGGAAGGAGATGAGGAGAAATTTATTTTGTCAGAGGGTGGTGAATCTGTGGAATTATTTGCCACAGAAGGCTGTGGAGGCCGTCAGTGGATATTGTCAAGGCAGAGATAGATAGATTTTTGATTAGTACTGGTGTCAGAGGTTATGGGGAGAAGGCAGGAGAATGGGGTTAGGAGGAGAGATAGACAATAGACAATAGACAATAGACAATAGGTGCAGGAGTAGGCCATTCAGCCCTTCGAGCCAGCACCGCCATTCAATGCGATCATGGCTGATCACTCTCAATCAATACCCCGTTCCTGCCTTCTCCCCATACCCCCTCACTCCGCTATCCTTAAGAGCTCTATCCAGCTCTCTCTTGAAAGCATCCAACAAACTAGCCTCCACTGCCTTCTGAGGCAGAGAATTCCACACCTTCACCACTCTCTGACTGAAAAAGTTCTTCCTCATCTCCATTCTAAATGGCCCACCCCTTATTCTTAAACTGTGGCCCCTTGTTCTGGACTCCCCCAACATTGGGAACATGTTTCCTGCCTCTAATGTGTCCAATCCCCTAATTATCTTATATGTTTCAATAAGATCCCCCCTCATCCTTCTAAATTCCAGTGTATACAAGCCTAATTGCTCCAGCCTTTCAACATACGACAGTCCCGCCATTCCGGGAATTAACCTAGTGAACCTACGCTGCACGCCCTCAATAGCAAGAATATCCTTCCTCAAATTTGGAGACCAAAACTGCACACAGTACTCCAGGTGCGGTCTCACCAGGGCCCGGTACAACTGTAGAAGGACCTCTTTGCTCCTATACTCAACTCCTCTTGTTATGAAGGCCAACATTCCATTGGCTTTCTTCACTGCCTGCTGTACCTGCATGCTTTCTTTCAGTGACTGATGCACTAGGACACCCAGATCTCGTTGAACATCCCCTCTTCCTAACTTGACACCATTCAGATAATAATCTGCCTTTCTATTCTTACTTCCAAAGTGAATAACCTCACACTTATCTACATTAAACTGCATCTGCCATGTATCCGCCACTCACACAACATGCCCAAGTCACCCTGCAGTCTTATTGCATCTTCCTCACAATTCACACTACTCCCCAGTTTAGTATCATCTGCAAATTTGCTAATGGTACTTTTAATCCCTTCATCTAAGTCATTAATGTATATCGTAAATAGCTGGGGCCCCAGCACTGAACCTTGCGGTACCCCACTGGTCACTGCCTGCCATTCCGAAAGGGACCCATTTATCCCCACTCTTTGCTTTCTGTCTGCCAACCAATTTTCTATCCATGTCAGTACCCTACCCCCAATACCATGTGCTCTAATTTTGCCCACTAATCTCCTATGTGGGACCTTGTCGAAGGCTTTCTGAAAGTCGAGGTACACCACATCCACTGACTCTCCCCTGTCAATTTTCCTAGTTACATCCTCAAAAAATTCCAGTAGATTTGTCAAGCATGATTTCCCCTTCGTAAATCCATGCTGACTCGGAATGATCCTGTTACTGCTATCCAAATGCTCAGTAATTTCGTCTTTTATAATTGACTCCAGCATCTTCCCCACCACTGATGTCAGACTAACTGGTCTATAATTACCCGTTTTCTCTCTCTCTCCTTTCTTAAAAAGTTGGATAACATTTGCTATCCTCCAATCCACAGGAACTGATCCTGAATCTATAGAACATTGAAAAATGATCTCCAATGCTTCCACTATTTCTAGATTGGATTGGAAACCGTGATTGGTGACTCATAGATAGATCAGCCGTGATTGAATAGAGTAGATTTGATGGACCAAATGGCCTAATCCTACTCCTATCACTCATAACCTTATGATCACTGGGTGGCGAGGACTCTTTCCCATAGAAAAAGGTAGGGAGGCGGGGGCGATGGATGAAAAGCTCGTGGCGGATCCAGGTCTAATGCAGGCAGGTGGGACTAGTGTAGATGGGACATCTTGGTCAGTGTGAGCAAGTTGGGCAATGGGCTTGTTTCCATGCTGTATGACTCTATGACTATAATTCTATGCTGAAACTGTTATAGAAAGTCATCTTCATAATTAGATCAGGGATACATCCATTAATGTGCGATGTAGGAGGTACTTCATAGGAGGATGCAAAATGTCATGTGGATTCTCACTCTAGGATTACTGGTGAAGTATGTTAGTTTTACTGTTTGCAGCATGGAGAGTGTCACTTTGTCTGGATTGGAAACCGTGATTGGTGACTCATACTCAATGCCCTGACCAGTGAAGGCAAGCATCCCAATGCCTCTTTACCACTCTTTATTCTAGTGTTGCCATTTCAGGGAGTTATGGACTTGGGCCCCAAGATCTCTCTGTAAATCAATACTGTTGAGGTTCTTGCCATTAATTGTATATTTGTCCCTTACATTCAATCTGCTAAAGTGCAACACCTCACTCATGCTCAGATTAAATTCCATCTGCCATTTCCCCACCAATTTCTGTAACTGATCTACATTCAGCTGTATATTTTGACAGTCTTCCTCATAGTCTGTGACCCCAGCAATCTTGATAAAATCTACAGCCTTATTGAGCAACCCATCTACATATGCATCCAATGTATTTATTCACAAAATGCTGGAGTAACTCAGCAGGTCAAGCAGCATCTCGGGAGAGAAGGAATGGGTGACGTTTCGGGTCGAGACCCTTCTTCAGACTGATGTCAGGGGGGCGCGACAAAGGAAGGATATAGGTGGAGACAGGAAGATAGAGGGAGATCTGGGAAGGAGGGGGGGAAGAGAGGGACAGAGGAACTATCTAAAGTTGGAGAAGTCGATGTTCATACCACTGGGCTGCAAGCTGCCCATATGCATCCAAGTAATTTACACTGTCTCTACATAGTCCATCTGAATCATGGGCCATGGAGTTTACCTCATTCCCCATGGATCTATTCCTTAATTCCAAGGGCTTGGAATTCCAGTGTTAATGTTAGCTCAGTCCAGAATGATCAACCTCTTATTTTCAGACTGTGACGTCTGATTCCATAAACCCCTGCCAAAGGAAATGTATAACTTGTCAAACCCTGAAAGAATGTTGTATGCTTCAAATGAATCACCATGATATCAGGAAAAAAGGACAATAGTGCTGTGATTTGCATTCCAATACATTTTTTTAAATCTACACATGCAAAAGTGAATATAGGAGACATCAGTGGTTTCATATTCCCCCAGTCCCCATGCGCAATAATATCATTCCTTCATTCAGTCAGTTAATCTTCTACTCTTAGACTCACAAAATGGATTTATCTGCCCCGACCCTGATTCCATAAAGAGAAAATATGAGGTGTAACAACAGGATGCATGTGAAGAGAATGCAAAAGTGTGTGTTACAACAGCTCACTGCAGCATCATGAGAGAAGCTGATCAAGCATCAGGACTTTCATATGAAGAAAGACTGGATAGACTCGGCTTGTACTCGCTGGAATTTAGAAGATTGAGGGGGGATCTTATAGAAACTTACAAAATTCTTAAGGGGTTGGACAGGCTAGATGCAGGAAGATTGTTCCCGATGTTGGGGAAGTCCAGAACAAGGGGTCACAGTTTAAGGATAAGGGGGAAGTCTTTTAGGACCGAGATGAGAAAGTTTTTTTTCACACAGAGAGTGGTGAATCTGTGGAATTCTCTGCCACAGAAGGTAGTTGAGGCCAGTTCATTGGCTATATTTAAGAGGGAGTTAGATGTGGCCCTTGTGGCTAAAGAGATCATGGGGTATGGAGCGAAGGCAGGTACGGGATACTGAGTTGGATGATCAGCCATGATCATATTGAATGGCAGTGCAGGCTCGAAGGGCCGAATGGCCTACTCCTGCACCTATTTTCTATGTTTTCTATGTTTTCTAAAAGTCAGGGTGTGGAAGACACCCGACAAACATGAAATGTTTCCAGTGGGTGTTTTGAACACAATTGAGGCCTTTCACAGGTAAATAATGAGCAGAGGAAGCCCCTTCTGCCAAACAGTTATGAGGGGCTTGTTGTCAATACCAGCAATGCCCAAGCAGGTTAAGAATGACAGTGGTAATAAATAAGAAAACTGGATTAGAATCAGTTTGTGATTTTTTAAGTTGTGCACAAATTGTGCCACCGTCCATTTAGCATGGGGCCGATCTCCCCAACAAGCATTTCCAGGTGAAGAATTGGTCTATCAGGAAGTTGGGCAGGACTCTTTCGTGCATCATGTTTCCCTGGTGTTAGATGCACACCATGGCCTCAGTATCAATGCAATGCTGTCTTCCACATTTATTGACATAAACTGCTGCCGAACAGGACCACTGAGGAGCGCATTATGCTACTTAGTTGCATTTAGTACAATTTAAAAAGACATTTTGCTGACATTGGTTGACGTGATTGGGCGGCTTCAGCCGTAAGCTAGTGTAGCCCCCTCCAAAATCCACAGCATGGGCTGCAACTAACAGGGAGTCTCTTTTCCGCAATGTAGCAGCTACGATACTCCTTCAATGGGTGCTTCAGCTGTGATACCTTTGGCAGCATTCCATCAGAGCAAGTTATAACATCGCAGCAACAGGCTATACAGGAGGGACTGGGAAGCTGAAGGCGGGAGGTGAAGACTGTAAAGAGCTATTTCCACAATGTCTTCAGAAACTTTACATTCTCCATGTACCTTTCTGATGAACAAAGTATTCAAATTTTGCATCAGTGAGAAATATGAAACGCTGCAGGTAGTCCTCAGCCATTCTCTCCTCCCGACATTCCCACAGTGTTGGAGATCATCTTGACTACAGTTTCTCACCACAACATCATTCCAAGGAGCCACAGTGGGTCACGGGCTGTTTGCCGGTATGACTGCATCAGAGATGCCACTCAGGCTAGTAAATCTGCCGCCACACAACGCCAGAGACCTGAGGTCGGTCCTGACGTTGAGTGCTGTCTGTGTGGAGCTTGCATGCTTTTAGAAACATAGAAACGTAGAAACATAGAAAATAGGTGCATTAGGCCATTCAGCCCTTCAAGCCATCCAAAATTAGTACCCCTTTCCGGCTTTTTCCCCATATATCCCTTGATTCCCTTAGTCCTGAGCTAAATCCAACTCTCTCTTGAAAACATCCAGTGAAATGGCCTTCACTGCCTTCTGTGGCAGAAAAGTCCACAAATTCACAACTCTGGGTGAAAAGCTTTTCCTCATCTCAGTCCTAAATGGCCTACCCCTTATTCTTAGACTGTAACCCCTGGTTCTGGACTCCCCCAACATTGGGAACATTTTTCCTACATCTATGCTGTCCAATCCTCCAAGAATTTTATATGTTTCTGTAAAATCCCCTCTCATCCTTCTAAATTCCAACGAATAAAAGCCCAGTCGACCCATTCTTTCATTGTACGTCAGTCCCGCTGCAATCCCTCAATAGCAATAATGTCCTTTCTCAAATTAGGAGACCAAAATTGCACACAATACTCCAGGTGCGGTCTCACCAGGGCCCTGTACAACTGCAGTGGGACCTCCTTGCTCCTAAACACATATCTCTCGTAATGAAGGCCAACATGCCATTGGCTTTCTTCACTGCCTGCTGTACCTGTGTACTTACTTTCAGTGACTGATGTACAAGCACACCCAGGTCTCGCTGCACCTCTCCTTCTCCTAATCTGACACCATACAGATAATAATCTGCCTTCCTGTTCTTGCCACCAAAGTGGATAAACTCACATTTATCCACATTATACTGCATCTGTCATGTTTCTGCCCACTCACCCAACTTATCCACATCACCCTGCAGCCTCATTGTATCCTCCTCACAGCTCACACTGCCACCCAGCTTTATGTCATCTGCATATTTAGAGATGTTACATTTAATTCCCTTGTCTAAATCGTTAATATATATTGTAAACAACTGGGGTCCCAGCACCGAGCCTTGCGGCACTGCCTGCCATTCTGAAAAGGACCCATTAACATCTACTCTTTGCGTCCTGTCTGACAACCCGTTCTCTATCCATGTCAACACCCTACCCCCAATACCCCCAATACACTGATCCCTTGTGTGGGACCTTGTCAAAGGCTTTTTGAAAGTCCAGATACACCACATCCACTGGCTCTCCCTTATCCATTCTACTTGTTACATCCTCAATAATTCCAAAAGATTATAGACAATAGACAATAGATGCAGGAGTAGGCCATTTGGCCCTTCGAGCCAGCACCACCATTCAATGTGATCAAGGCTAATCATTCACAATCAGTACCCAGTTCCTGCCCTCTCCTAATACCCCCTGACTCCGCTATCATTAAGAGCTCTATCTAACTCTCTCTCGAAAGCATCCAGAGAATTGGCCTCCACTGCCTTCTAAGGCAGAGAATTCCACAGATTTACAACTCTCTGAGTGAAGCATGATTTCCCCTTCATAAATCCATGCTGACTTTGAACGATCCTGTCACTGCTTTCCAAATACGCTACGATAGCATCTTTAATAATTGACTCCAGCATCTTCCACAATGCCAATGTAAGGCTAACTTGTCTATAATTTCCCATTTTCTCTCTCCCTCCTTTCTTAAAAAGTGGAGTTACATTAGCTACCTCCCAGTCCACAGGAAGTGTGAAAAGGTCATGTGACCGCATGGGTTTTTTTTTCTCCAGGTACTCCAGTTTGCTCCCACAACCCAAAGAATTGCGTCTAGGACATTAACCAGCCACGGAAAATTGCCTCTCGTGTGTCAGTGAGCGGTAGAATCTACGGGTGTTGAGAAGAACATGGGAATAAGAAACATAAAGGAACTAATGCAAATGGATAGCTAGTGGTCGCTGTGGGCTCAGTGGCCAAAGGGCTTGGTTTCTGTATGATTCTATTTGTGAAAAGATTATTTCATCAGTCATAATTTCAGAGATAACCAGGTGGCATTTCATTCACCGAGATTTGTCAGCATTGCCAGCTTCCCCTAAGAGGTGGTCCTTAGCAACTACCATAAATAACCTACTTCTTTAAAGCAATGGAAAATGTTTCCCTTTTCCTCAGCATTCAAGTGGTTGTGGATCATCAGAAGACTCTCCTCGTGATTAATCCTATGTTCCCAGAAAGCCACACATTATATGTTCATTTTCCAAGAAACTGGACTGCTGGACATTGCCTGTGGCCAGCACACTTCAGTGGGATGAATCTTCATGGACAAAAGCTACCCTCTTTTTCCCTGGATTCTTGCACCAGTTGAACTCTCCAATTACAGCTGCAAAGTGTTGACACAACCAAGGCCAGTCAAATACAAGAATCATTATGAAAACCACCATTGTCTAGTAAAGGTTTTGTAAAGATAAATCTGTGGTGCCTGCATTAGTTCCCTCACACTCTGCAGATCCACCCAGCAGGTGTGGAGAGTGCATCAATGTGTGCTGCCCAGTGCACCAGGCAGCAGCCGGTGGTGGAGGACGATGCAAGTGTGGAGCCTGGGGGACAGAAGGAATAGGCTGAAGAACAGCAGGAACAAGAGGAACAGGAGGAACAGAAAGGTCACCAGTGGAAGACCAGGCAGAGAACCATAGGCTTCATCTTCAGCAGACAGAAGAGTGAAGTATTGACTACACAAGCAATAAGGAGCTCCATGATAGAGAGCCTGCTAAACCACAACATGCCTCAATAAACAGTTGATATTCACTCAACATTTTCACTAGCCTTGTAAGCCTATTATCACATCCACTACTAATAACAGTGGGACTGCACCCTGCAGTGGGATCTCTTTCTCTGCCTCTCATGCGTGGCAATGAATCTACTTCATTTGTGCCCGATCCATGGGGAAATCTCAGACTTGCATCTGGTTTTACCTCAGTCTTCAAACACCCCAAACTCCCATGTACCCACTTGCCAAACTCCTATCTCTTTTGGAAAGTGGAAGAGTATGATTTAATTAAGTGAGTTTCCTGGCAAAGTAGATCATCATAATGCAAAGAAAGAGCAGAACTTAGTGTTTGGAATTCTTGTCAGATGTACACATATAGATTTAAAAGGGGTTGACTGTATAACTGTATCACTAATTTCCCTGAATAATGAATGCACTTAGCAATAAGGTGCTCCCTCCCTTCACCTTTAGGGAGACATGATCCTCTCTGTAGTGCACAATAACCTCTCTCACATTTCTGTACCTACACTGCACACCATTGCCAGAGTCATCCACATACCTTAAACAGGAGATCAATAGACTGATGGTAATATATATCACACTCATTGGAATCTCATTGATCTTCTCACTTTATGTGTTTCTTACTCCCTGTCTTTCAATGTGATATTGGTATCACTGGCCACAGCCGCAGTACATACTCCTTGGTAATGGTTTAAGCCATTATGCATCATTGCATTTAAGACAGTTTATTTGATAGCTGACTTTACCACACATGATAACGTGAGAGATGCCAGCCAAACATTAATAGATAGTATGTTTTTTAATTGCTAGTTTGATGGAATTTGTCCTACATGACTTCAATGTCACTGTGTCTGTCAGTCTTCGTAGGCTGCACAGTGGCACAGCGATAGAGTTGCTACCTTATAGTGTCAGGGTCCCAGGTTCGATCCTGACTGCGGGTGCTGAATGTACAAAGTTTGTACATTCTCCCTGTGACTGTGAGGGTTTTCTCCAGTTTCCTCCCGTGATCCAATGATGTGCAGATTTTTGGGGTTAATTGGTCTCCGTAAATTCCCCCTAGTATGCAGGATAGAATTCGTGTACTGGTGATCATTGGTCGGCGTGGACTCAGTTGTATCTCTAAACTAAAGTAAACAAAACTGTAGTACTCCTCGCAGTTCACAGATTTGAGTTATTCACTCTCTTTACCTTTGACATGTGACAGGAAGGTTATTGACTACAAGGAGAGTCACACTGGTGCACTGCTATTCGACGGAAGTGACAGTGATCTACAATGGTCCTAGGCCAAAAAGCACAAGATAACTTTTGCTGCTACAACTAACACTGTTCATCTCAGATTAAGGTAGATCAGGGATCTTCAGAGAGAAGCTTTGGGCGAAAATAAGGAGTTGTAGCCATCACGGAAAACAGCAAATGGAAATCTGAGTAAGGAGTCGACATCGATGCATGAAACTTTCACTTTTTAAATTGATATCTCCCAGTGTTGTGATTTATCAAATTCTCATGTTGGTCCATGCTAATTTAAATGTAACTGGAACCATTGCACTCTTATTTGAATAAGTATGTTACAAAATGCCCCGATCATTTATGTGGGGACACCATAAATATTGACATTGACAGTGACTCTGTAATGTCCTTGTACTGCAAATATTACCCTGAGGTAAGTAAAGAAATGTGGGAAATTTATCAGGACAAACAAACATTTCTTGGAAGATCTAGTTACCATCTTATCAGGATGATATCGGCTAAACAAATGGATAGTGTCAGAAACCCAAAGGGTGCTATATATTATGAATTTAATAAAAAATGTATCCCAGTATGAATCGCTAGTTAGGAGAATGATTCAGTATATCTGTTTTGCAAGGACCACATTGTGGCAACATGATTTTAACGATTTGTTTTGTTTCAGATTGCAGATTTTCCAAATGTCTTGGGGCCAATTGACACATGTGGCTAGAAAACCATCTGTGCATTATAAGGAAATCTTTAGAAATTTAAAACACATTCAGTCCAGAAATGTGCGGGTGGTCTACAATGCATATTTTGTTTTATCATCATAAATGTGGTGAATTCTCAGGCTTTAAGTGTTCTCATGCCCCATTCCTCCTGGCCGCATTCACACTGATGCAAGCTTTAAGAAGTGGCTGCTGTGTAAGGCTGAAATAAGTGGAATTAGAAATAACATCATGTATACTGCTCAACTACTTTTTTCAGCATGCCTAACTTTCGAAGATACAGCGCAGAAACAGGCCCTTCAGCCCACCGAGTTCGCGCCGACTCGTGATCACCCTGTATACTAACACTGTCCTACAGGAACAATTTACAATTTTACCAAAACCAAATAACATACAAACCTATATATGTTTGGGAGTGTGGTTGGAAACTGGAGCATCTGGAGAAAACCTACACGGTAACAGGGAGAAATTCCATACAGACAACACCCTGAGTCAAGATTGAACCCGGGGCTCTGGCGCTCTAAGGCAGCCGCTCTACTGCTATGCCAATGTGCCGCCATATTATTGATCCTCATTGGCCATCTTCACACTGCAAAGAAAAATGATTCAATGATTTCCCTGAACAAATGCGGAGTAATTGAGACCTGCTTTTCAGGTCAATGTTGACCAGCGCGTATATAACTATGCTAATCCCACTCATATTTTGTCCATAACTTTCTATAAATCCTTTTTTCAAGCGGTCATCTAAATACTTCTTAATTGTTATGAGAGTACCTGCCAACACAATCCACTATGCAGTGTCTTCCAGATTCCAACAACCCTCTGAATGAAAAAAGTCCTCCTCAGATCCTCTCAAAGCGCCTTACTCATTACTCCTGTGCCTATGCTATGGGATAAATTATAATTTTGTATACCTCATTCAGCCTCCTCTCATCCACCCCGCACTTCAAAGAAGACAAATCCAGCCTCTTTTCATTATCAAATATCCCGGTGAATCTCTGCTGCATCCTCCCTAGTGTAATATTGCATCTTTCTTTTAGCGTGTAAACGAGGACACTTCAATCGAGCTGTGGCTCTATCAATGATTTTAATAGATCTTAGAATATGTCTTGCACTTCATTTTGTTAAAGCCCATTTACCTGAATCTGGTTGTATTCGTATTCAGCCATTAACCAGGTTCAGTTGAGTTCAAAAATCAAGGAAATAAGTAAATCCAATGCAATTTCTAAATGCTCCTTGCAATAAAACAATATCAAAGGTGGAAGAAGGGTGATTTTATGTCTGGTCATTTATTTACATACTGTATGTAATAGGCTTATCACCTAAGGGAACCACCAGGAATGGCTGGTAATATGTTCTCTAATATATTTGGATGCATTAGTTTTTGAATGTCCTTGCATGGAGATGATTAGAGGCCAAGAATGGGCATGCATCTCACAACTTCTTTCAGTTAGTTTCTTACACTGAACTCACCAAGCAGCCTTCCATTACTGGGATAACATGTTTCAGAAGAAATGCTTCCATAAAGGTTTTATTGATAACATTTATTTGTCCCGTGATCTTTAACTCACAGGAAACCCAAAAGCAGCAATTGCATAGGAGTCCAGCATCTTCAAATTCTTCTTCAACTTATCAGGGCTAGTTCAACAAAAACTGAAGTCCTACATGCAGCTACATATGGCAACCTGAGTAATGGCAATAAATACATTCGGGTCAGACTTTTTCTTGTCCTGAGAGAAAAGAAGAGAAGTACCAAATTGTCAAAATAAATTTCAAACCTTCAGCCAAAGACGTTTTCAGGAAGATCAAACAATTCACACTTTATTTTTGCTTTTAATACTCCATCCATTAAAGCAGCAACCAAGCTAACAGCGGGCAAGTTAATCCATCGTGAATTGTCAAGTCCATGACTGGCGTTTCCATTCATTAGATAGTCAATTTTCTACTTAATATTTGAAAGGAAGTACTTACTTTTTATTGTTGACCTAAGTAATGGCATTACATTTCAAAACGGAGAAGCCAAGAACAATGAAAGGTCTTGGTCTATCTTTTGGCCAAACAACTACGCCCTGCAGCTGGTTAAATAGCAACAAAGCTCAAACCAGTTTGAGAGCACCCACAAACTCATAACAGATGTAGCTATTGATTTTGTTACACAGACTATTTGGTAAGATATACACTATGCCTTACAAAGTGTTGAATGAAACAGGTCCATACTTTACGATCAACAAAATTAATTCATATCATTCTTCTTTGTAAGTTTTGTTTAATTTAGAGATACAGTGCGGAAAAAGGCCCTTCGGCCTACCAACTTCATGGCGACCAGCGATCCCCGCAATCTTGTGCAAACAATCTTTCCAACTAAAATCCTGAGTGTATGCGAAAGAAAACAAAAATGAATGGAACTCTAAAGGAAGGAACTTTGTTTGAATGTTCGAGCTGTTTGCACGAACAAGTAATAGTTCAAGTTCATGGGTCATTTGGCACATAATTTTGACCATAATGAGATGAATAGCGCATGTTATTCAATGTGGAACAATATTTGCTATGTTACTAAGATCTTCAAGTCCTACTTAACCTCTCTTTTATACACTTCCCCACATTTGGTTTAAGTATCATCTAATGCAAAGTGAGTCAACTTTTACCGTAATGAATAAACATTCCACAACATCTTTATTTGGCAGTCAAAATGTCATCACGCCACCATTGCTGTGTAATAGACTTGATGACTAACTCTGGAATCCACCTGAACAAGCAATGGGATAACCACCAACTCTTTGAAAATATGCTGCTCTGAAATATTTTTTGTGAAGGGAGACCAAAATAGTTCAAACAAGAGGAAAACAGATTTTGAGGTATCTGTTGAAGAGACAGAGTCTGCACTGTTAGAGTGAGGCACCAAACAAGTGTCCCACAAAGACCAGTCTTGGGTTAGTGATTCATTCTGGCCTTCTGTACATAGGCTTTTACTAATAATAAATCAGTTAAATAAAGTTTTTTTTTCTGGCCATATTTTCCTTCCCCATTCATGTTGTGCACTAAAAAGCACCCACAACCCATTTGCCGTCTATATATTGGTAGTTCACTCTTAATGTTAAAGCACCTTGAACTGTTAATTACAATTTCACCTATGAAGTTCCACTTAACAAAGCAGAGATTGAAAATATATTTCATCTTGCTGAGGGTTTGCTGAGATTCAGTTGAATTTAATAACAGTACGATGGACTCTAAATGAATGATGTATGGAGGGTAAAATGCTCATGAACATTTTCCCTCAAAGGTTATGAAACAAAAGTCAAACACCATCACATAGAGATAGTGACATGATGGCATTAAATTAAATCAAGTCAATTGTCACCTCAGTATTATTGGCAATGGACAATAAAGTAATTGCTTTTCAAAGCTACACCAGAGTGCATTCCATAGAACCACAAAGAGCGTTAGAGTCATAGGAATTTAGGATGGAAACAGGGCCTTCATCCCAACTTGCCCATGCTGACCAAAATGCCCCATGTATATTAGTCCTACCTGGCCCATATCTCTCTAAACCTTTTCTATCCATGTACCCGTACAGATGTCTTTTAAATGTTTTTATAGTACCTGTCTCAACCTACATCCTCTGGCAGCTACTTCCATATACCCATCAACCTCAGTGTGAAAAAGTTGTCCCTTATTAAATCTTTCCCCTTTCATCTTAAACCAATGTCCTCTGTTTTTTGATTTCCCGTACTCTGGGTAAAAGGCTCTGTGTATTCATCGTATCTATTCGCCTCTTGGTCTTGCACACTTCTATAAGATCACCCCTCATCCTCCTGCACTCCAAGCCATAGCCCTAGCCAGCATAATCTCTCCCTGTAGCTCAGGGCCTCAATACTACATCATTATTAAATTCTAATCACTTCATGACACATCTACTGTCCTTTGATTTTGAGTTCTTATGGACAATTCAGGAAGTACTTCAACTGTAATAAAACCCATTAATCATAATGGATTAGAATGGGAAGATGAAATGATAAATGAAACTCGTGAAGCACAAATATGCTGATGAAGATTTGATGTACTGAAATACATGTGATATTTTAGTGGAGAGATTACTTTGTGGTGCAGTCCAAAAATATGCCCCCGTATGTAACTTAAAAGAAAAGTATATCTAAAGTAGCAAATATTTAACATGGACAAATCTCCACTGACTTCTTGCAGCTCAAATATATTTGGTGTATCATTCCACTATAACAGCAAGTGTCTGTCAGCTATGACCTTTTTCACTTGCCGGGGAAATACCATCACTCATCAGCAGAAACTAAGTTCCATGGGTTTCTGCCAATATCATGACAACAGGTTGCCAATGGTATAAGTGTGAACTGCAGTGGGTATATAAAATATCAGCTTTGGACAACTCGTGCAATATAAACATTTTCAAATAAATCCATCCCTTGGCAGTTATTAAATACTGGCACTAATTCTGAGATTTCCCACATCCATAGGGGTTGAAACTATCCATCTTTTGCAAATATTAGCAGAAACATCTTCAGTGAATGAAATACTTCCATTGCCTTTGAATTTTTTCAAATCCCTTATTTGTGATTTTTTTTTGTGTCAATCATTTCATAACACTTTGCAAAACTTGAATACTTCGTAAAAGGCAAACTTGGCCATCTCATTCACTTGTTCTCCTCACTCTCGGCGCAGAGACATTGGGCCATTTCAGTCTCAGAACAAACACGGTCCAAGACAAAGTTTAGATTAGTTTTCATTAAGTTTAGTTTGGTTCAGAGATACAGCATAAAAACAGGACCCTTCGGCCCACCGAGTCTACACCAACTAGCAATCCCTGCACATTAACACAAGTCTACACACAATAGGGACAATTTACACTTATATCAAGTACACAAACCCAAGCCAATTAACCTACAAACCTACACATCTTTGGAGTGTGGGAGGAAACCGAAGATCCTGGAGAAAACCCACACGGTCACGGGGAGAACGTACAAACTCCATACAGACAGCACCCGACTCTGTATGGCTTTGAGTAAAATTATTGATTTTTTTTTAAACAAAAAATAATATTTGATCTATTTTGTTACTAACTAGACTTTAATCAGAATCTAAAGGGATTCAGTGGTAGTCAGGATCGAACCTGGGTCTACGGCGCTGCAAGCGCTATAAGGTAGCAACTCTACCACTGCGCCACCATGCCGCCCAAATTAGTTAAGTAAGAATACTGCAGTGAAACTCAATTGAGTCTGAGGTGTACCAAGAAAGCACATACCTTGTGTGGAAATATTTGCATCCCCATAATACTCTGGCAGAAAAAGAGGTGCTTTTGAGGTGCTTTGAGGTGATTTTGGGTGAAAGATAAATCACTATGTACAAAGCAGGCTCCAGCTGGGTTGAAGAGCAAATGGATGAACCAAGCAGACATGGCGGGACTGTCGTATGTTGAAAGGCTGGAGCAATTAGGCTTGTATACACTGGAATTTAGAAGGATGAGGGGGGATCTTATTGAAACATATAAGATAATTAGGGGATTGGACACATTAGAGGCAGGAAACATGTTCCCAATGTTGGGGGAGTCCAGAACAAGGGGCCACAGTTTAAGAATAAGGGGTAGGCCATTTAGAACGGAGATGAGGAAGAACTTTTTCAGTCAGAGAGTGGTGAAGGTGTGGAATTCTCTGCCTCAGAAGGCAGTGGAGGCCAGTTCGTTGGATGCTTTCAAGAGAGAGCTGGATAGAGCTCTTAAGGATAGCGGAGTGAGGGGGTATGGGGAGAAGGCAGGAACGGGGTACTGATTGAGAGTGATCAGCCATGATCGCATTGAATGGCGGTGCTTGCTCGAAGGGCTGAATGGCCTTCTCCTGCACCTATTGTCTATTGTCTATTGACATGAATGCTGTCAGTGCACTGAATGCTGCTATATAAAGAACCCTGCCTTTGTGAATGTAATTCATCTGAATAAACAATTTATGCTTGCAGTGTATACAATGTCTTCAGCTGCAAGCAGTCCTGAAATATGTTGCTGGTGCAGCTGAAAAAAAACCATGGGATAATAAACCAAACTAATTATATTTTGACGGGACCAGGAAATGCAGATGCTGGAATCTAGAGCAGAGCACAAAGTGCTGGAAGAACTCAGCTGGCCTGGCAGCATCTGTGGAGAGAATGGCGAGGCGATGTTACAGGTCAGGACCCTTCTTCAGAAACCTCAATTATAATTTGTCATCAGTACACTGCTTTGAACTGTCTGCTCTTGCTCCTTACTCACATGGTAACTAACTCCTAATGTCAATGCAGAGCAATTAACAGCATCCATTATATTGCTCACTACATGTTTGAACCTGGACTCACAACTCGATGCGTTTATGCATCACATTTTGGCTAATTTAGCCATTTGAGATCTGCAAACAACTTTTTACTGAGTTAAAAAGAGCGCCTGTACAATTAATGGATTTCTATGACTAGGATTATGCTGCTGACCAGTCTGAGATCACCTGTCCTGTTGTTGAAATTCTTGCTCCTTTCATACAGGAAATATACTTTCTTGCAAATGAATGCTCTGTTTATCCATTTATAACCATAATCCTGCACTGTTAGATTACACAGCTTTAGTTTAGTTTAGAGATGCAGCACGGAAACAGGTCCTTTGGCCCTCCGAGTCCGTGTCAACCAGTGATCCCCGCACACTAGCACTATACTACACACACTTGAGACAATTTACAATTCTCCCAAGGCAATTAAACTGTATAAACCTGTATGTCAGAGAAAACCCACCCAGGTTACGGATGGGGAGACGTACAAACACTGTATAGGCAGCACCCGTAATCAGGAACGATCCCGGGTCTCTGGCAATGTAAAGCAGCAAATCTACCACTGCGCCACCGTGCCGCCCTAAAGCTGATCTATTGAACACTCCATGAACTGAACTCAGTTGTTCAAATAAATTGCAATGCATTAGTAACTTTAATACAGAAAATACTCTGAGGTGGCTCAGCATGTGCAGACTGTGTAGAACCTGCTAATGTACGGAGATCACATAACAAATCTATTTCAATACCATGTCCCAAATCCTCCACCTCTGCCACCAAGTGGCATGGGGACGTCAAATACCTGGGACCATCATCATCTGCAGCTCTATAGGACCTTAGTTAGGCCACATCTGGAGTATTATGTGCAGTTCTGGTTGCTTTATTACAGGAAGGACGTGGAGGTTTTGGAAAGGGTCCAGTTACCAGAATGCTGACTGTATTAGATAGAGGGTTTCAGCTAGTTATCCAACATTAGAGTTGGACAAACAGATTGTTTTCTCTGGAACGTCGGAAGTTGAGGGGAGACTTGATAGAAGTAGTTAAAGTTGTGAGAGCCATAGAGAGCCATAGATAGGATAGACAGACAGAACCTTTTTCTCAGGGTGAAAATGTCCAACACTTATACAACACTAGAGGGCACTAAGATAGCTATAACATAGCTATAAATGTTTAATGGAGATGTGTGGGGCAGGTCTTTTACACAGAAAGCATTGGGGGCCTGGATCGCATTGCAAGGGGTGGTGGTGGGGGCCTGGATCGCCTTGCCAGAGGTGGTGGTGGGAGCCTGGATTGCATTGCCAGGGGTGGTGGTGGGGGCCTGGATCGCATTGCCAGGGGTGGTGGTGGGAGCCTGGATTGCATTGTCAGGGGTGGTGGTGGGGGCCTGGATCGCATTGCCAGGGGTGGTGGTGGGGGCCTGGATTGCATTGTCAGGGGTGGTGGTGGGAGCCTGGATTGCATTGTCAGGGGTGGTGGTGGGGGCCTGGATCGCATTGCCAGGGGTGGTGGTGGGGGCCTGGATTGCATTGTCAGGGGTGGTGATGGGGGCAGATACGATAGTGGCATTGAAGCGGCTTTTAAATAGCCACATGGAAGTTCAAGGAATAGAGGGATATGGACCATGATCATGAGCAGAAAAGATCATTTAACTTACCATTATGTTCAGCACTAACATTGTTGGCTGAAGGGCCCACTCCTGTGCTGTACTGTTCTATGTTCTATGTTCTATGTTGTATGTTCTGACAGATCTCCTCCGAGTCATTCACCTGATTTAGAAATACCATTCTTTATTATTACAGGGGTTTTACACTTAAAATCCCTGGTAATTATTGGGGGAATACCTTATTTTGGCGATCTGCTTCGGATTAAGTAGAGAACATAACATTTCTCAACTGGGATATAGAATAGACTATAACTGTTGGCTTTGCCAGTGATGCCCGCATCCTATAAATATATAATAGAAATGCATGGAAACCCAGCAGATCAGACAGCATCCCTAGAGAAAATGGGTTGGTGAGATTTTGGGTCGAGACCCTTCTTCAGAATGATCAAAGGGATTTGGAGAAATGCAGGGTTCAATGGAGAATTATAATTATAGGGCTGGAGAAAATGACAAAGATAGGGAGAGATGAGGTCAGGAAGTAATTTAAGCTCCATGTAGATGATACTATCCTCTACTATCTATTGTAGATGACACACATGTCATTAGCCAGTGGTGGATGGAGCGGATATTTAGGGTGGTCCATGGGATACCGAACAGGTTGACTGCTTTGACCAAGTGCTGATAAGTTTTTTTTTAATATTGATGGAGCTGCAGTTTTCTAGGCAAACACAGTTCATCAATTGCCACTGAAGAGGAAGCTACTGATAAATGTAATCCTGAAGCAATGGAGGAATCCATTGTAGGTCAGTCAGCAATGAAGGACGTTATCATCTGAAGTGAGATAATGTAAGAGTAACAGTATTTAGATTCATTGAAGTTTGGTTTAATTTAATTTAGTTTAGTTTAGTTTAGTTTAGTTTAGTTTAGTTTAGTTTAGTTTAGTTTAGTTTAGTTTAGTTTAGTTTAGTTTAGTTTAGTTTAGTTTAGTTTAGTTTAGTTTAGTTTAGTTTAGTTTAGTTTAGTTTGGTTTAGTTTAGATTAGATTAGAGATGCAGTATGGAAATAGGGCCTTAGGTCCAACGACTCCGTGCCGACCAATAATCACTCATACACTAGTTGTTTCCTAAACAGGAAATCGGAGCTTCAACGAAACGCATTTATCTGGCACCACTCCAGTAAAGAATGCACTATATGTGATGCTTACATCATGTACAAATGCATGTTTAATGGCATTATTCCACCTTCTGACCACTAAACGTATTTAAATAGCAGTATATAAATATACCACAGGGCCTTCACTCTGAAGTAAACGTGCATAAACAGATTGGACCGTCCCCTCAAAGTAGGTAAATAGTGTTGTCTTGGTAGAACATCTTGCTGAATTGCCGAAGCAGGTACAGAAGCTGTTGCTGGAAACCTTCATCTGCTGATTACAATATGGAAAAGTCAGTAAGATAGATCAATTGTATCGAAATCTTGCAAAAATGTTAAATTGTTAAAATTTGAAAGAAAAATGTCAAAATAGTAACATAAAATTGATCATTTATTTGGTAATATAATGTAATATTAGTAGGTAATTTTGAATTATTTAATTCTGATGAGGCATTATTATTCAATGAATGCGTGGAAGGAACTTTGTAAGTTATTTTAAAGCATGATTCCTGGGATGAAAATGACAAACAGAGGCACTCAATGCGCTCCTGGTTTTGAATTAAACATTGCTTTTATCGTTAAATCAAAACAGATGTTGTCCATTTCCCAATTCAATTAAGGAATTATTTTTACACCTGCCAAATTATATTTGGCACATAAACAGTAACTGCATCACCATGTAAGTTTTGTGATACAGTGGAATGTGTAAGAGGCTTAATGGTCACAAAGGACCCAGGCATCAGTTGTTGAATGGGAAATTCCCACGTCACATACAGGATGCGAGCTAAATTTATTAGGAAGTGAAATTTACACAATAAAGTCCCAGATGACGTGATACCCATCACTCAAAAACATAGGGATCATGCACTAGGTTAGCAGCTTAGTGACTTTTTTTTTTTCAAATAATTGACATAATCATAAACACTCTTATGAAATAGAAGGTGTGTGAACTCCACTAATCATGAAATTCAAGGCAAAAAAATCTCTGTAGCGTAGCATGTACAGGTGCTGTTTTCAGTAGGTTCATGACTGCATGTGTCTACAAATGATTTCAAGTTGAAAGACAGCATGAATAATATTTTATTTCTGATGCCTTAAAGTTGTTTATTCTTTATCAGTTCTTTACTTCCCTGTCACAGACTAACTGTTACTTGGAGTTTTGTGGAGCTAATTTACTTGTCACCTGGCATTTGAGGGTTTCACTGCACAAAACAAAACAAACTATTCAGCCCATGTGTTCTACTTTAAATGCTTGTTATTCTTCCTGTCAAATCTTCACCTTTTTAAAACTAATGTCTCCCCTCCCCATATCTTTAAGTATTCTTGCTTAGTGATTAACTACCCTCTTTCAAATCCAACTTATCTTGTAGTAACATATCAAGGTTTCTTCAACAGTGCATCCTGACCTACAGATTCCACAGCTCAGAAGGAAATGTACAGGGGGTATTTGGGACCAGCATTAGTATCAAGTTCCATCCAAGTCATACTATCTGGACCACACATATACTCTTGGTCATGGATTAAACTCCAAGACCATCAGAGTCAACAGCATCTTCTCCATGAATTCTGCAGGTGTTCAAGAAGAAGGCTCATTGGAGACACAAGAGACTGCAGATCTTAATATCTTAAGCAAAACAGAAATTGCTGGAGGAACTCAGTGGGCCAGGCAGCATCGGTGGCATGGAATGGACAGACAATGTTATGGGTCAAGACCTATCCTCAGATTGATGGAGTAGAGAGGAGATAGTCAACAGAAAAAGATGAGGGGAAGGGATGAGACAAGAGTTAGTGATAGCTGGATTCATGTACAGTGGGGTTAATTGGCAAATGAGTCAGGTCAGGGAGAAATGGGTGGAGATAGTAAGCAAGGTTGGAGATAGAGAAGACTAAAGGGTGCAAATGGTTTCAAGATGGTGGCAGCAGAGGATAAGAATGGTGCTGGTGAGTGTGCTGGGGAATTACTTACTGTAACAATTACTTTAACATCAAGGAGCTCGCAGTCTCGGGTTCAGACCGAAGTCGGGAGCTCCAAGCTGCACGAAGTTCGACAAGGGTAGATCGCCCGGCGCAGGGGAGCTGAGATCCCCCCCCCCCGATGCAGGAGCTTGATTGCCCTGACGAGGAAGGCCCGCCGCCAGCTACGGCCCGTCAACAAAAAGTTAAAGGCCCCCGACCGTTGGAGGACAAAGAAGGGAGAGATTTAACTTTTTTCCATCACAATGAGGACTGTGGAGGAGTCACTGTGGTGGATGTTCATGTTAAAATGTATTTTGTGTGTCCAGCTGCTTTTTATTGTTATGACTGTATGGCAAATGAAATTCCTCGTTTGTTGCAAAACATACCTGGTTAATAAAGTATGATTATGATTGTGATTGTGATTGTGATAGATTGTGATTGTGTCCTCGGAGGAGGTGCTCCAGGGATTCAAAGGTTGGCTGCGGAAGATGCCTGGAGCACAGAGGCTGAGCGGTGGCCATGTGAGGTGAGGTGAGGGGTGACGCATTGCAGGTCGACATGTCCAGATCGATGTGTTGGTGGAGTGGGCCGCTGGAAGCCCGGGAATAGCCAGGGCTCCATTGTATCGGGCATAGCTCCACGTGGCCAGGTGAACTGATCAAATGCGGCCTGCAGCAGCATGGATCAGCAGAGGAGGGTATCGACAACATTGTCTGTCCAGGCAGACCCTGCAACTGCAACCCAGTGCTGCCACCAGGACAACAAGCCTTTATGGCCAAGTTGAGATTCTAATATTTTTAACAACTCTGAACTTGAAAGGTACAAAATGGCACTGGAAATGTACTGCCTCAGTGTAACCTATTATTCCCACACTCTTGTATTTAAGTATGATTGTGCCTATGTTTCGTAAGGTTTTTACTGAACACTAAGCAGAAAAAGAAATGTCACTGTACCTTGGTACGTATGATTATGAAGTACAATTGGACCAATGAACCACTGAACCATTAATAAAGAAGAAAGAAGGTGAGTGAAATGTAGAACGACAGGAAGGATGGTGGGTAGATGGGAATGGATGAGGAAGGGGAGGGGGGAGAAAATAAATTGGGTGGCCCAGGGTAGGGAATAGTGGGAGATGAGCAAATGGAGGAGGGGAAAGAAACAGGGTGATGGCGGCAGAGGGAGTAGTAAGATAAGTATGCTCTGGTGGAGGGAGGGTGGAGAAAAGCTGGGTGCATAAGAAGAGTGGAGAGGAGGGGTTACTGAAATTGGAGGATTCAATGTTAATGGCGTTGGGTTGCAGGCTGCCCAAGCAGAACATGAGGTGTTGTTCTTTCATTCTGCAGGTGCCCATACTCTAGCAGTGGAAGTGGTTGAAGACAGATAGGTCAACACGGGAATGATTCAGTATTGCCTGAGCTGGGAGATGAAGGATTAAGCAATAAATGTCAGTTCTTTTTTCGGGTATGGATATCAAAATAAAAGTCCAGGAAAACAACATATGTTTCTCTCCAGCTGGAAAGAAAGATAAAGAAAACTTTTCAGCTTCAGTTTCACACACAGGGGGCTTGCTAGGGCTTTGTGTCTGGTTGCATTACTTTTTATTTGCCCTCTGTTTGGAAATAAACTGAACTGCCAGAAACAGTGCTTAATCGATTGATCCTGCCTTCAAACTTAATTAACCTGCTGAGGAAACATGTTTCTTCCAGCATTTTAAAAAAAATAACACATTATTTCAGTACACAACAAAAAGAGACAAATAAAAATACGTAATTTGAAATTGGTCTCAAACGAAAAAATATCTTTTACATTTTTTTGTCCTTTAATACTTGTAAATTTAAATTATATTTTGCATAGTGATTATTTAAAAATAAATGCAGTGACCTGATACTTACTCAGATCTGGTAAGAAACAAAGGAAGGACTTCCAAAAAGAAATCTACAGGTCAGGAATTCCTGGATGACCTGCAAAACAAGTTGCCTTTGAGAACATGGAACACATTACAAAGAACATAGCAACACTGGAACAGGCCCTTTGGTCCACAATGTCCCAGCCAAAGATGACGCCAAGTTAAATTTCCTCTGCATTCTCAGCCCCCTTCTTTACTCCTTGTACAGCCAACGACTGTGCAGCCATGCAAAAATTTAATTCAATTTACAAATTTGCAGACACCACCACCACCATTGTGGACCAGATATCAAATAATGATTAGAAGGAGTACAGGAAAGAGATTGAGAACATTGTGTCCTGGTATTGAGCCAACAGCCTTTCTCTCAATGTCAGCAGGACAAAGGAGATAGTGATCGACTTCAGGAAACGTAGCCCAGTTTGCATTGATGGCGCCGAAGTAGAGATGGTTGAAAACTTCAAATTTCTAGGAGTAAATATCACCAAACAACTTCCCCATGACCACCCATACTGAAGCAATGGCCAAGAAAGCACACCAAAGGCCTCTACTTCCTTAGAAGGCTTAGGAAGGTCAGCATATCCCCAACAACTCTCACCAACCTCCACAGATGCACCATAGAAAGCATTTTATCGACATGCAATGGTTGGTTTGGGAACAGCTCCATCCAAGACCGCAAGAAATTGCAGAGAATTGTGGACTCAGCCCAGACCATCACACGAGCCAACCTCCCTTCCATTGACTCTATTTATAGCTCACGCAGCCTCAGCAAGGCCTAACAGGTCTCTCTTTAGCCTTGCTTGATCGCACGCGACCCAGGCAACTATTTGTGTGCGAGTCACAGAAGTAGATCTGCAATCACACATCACAATTGCTCCACACTTTTAAATCTCTACTCCAACAGCAACATTTCTTACTTCAACTATAACCTTGCACTAAACGTTATTCCCTTATCATGTATCTGTACACAGTGATTACATTCTGGCTCGACTGAACTGAAACTGAACTGTACTGAGCATTATCAAGGCAAGTCACACCCTAGCCATTCCCTCTTCTCCCCTCTCCCATCAGGTAAAAGGTATAGAAGTGTGAAAATGCACACCTCCAGATTCAGGAACAATTTCTTCCCAGCTGTTATCAGACAACTGAACCATCCTAACACAACCAGAGAGCAGTCCTGAACTACTATCCACCTCATTTGGAGACTCTCGAACTATCTTTGATCTGACTTTACCTTGCACTAATCGTTATTCACTGTGAATGGCTCGATTGTAATCATGCATTGTCTTTCCACTGACTGGTTAGCACGCAGCAAAAGCTTTTTACTGTACCTCAGTACACGTGACAATAAACTAAACTGAACTGAACTAAGTGTGATCATGTCCCTCCCAATGATTTTCAGAAGATTTCCCACTTGATGGCAGCCTGTTTGACTGGGAACCAGGTAAGCAAAACAGTAGTTAGTGAATAATATCTATTAACTCACAAATTATGGTATGTGTTAGAGATTGTGATGAGGAACAGGAAGTGGGGCAAGGAAATGTCAGCGATGGATCAGGAGGCAGTGGGAAAACTCAAGTTGAAGAAGGAAGTAGGAGGTCAGGAGGTGAGTTGAAGATGATGGGTGGAAGGAAAAAAGAGATCATGTACAGAGTTGAGCTTATGAGCAGAAGGAAGGAGGATATTGTACGTAGAGGTGAAAACAGGGAAAGTAGAGATTACAAATGAGAACACAAGAGAAGCAAGACAAAGGCGTTGTTACCCAATTTCATCCCAGCCACTTCCCCACCTGGTTCCATCTGACTGTTATAATTCACCCCCACCTCAGAACACCATTGGCCACTGTCTCACACCTCCCTCTCTCGTCTTTATGCTGTCTGTTTTCACTCTCCACATCAGTCCTGATGCAGGGTCTCAACATGAAATATCCTTCTCCTACCCCCCCCCCCCCCCCCCCCCCCCATCTCCTTGGCAGATGCTACTCATGCCGTTTAGTTCTTCCACCAACTTGTTTTGTATATTGTAGATGGGAGCCTCAACCATCAGGGTCTTGAACCACACTCTACAACTCTAACCACAGCCCACCTCAGCACCAAGCTGCTATGGGCATTGTATATGGTTGTATCATATACTTCAACTTGCACTGTTGTAGTCTGGTTACAGTATAACTGATAATTTGTGTAGGAAAGAAACTGCAGATGCTGATTTAAATCAAAGGTAGACACAAAATGCTGGAGTAACTCAGAGGGACAGGCAGCATCTCTGGAGAGTCTGAAGAAGGGTCTCGACCCAAAACATCGGCCATTCCTTCTCTCCAGAGATGCTGCCTGTCCTGCTGAGTTACTCCAGCATTTTGTGTCTACTTAACTGATAATTTATTGTTTTATTGATTATTGTATCCCTATTTGTTGTGTTCTTGTGTTAATGTGTCTGTAATGCTGCAGTCAGCAAGAATTTCATTGTTCCAGAGCATATGTCAATTAAACAAGCTTGACTCTCTTGAATTTGAGATAGAGAGGTGAAAGAAGTAAGAGTGTGATTGTTATTGGGAGTTAGATTGGAAAAATATGGGAAGCGGAGATTGAGGAACGTGATTGAAAAAAAGGGATAAGTGCATAAGATCATAACTCCCTCTGCGTTTTTCAACGAATCTTCTCTGTCTCTCAAGACTTTTCTATTTCATTATCTCCCTGAGAATAGTGAGAGCATTGTGGATTGCCAGAGAAGGGAGATAGTGATGTAGAAAAATCTTGGGAGACTGAGAGGATTCATTGAAAATGACATAGGGAGTTGGGACTGGGTGAGAGATTATATTACAATTACAAATTGGACAACAGGGAGTGAGTGTGGGAAGAAGATGACCACAGGTGATGTGGAGAATGGGGAATAGAAGGTAGATTTTAGGAGCAGTTGGATGGGTTTTTATCTATGTAGCCAGGATTGGGCAATAGGAGGAAATGAGTTGAAATCTAATGTGGGAGCAGGAAAACACAGAAAACAAAGAAAACTGTGGTAATTAATCAGAGATCATGAGTGAGTTGGAAATGGTTGGATGAAAAAGAGTTTGAGGGGATGGATGTCATGTAATTGCTAGATGTCTAATGTTGTTCACTTATTATGTCAGAGGGCCATGTTTCTACCCCATTCAATCAGAAGCCACAATAACCTTCTGGATCAGTCCCTATTGCATCTCAATAATGAGCCCAGGAAATTGCAGCTCCATGGCTTGAAAAATATCCTCCTGAAGGTTTGTCTCCAACACCATCTTCATTAAAGCCTGATGGGGAGTTAGACAGGAATTGGGGCCATTTGAGATTTTAGATATATTTAAGAGAGAGTTAGATATAGGATAGATTCAAGAAATAGTTAGATACAGCTCTTAGGGCTAACAGAATCGGGATATGGGGAGAAAGCAGGAACGGGGTACTGATTTTCGATAATCAGCCATGATCATATTGAATGGTAGTGCTGGCTCGAAGGGCTGAATGGCCTACTCCTGCACCTATTTTCTATGTTTCTATGTTAAACATTTGTAATTCTATCTTGTACAACCACAGGTAGGATATATATGTAGGATATATAATTCCTCATAATTTAAAAAGTTGAAACAAAATATGTTTTTTGCAAGTTTCAACTAAATAAGTGAGACTACTTATTTTAATTTAAATCGATTCAACATTGTTTCAGATGTACATAATGCATATTGGTACGTGGGCAAGAACTAGTCATTTGGTTGTGAGAAAGATTATCTGATCACATTGTTAGCCATGGAACTTAGTTCATCAAAACTGTCAAAGAGTAATAATATTCAGTGATCAATACTCAGGTTGTCATTTTCAAGATGTTGCAGGAGCGTGGTGGATCTGTGTGCTCTTCCCAGAGAGGGATCTACTATTATCCGATACAATCACTCTGCTTTTTAAAAATCTCTTTCCTGCCTGTAAACCTAACTATATTCTGCATTCTGTATCTTCCCCTTTGCTCTTCCTATTTTACTTGAGTTTGACTTGATTGTATTTATGATTGTACTATCTGATCTGGCTGGACAACATGGAAAACAAAGCTTTCCACTGTATCTCAGTACAGGTAACAATAACAAACCTTATAAGAGGTTATAAGAAGGCAGGAGAATGGAGTTAGGAAGGAGAGATACTGTAGATCAGCCACGATTGAACGGTGGAGTAGACTTGATGGGCTGAATGGCCTAAGTCTACTCCTATTCCTTATGACCTTATGACCTAAATCGTGATCCAGTAGATCCCACTCACGTCTTTCAAAATGAATTGCCAGCGGGAGAAGTCTGAGGAAAAGCAAGAGTAGAATTAGCCCAGGAGGCTCCAAAGGAAACAAATGCCAGAACACTTTGCGTGCTTCATATTTGATTGCTTATGAAGTGTGGTCTCTGTTCTCATGTAGGGAAATTTGTCAAGCAGTTATGCATAATAAACAGAAAATTAATAAGGGACCATTTTTTTTCTGCTGTGAAGGAGAAATTTTGGCCAAAATATCAAATAATCCCTTCCTTTTTTTCATACTGCTTGTAAAATCCAGTGTTTGTTTAACTCACAGAAAACACTTTTGCCTGAGTCATAAAATTGATTAAATGGAGAAAATGATGAGGAGGGCAGCACTGTTGCAGATTGAGGTGGGCAGGCAGCATTTGTGGGTAGTGAAACAAAGTTTACATTTCAGTCAATGACCTCTCAGCACAACTAATGGATCGATATTTACAGCAGCCACAGTACTTTGCTTTTGTTGGTGATCAATTTGCTGTTTGTGGAACCTTGCTGAGTGTAAATTGGCTGTTTTGTTTATCTGTTCAACAGAAACTGCACTTCAGCAAGCAAATAACCGGTTGTAAAGCTCTTTGCTGAGACTGTGATCAACAACGTGTTGCTTTTGTTGACATCCACTTGAGCAATCAATGGGGCCTTTTGTTTAGCATCGAATGCAAAAAGAGAAGGGGAATGATTTATCTGTTGTCTCTACCACTCCACGCACATAATGATGACTCGATGAACATTTCATTTCTGCTGCTGCATCCACGTGAGTGGAAGGTGCTTTGTGACTCCAAATACCAATCCAAATTCTTCATTCATTAATTCATTCATTTGTTAAGCAGTAAGCAGCATGCAACCCTGTGAATGCATCCCTGACCATTCCAGCTTTCTGAGGAAGGATGTGTTGGCGCTGGAGAGGGTCCAGAAGAGGTTTATGAGAATGATCCCACGAATGAGTGGGTTAACATATGATGAGCGTTTGACGGCACTGGGCCTATACTCGCAGGAGTTTAGAAAGATGAGGGGGGACCTCATTGAAACTTACAGAATAGTGAAAGGCTTGGATAGACTGGATGTGGAGAGGATGTTTCCACTAGTGGGAGAGTCCAGGACTAGACATCACAGCTTCCTCTAGGAAGGAGATGAGGAGGAATTTCTTAAGTCAGAGGATGGTGAATCTATTGCCACAGAAGACTGTGGAGGCCATCAATTCATATTTTTAAGGCAGAGATAGATCGATTCTTGATGAGTACGAGTTTCCAGGGCTATGGGCAGAAGGCAGGAGAATGGGGTTGAAAGGGAGAGATAAATCATCACAGAGAGAGAATGGTGGAATAGACTTGATGGGCTGAATGGCTTAATTCTGCTCCTATAACCAATGATCTTATGAGAAAAGTGCTGGAGACTGAGTTCTCTGGTCATCTCCACCACCAATACTGCCCCTCCTTCTTCTGCAGCTGCCTTACTACAAAATAGCTTTCAAACTAATCATTAATCCTGGAAAATATCTTCTGGAAGTACCTTGAGGAACCTACTGGGATCACCCACCTAGCAGCAATTTTGATCTCACTGATGGAAAATGTAGTCATCCTACCATTTGATTTCACACGGTGAACAGGGTGGTGTTAAAATTAGGTCCCAATTAGCTTCTTACTCATAAATCAGCCAACCTTAAATTAGATGCCCTGTTAGTGCTGAGTGAACATGCACATCAAACAAGCCAATTGCAAAGCAAGATGAGAAATGCATTATAGACAATAGACAATAGACAATAGACAATAGACAATAGACGGTAGGTGCAGGAGTAGGCTATTCGGCCCTTCAAGCCAGCACCGCCATTCAATGTGATCATGGCTGATCATTCACAATCAGTACCCCGGTCCTGCCTTCTCCCCATGCCCCCTGACTCCGCTATCATTAAGAACTCTATCCAGCTCTCTCTTGAAAGCATCCAGAGAATTGGCCTCCACTGCCTTCTGAGGCAGAGAATTCCACAGATTTACAACTCTCTGACTGAAAAGGTTTTTCCTCATCTCTGTTCTAAATGGCCTACCCATTATTCTTAAACTGTGGCCCCTGGTTCTGGATTCCCGCAACATTGGGAACATATTTCCTGCAGATCACGGAGCATTAACTACAGAGCACAGCCAGAATTTTCCATTTCTAAAGAGGGGGCAGGGAATTGGACGGAAAGATTTTCTCAAGGTTATCGGGGCCTGAAATTGCCAGGCTTGTCTACTCCATGTTTCATTTCAGACTCATAACAGGACTCAAAATTAACTTCCCATTTATGCAACACGCCATTATCTAAAGAGGCATTTCCCTGATTCAGGTGGGTGCATTGGGCACTTAAGTTAAAACTGGATGATTTATAGGCAAGAAGCAAACTGGTGTTTAACTTCACTGCTGCCCTCTGCACACTGAGAAACCAGTTGTTAAGAAGACTATATTTTACATCAGTAAAACTATAACTGCTTCCAGTGCATATCGCTGGAATCATTTGAAAAGTTTCCATCCTATTCTCTCAAAAAACCATACAGTGTGGAAGCAGTCCCTTCAGCCTTCCTTGCTCACAGCGCCCAACATGCCCCATCAACACTAGTCCCACCTGCATGTGTTTGGCACATATCCCTCTAACCCTTCCCTACCCATGTACCTGTCCAAATGTTTCTTCAACGTACGATACTTACTTACTGCAAGTAAGTAAGTAAGTAAGTAAGTACAGGCATCTGCAGGAGAAGGAAGGACAGAAATGCTGGTGAAGAAAACCCTCAAATCAAAGGGCAGCTCAGTGGTGCAGAGGTAGCCTGCTGCCTCATGGTGCTATATACCCAGGTTCAATCCTGACTAAGAGTGCTGTTTGTGTGGAGTTTGTGCATTCTCCCTGGTGGGTTTTCTCCAGGTGTTCTGGTTTCTTCCCACATTCCAAAGCTGTGCAGGTTTGTAGGTTAATTGGCCTCTGTACATTGTCTCTAGTGTGCAGGATAGAACTAGTGTATGGATGATCATGGTCAGCGTGGAATCAGTCGGCCGATGCGTCTGTTTCCTCGCTGTATCTCTATACTAAAACTAAACAAACTTGCCCTTGAAACCTGGTGTGGTCAGAGGTTCATGGGTTGTTACACTTCTTGCTGCTTTGGTATGAAGGTATGAAGAACCCGCATTCAAGCAGCACCTTCCATGTTTCCGAGCAATGAACTGATTTTGTAGTATGGTCATCGTTTTAAGATGCAAAGTTGTGAGACATTGTAATCCCCTCTCATGCTTCTAAACTCCAGTGAATACAAGCCTAGTCTTTCCTATGAAGAAAGATTGGAAAGACTAGGCTTGTATTCACTGGAGTTCAGAAGGATGAGAGGGGATCTTATAGAGACGCATAAGATTATAAAAGGACTGGACAAGCTAGATGCAGGAAAAATGTTCCCGATGTTAGGGGAGTCCAGAAACAGGGGGACACAGACTAAGAATAAAGGGGAGGCCATTTAAAACTGAGGTGAGAAGAAACATTTTCACCCAGAGAGTTGTGAATTTGTGGAATTCTCTGCCACAGAAGGCAGTGGAGGCCAATTCACTGGATGAATTTCAAAGAGAGTTAGATAGAGCTCTAGGGGCTAGTGGAATGAAGGAATATGGGGAGAAGGCAGGCACAGGTTACTGATTGTAAATGATCAGCCATGATCACAATGAATGGCGGTGCTGGCTCGAAGGGCCAAATAGCCTCCTCCTGCACCTATTTTCTATGTTTCTATGTTTCTATGATTCCAAAGGGAGCAGCAGGCACCAAATCCAGACCATTCCATGTGCACATATGAGCTCCGACCGTCAGTAATACTTCCACATATTTCCTCTGCTACATTATTGTTTATGGGAAATAGTGAGATTATCCACCGATTCAGCTATGAGCTGGTTTGTTACTAGTCCATCACAATAAATTAATCCTATAATAGTAAGCCAGTATGTCAAGTGTGCAGGTCACATATTTCACCCACATGTCCCTTAAAATTGTAACCTGAATCCTAACTGCATCATTATGTAGAGCCACAATTCGCATGTGACAGAGGCCCAAGATGCTGCATCAGGAGAGTCGGTGATAATGAGAAAGGATCGGCTTGAATTAAACCTGCATGAATTTGTTTTGTCCCATTAAGACCATTCTTCCAATATGGAAGTCAGCCCTGTATTTTGAATTCTTGTGACCCAAAAAAGTCATCATCCTGACTGTTTGTTTTGACACCTGTTCCTTTAGTTGGTTTAGCTCCTTCAACTGCAACTGGTATTCTCATTTGTTCAGCCCTCTCTGTTTTATTTATCTGCTGGTGTTGTGCAGGTCATTTGGGTTTTTCCCATCATTTTGAATTTACCTCATCTGCTTTTGAATCGTGCTTTTGAGTGAATTGGGGCCAGGGTGCACTGCTAGCTGAACCTGAGTTCTTTCTTGCTGCAAACGAACTAACTGGATTACAATTAGAAAGATAAGGTCTTTGAAGTGAAATACACCCAAGACATTAAAATTATGTTAGTCAGCGGTCCTGGGCAATAATTAATTTGTCATAATAACATGTTGATGGTACCATGTGGCTGATAGTATACTTTTGAGATTTTTTTATTCTCTTCATGATAGACTTTTGTGTAAATGCATTATACATTGCCACAGTCATCTTTAAATGGTTAATCGCCACAGCTGCACTTGCACAAGAATAGGCAGAAGCTTGGCAGATGCCCATCAGCTGCTACCACTGCATGCTCAAGAATAATTCACCACAGGAGATAGCAACAGAAGTGAGGAATATGCAGAAGGGCAACTGATAAAAGTGATAAAACCATCCCTGCTTAAATCAGTTGAAGTTGGAATGAAAGCTTGGATATATTAACATCTTAAAACTGCAACAAAAAAAATTGGAGTATCAGAAAAAAGATAACAGAAAAATGTATAAAAAGAGAAAAGTTAAGCATTAGAAAGGAAACTTGGAAAAGGCAAAACAGAGTGAACACAGTAATTTTTTGGGTGATTATGGAAGACAAAGATATTGCAATTTCCTTTTCTACATATGTGACTACAATTCAAAACGTTAGTTATGAAGTGCATTTTGATTTCCTGAAATCATTAAAGATGCTATGTGAATGGTTGTTCTCTGTTAAAAAATAACATTCCAGTGATTATGATATACTCCTTCGGGAGTAACTCCATTGTGTAACATATTTCAACTGTACCATGCTCACTGCCCTGCTCTTCCCATAATGAACTCCAGTCCTTGTTCCTTGCACGATTACATCTGCCCATCCATTGGACTGTTGTATTTGAATCTCAACTCTGTCACGAAACCTACTTCTAAGTGGCTATGTAGAAATATTCCCTTTATCAATTGAGTTTTTTAGGATAGATGAGCTGTTTCTGTGCATCATAGCAGCCAGCAAAGGGGCATATTGGTTGGCGTGGGTATGTTGGGCCGAAAGGCCTGTTCCGCGATGTATGACTCTATGACTCTAAATAGAAAAGGCATGGATATGACTAATTATATTCATCAACCCAAC
This sequence comes from Rhinoraja longicauda, assembly GCF_053455715.1. Classification (NCBI taxonomy): domain Eukaryota; kingdom Metazoa; phylum Chordata; class Chondrichthyes; order Rajiformes; family Arhynchobatidae; genus Rhinoraja; species Rhinoraja longicauda. Next base: position 82,907,528 of record NC_135953.1, on the reverse strand, counting down.
ATTTTTGGTAAAGATAGGCTCACCGGATGGAAACTGGTCAAGAAAGAGATGTTTGACATAGATGCTGCAGGACTACACCATCACACCAATGGCCATAAATATTCATGGATACCTGTCATGAAGAAGGGTCTCAACCTGAAACATCACCCATTCCTTCTCTCCTGAGATGCTGCCTGACCTGCTGAGTTACTCCAGCATTTTGTGAATAAATACCTTCGATTTGTACCAGCATCAGCAGTTATTTTCCTACATGGATACCTGTAAAGGTATTACAGATTACAATGATTGTATCTATATCAAGCTAATGTCAATTTTCTGTAAGCCTTGCACTATTTCAAATGCATTGAGGAACCTGGTGAGGAAAAATTGCCTGCTGCATCTGAAACATTCATTGTTTCTCTTTCCGCAGATGCTGCTTGACCTGCAGATGTTTCCATCATTTGTTGCTTTGATTTTAGGTGAAGGAAAAATTTGATAGATTAGAAATGAACAGAGGTCAAATAAAGATGGATCAGATTGACTGTAATATTGTTTCACTATGTGGTGATTGCAAAATGACTTTGAACAAGGTAGTTGATTGCAAGCAGTATTCTGTACCTACTTCAAAAGGTTTGTACGGAGAATGGTCAGGAGTTGACAATTTCACCAAAGTGAGTCAGATCCATGCATGTGCTCAGCTGATTTTGGAGTGAAAGAGTAAAAAAATCTTTTTAAAATAAAGACACATACTCCTCTGCAAAATTCATTATGGTGTGAATTTTTTGTCAACGACCTTGTATGCTGTAATGGGCAAGATATAACAAGGTATCAATTCTTTCGACTTTAGTCTTAAGAGATGCAGTGTGGGAACGGACTGTTAAGCCCACCAAGTCCACACCACCCAGTGATAACCCATACACTAGCATAATCCTACACATGAGGGACAATTTACAGATGCCAATTAACCAACAAGTAGCATATAGAGTAGGAGGGCAGGAGAAATCAATTAACCAACAAACCTGTTATGTCTTTGGAATGTGGGAGGAAACCGGAGCACTTTTAGAAAACCCGCGCGGTCACAGGGAAAATGTACAAACTCCATACAGGCATCACCCGTAGTAGTCAGGATTGAACCCGGGTCTCTGGCTCTGTATGGCAGCAACTCTACGACTACACCACTGTGCTGCCCTCAGTGGTAGCCATAAGTTTTGAAAAAGAAAGTCCTTGGATATTGGAAGTGTACAGGCAACAACTCAAACACAATGCAAGGCTCAAATGAAGCAAGTGTGCAGTTGTGCAGAATTAGTCACATCATGTACATTGACAAAGAGTGAGAGAAACTATGGGCAAGTAAAGAAATAACCATTAGGAATTACCTTTGGAGTAAAACTTTTGTTTATTTCTATTGGTCAGATATTTAACTTTGAACACAGACCATACATATTTATTATCAATTTCTCGTCCTATTCGGCAGAGGTTGCATCAAGAATGTCAGGCAGGCCGTCCTCATCTCTCTATACATTCACACGATTCAATACAGTAGTTGAAAATAAAGTGTGATTCCAGATGCATTGCCAATGTTACCCTGTAAAGAAGTAGGCATTAAGGCAACAATCAAGCATTTTGTTTATTAGCCTGCATTAATAAAAGGCTGAAGGTATAAATGGTATAATCTGTCAAAATTGCAGCACCAAGTCAACACAGAGACCTTTACAGAGTTAAAGTTGGCCTACAACTTCTTTCCAAAGAGACCACATGTTATTGTGAGTGGAGGGACCGTTAGCTTCTTGGTATCCATAATTAATCATTCAAAATGAATCAAGGTGGAATATGTTGAGTTTGGTACCACAGCAGAACACATTGGTGAAGAACAAAGAATCATTTTCTCATATCATGTCTTACCAATAGACCTAATTGTCGATAATGACTCCCAATTTTGTCCACTTTTAGATGATAGTAGCCGGGCGTGGACCCGTTGGGCCCAAATCTCTCTTGCGGGGCCAGCAACCCCCATTGGGTTCAAACCTCTCCTGCGGGGCTGGCAACCCTCTGTGCAAACCTCTCCTGCGCGCCCGGCATCCCCCGTTGAGTCCAAACCTCTCCTGCGAGCCAGGCAACCCTCCCCCAACTGACAACCCATGGACCCGTTGCCGGCTGGGGAGTTTCCCCCCCAGGGGTGGGCGAGGGGGGAGAGGAAAGGGGAGAGGGAGCTACTCACCCTGGCCCCATGCGGCCTTCGCGGCGGCCAGCAGCAGGAGAGATCTCCTCACCTCATTGGCTGCCACTCCCGTAACTCAGGTGGATTCCCCCCCCCCCCCTCTGAGTGCCAACCCTCCCCCAACTGCGCAGGCATGGACTCGTTGGTTCTGCGCATGCACGGATCCGGCGGCCATCTTGCATAAGTATTAGATCAACGGGCCCCAACTTTTTTTTCCACACAGGCTAGGATCCGGCGGCCATCTTACATAAGCATTAGATCAACGGGCCCCAACTGTATAGGCACGGACCTATTGGGTTTCCATTATGACGTTGAACACGCACACCCGTGAGTGCATGTTCAACGTCACAATGGGAACCCAATGGGATCCCAACGGGCTGACAGGCAGGGCAAGTGGAAAAGGGATTTATTAACGTTTATAAAGTGATTTAGTAAAGTTTAAAAAGTGAAAAACTTTAAAAATATAACAACGATTTGAACCGTAGGACAATGGTGAGTAAGGTGGTCCTACAATTGTTGCTCTGTCGTGTACCGTTTTGGCTGCATTTCGGGAACAGAGAAATATGCAATGAAATATATATATATATATATATATACACATACACATATACATATACACATACACATACATATATGTACAAACAAGATGACAGCTTTAGTAATATATAGATTATAAAACAAATTGGTATTAAACACACACTTATTTATTTTATTTTATTTTAGAGATACAGTGTGGAAACAGGCCCTTCGGTCCACCAAGTCCGCACCAACCAAAGATCCCCGTCCTTGGGACAATGTTACATTTACATCGTCAATTAACCTGCAAACGTGTACGTCTTCCTGTGAGTGTGGGAGGAAACTGAAGATCTCTGAGAAAATCCATGAAGTTCACAGGAAGAATGTACAAACTCCGTACAGACAAGCACCTTGTCATGTAGTCAGGATCGAACCTGTAAGGCAGTGGCTCTACCGCTGCGCCACTGTGCCACCATCACCCAGTATTCATTTGTGTGCTTGTGAATTGATGAGGAAGCATTAAAGAAACAAATCATGAAGTGCTTGAATTTAACAATGACACATTGATGAATAATTGTCTTTCTAAATTACAGAACTACACCACATTTCACAATATGTTATATTCTTGTTCGGTTATCAACAAGTAGAAAACTCAGATTAAGCTAAATTCAACACTACTTTAAGGAGAAACTCAAAGAGATGGAAACAAAGTTAATCACGTACTGAATTTAAGTACCGCGATGGGTTTACAGGGTACACCGTGGTTCAGGAAAGTAAAGTCCACATTTATTACGCCAACCATTGTACACACACTTTCAGCGTCACTTTGTGGTTCAGTTAGCTGAATATTAGATATTTGAACTCCCTCCTGAGATTTGAGCATGAAAATAAAAGCTGTGTGTAATACTAAGGGAGTACCAAGCTCTTTGGATGAACTTGTCTGCTCTCTCTGCCAGATATTAAAGATGCCAAGGCATTCTTTTAAAAGTCATTATTTATTCATTCCCTCAACATCACTAAAGGAAACAGGTTGCAAAATTTATCCTCAGTCACTCAGTCCTAAACATGAAATATTGTTGCATCTGCTTCTGAATTCAATTCTATTTAAATAAAGGGGTTACTCTATTGCACGTGTGGAGCTGATAACCAAGGATAAATTTCTTGATTTTTTTTTTCTCGTCACTATCGTGCTATGCACAAAATAGCTGTTGCTGTTCCTACATCACAACAGTGATCGCATTCCAAAACACTTAACTGGAATACCCCCTGAGAGGTATATTAAGAAGTTCATTAAAATCATTTTTTTAAATGCATACTCAAAATAAAAAATGCTGGAAACACTCTGGCTGGAAAGAGAAACTTAATGTTTCAAGTTGAAGAAGGGTCTCTTTGATTTTTATCTCAGTATTCCAGCACCTGCAGGTATTCTTAATGGAATTGCAATTTGTTATTTTGCAGAATCACATAGCAGTTGCAGCTCTGGATGAGGCTATACAGACTATTGAGCTCACATCAGCAATTTCCAAGAGCAATCTAACTAGTCCACTCTCCCACCCTCAGAGTTATAAATTCTTTCCTTTCAGGTACAGTTTTCAAACCTCTAGTTGAACCGACCCTGTAAGTAATCCTAACACGCACACAGTGCAAAGAAGTTTTTATCCATGTCATTTCCGGTTCTGTCGCTCATTGACCCTTTTTCTAATGGGAATAACTCCTCTCCATCAGTAGATATGTTCTCCATGAGCTGTACCTCTCAATCCTGTGTTCGAAGAACAACCCAGGTTTTCTAGTCTATCTGCAGATGAAAAGATTCTTATCCCTCAAATTGTTTTAGTAAAGCTCATCTGCACCCTCTGTAAAATCTTTACCCCTTTCTTCCAGTCTCCATATTACAGCTTCATAATTTTAAATCCTACTATGATGGCCATGAAATGTTCGTTTGACAGGTTTGGCAAGTCCTAATGTCACAAGTTCTAATGTCCAACTTTGGTCTATATGAACAATGTCATAGAGATGCCATCACCCAGTTAGGACTCTGTGCTGTTAACAATAACTCAGTTGTTGTTGACTGTGTACAGTCAGCAGAACAGAAACAACACAACCATTTTTTGGTAAAGTGCTCCCCCGAGTACACATATTTATGACAGTGATGCTGTGTTCTGGAAGACTGGAGAGAGTCAGACAGAGCGGCAGATCCATTTGTGGGGTGGGACAAAAGAAATGGGTAAGAAATCTCCTTGGGAATTTAAATAAGGAGGAAGACATGGAAACATAGGCTATTTAGTGAAAAGAAGAACTTTGTTGAAAAGAAGAGAATGGAACAAGGAGTTTGTTGAGGTATTGTGAGGCGTGGAGAGAAAGGTGCAAACGAGGAAAATGTAGGAAGGGGGAACAGGTTAAATGTTGGTTTAGATGCATCATACACAGCACATTCAGGTCCTGAGCCCAGAACTAAAGGCTTGAGGTTCTTCCAAGTGGGTTGCAATTTTATAACTCCTCATTGTCAACCATCATTTAACATTCAGAAGAGGCCCAGATAAGGGCTCTGGAATGGGGAGATGTGGCGAGCAGGATGGGTTGGATGTAGTAGGTGGTGACATTGAGAGTAGGCTGGTACCATCCCTTGGGAAGGCTTTGGAGCCAGGAGGAACATTCCTGCTTACCATGGCTGCACATGAAAGCATGTTAAAAAGAAAAAAAAACGTACCCTTTTGTTGGCAGCCTTTAGCAGTCCCTTAAAGGTATTACATTTTCTGAATAAATTTAAATGTATAACATATAACTCTTACAAATGTCTACACATCAACTAAACAACATTTCCTTCAGTACGAGTTTATAAATAGCTCAGAGAAAAAAAAATTAAATCACACTTAATCATTATTAAGAAAAGATAAATAGCCCCCAAATAAGGAAAGCAGTTTCTTTTTGCTCGACTAGAATGTCCAATGGTTATAATTGCTGTGACGGCACTAGAACTAACTTAAATGCCAGGTCTAAGTAATTTTAGGAAAATAAATGTATAAATGTCAAGTCATGAGAAGCCCAAGAATTTTATTGCAAAGTTGAATATTTTTCCTGGGAAGTGTGCCAATACACCCAGCAGAATTGTAACACATGAATGATGTCTCAGTGTTCAGGGAAACTTGGTAAAAGTTACTGATGATTAGAGCAATTTAAAGTAATTGAACAGTGACAGCCTTTTAACTGTGTTTATATTCCCCAGATATCATCCTGAATTACTAACATGTTTGCTAATGGTGTACTACGTTAATTGATTGGTTTCTGAATCCCGCCTTCAATCCTATGCTGGAATCAAACCAAAATTCAAAAAGTTACAATCTCTTTTAATTTTATTCTTTGGATTTGCAACTTATTATGAGAAAACACAAACAAGATTATTATGAAAGGACTTGCAATCCCTGGACAATACCAGAAGCACTTACATAAAATTAGCTGCTTAACTAAGATATCATGCTTTCTGCAAGCAAGAGCTACATATTCAAACAGAAACACTCCTTTGCACCCCTATTATTACTTCTATTCCTTCCTACTATTTTTTGTATCGCTGCTTGAGAACCTTGGACTTGTCAATTCGGTGTTTCACACTTTGTTAACTTCAGACCTCAGGGAATCTGAGATGTATGATATGATCATTATTTCCGGTGTCACATAATTGTCCAGTAAGTATGGAGTTCTTTAAAGTAAGAGCCTGCAATACAATGAGAGTTTGCTATGTTTGGGAGCTTGTTTTGCTTTCAGCGCCACTAATGGTGCATGTCATCTCGTGAATAAAAGATGTCAAAGTGAATGTGACTTTTTCCTGTTTTCTCAGGTGGTATTTACTTTGTCGACTCATCTGTGGCCCAGTGCTCTCTGCGTTGCTAACTGACCTTCAGCTATAGTTGGAATGCACATCAGCTATTCTATCCCTTGCACTATTGTACACAAACCTATTGACTACTTGGCCACTAATCCTAAGAACCAAGCAAAGGGGACTCCAACAATAAACAAAATCTTCTTGCTATTCTCAAGCCTTTGAATTCACTATCGTTCTGTAAAAAATACCCTAGCATCTGCTGCAAAGACATCTTAGTGATAAGGTATCCTGCGTTGGGGATAAAGGTAAATAACATTTAGAAAAGAAAATAGCATTTACTATTTTGCAGAGATTTGTTTCGCAGGCAGCACGATGGCACAGCGGTAGAGTTGCTGCTTTACAGCGGCAGAGACCTGGGTTCAAACCTGCCTACGGGTACTGTCTGTATGGAGCTTGTACATTCTCCACGTAGCCACATGGGCTTACTCCGGGGACTCGGGATCGTACCCGGGTCTCCGGCACTGCATTTTCTATAAGGCAGCAACTCTACTGATGAACCACTATGCTGCCGGTAAAATTAGTTTGGTAAAATTGTAAATTGTCATTAGCATATGTAGGACAGTGTTAGTGTGCGGTGATCGCTGGTCGACGCAGACTCAGTGGCCCGAAGGGCATGTTTCTGTACTATATCTCTAAACCAAACTAAAATATGATGGATCTGGGGACACTGGGAGAACGCGTCAGTTCTTCACAAGGGCACAGTGCTGCTTTTGGCTGAACAGTCTATGTCTCACAGAGGGCTTATACCAGATCAATCACACCTCAGTGGCTCAGTGGGCCGAAGGATCTGCTTCCGTGCTGTATCTCTAAACTAAAAAAAAGATTAATGTTTTATACCATTTTACCTTTTCCAAGTTTCAAAACCTATTGAAAACACATGGCTCTGGAGCGTAACAGAAAGACAAATTGCAGACCGAGTAAACAAGGAGAACTCAGTTATGATTGTCCATAGCTTCCAGGAGATCGCCATCAGCCTCTGAATTTATGGGGATAGAGAAGTTTAGTCCCAGAAGAATCATGCCTCGATATAAACAACCTCCCATTTCATGTGTCTTTACTCCCAATGTGCATAAGCCTATGAATTTGTGTAACATTACTCTCACAAAAGCAATCACAGCAAACTCCGGGTTCATTCTGCGCACTGCCTGGAAACTTGGATACATTGTGGACAAGCTTAAAACATAACAACCCAAGTGAGAAGCCTGTTGAAAACAACACTGCTGTATTCACAAAGCAATCGGTTATCTGGTATAAATAGTGCTTTATGAGCCATTCCAGATGTGAGAATGGAGTGAGCTATTCCAGATGTGGGAATGGGAGTGTGAATGCAGGAAGTAGAGAGCAAGACTTGCACAGCAGGATGCAGGACAGAAGCTGCCACACAAGACACTCAATGACCAACTGAGTCACAATCAAAGGAGCAGCAGACCTCTGGGGAGATTCTCCATCCATTCCTTACAGTGGTGGAACTGCCACTACTTTACCACAAGTTAAGGCATGTGGCATATATGTAAAATTGTGTTGCTGCCACTTTGAGCATTGTCTCATGTGACCAACTGTTCTCTATGTATATTTATTACAACAAAGTTTGGAGTAGAATATTTCAGAGTCTCCGGTGTGTCAGTGCCCTCTCCCTTGGATGCTGCTCTGATTCCTCTCCCTGGCTGACAGGTCAATCCCCAGGTAATGGCTGGGTCCCATGAGTTGACATTGGATTGGCCGTCTGAACCTCATCAGACTGCTCCCTAAGAAAACCCAGGCATTCTAGCCAGAGGAGAGAAGGGAGAGTGAACGTTTCATTGAGAGATAAAGTGCACAATCGGGCCCGTCGGTCCTCCAAGTCTGTGCTGACCAGTGATCTGCGCACACACTAGGAGCAATTTTACATTTATACCAAGCCAATTAGCCTCTAAACCTGTTCGTCTTTGGAGTGTGGGAGGAAACCGGAGCTTCCCAGAGAAAACCAACGCAGGTCATGGGGGAACGTGCAACCTCTGTACAGCCAACACCCGCAGTCAGGATTGAACCCAGGTCTCTGGCACTGTGACGCCCAAAGTGAAAGGAGAGAGAGAGAGAGAGAGAGAGAGAGAGAGAGAGAGGAAGGCAGAGAAGTTATTTCAATAAAACCCGATAATTCCCCCCCCCCCCCCCCCCCCATCCTCCACCACTACACCATTTGACGGGTTTTTTCCTCGGAGTAGTCAACATGTCCAGCCTGATCTGCTAGACATGTCTTCCTGCTCTTCATTTTGCAACTCCCACATTTTTGTTTATCTTCTTTTGCCCATGTCCCCACTCTCACACTGCTCTCATTCACTTACTGACTACTGTAGATAACTCTGTTAAGCACATGCTCATTCTGGTTTTACCCAAACACAGGCATGCCCCTTCCCAACCTCGCCCACAGCTTTACAAACTTCCTTTGTCTCCTTTTAACAAAATGTCTTTGACTTGAAACGTTAACTCTGTTTTTCTTCTCACAGATGCAGACTGACCTATTGAGTAATTTAGTTTAGTTTAGTTTAGTTTAGTTTAGAGATACAGCGTGGAAACAGGCTCTTCGACCCACTGAGTCCACACGACCAGCAATCCCCACATTACCACACTACATTAACACTATTCTACACACACTAGGGACAATTTACATTTATATCAAGCCAATTAACCTACAAACCTGTACACTTTGGCGTGTGGGAGGAAACCGAAGATATCTGAGAAAACCCATGCAGTCTCGGGGAGAACGCACCCGTACACGGGATCGAACCCGGATCGCTGGCGCTGTAAGCACTGTAAGGCACTGCGCCACCTTGTCACTCGTATTTCCAGCATTTTCTGATTTATTATAGTATTAATTCTGTTGCAGCAAGAACCCTGAGACAGAAATTAGATGAATGTTCGGTCAATCTGTGCTTTTTGGAGTTTCTGCTTGATGAATAGATGTTGTTTGAGGACCAAGAATGTTTATTTATTTATTTTTTATGGAACCTTGGCAGTCCTAATTAGGTTGGTGTTTATTACCCATTCCCAAGACCCACTTTGAAAGTGCTGTGTGCTTTCTTGAACTACCACAATCCTTCTGATGAAGGTACAGCCATTGTGTTGTTACATAGGAGGTTTCAAGACTTAGATCAGTGACAATACAAAAACAGACATATTTCCAAATCAGGATAACATATGAATTAGAGTACTAAAGAGTTTACCAGAATGCTGCCTGGATTCAGGGTGATTGGTTACAAGGTTGGATAAACTTACAATAGGTTGTTTTCTCTCAGATACTCAAGATAGTGAAGAGACCTGATATAAGAATATAAAATTATGAGAGGCATACATAGGACAGACAATCAGTACCTTTTTCCCCAGGGTGGAAAGTCAAAGACTAGAAAGCATAGCCTTAAGGGGAACAAGGTTTAAAGGAGATGTGTGAGGCAAGATTTTACACAGAGGATGTTGGATGCGTGGAATGCATTGTCAGGGTTGATAGACAATAGACAATAGACAATAGGTGCAGGAGTAGGCCATTCAGCCCTTCGAGCCAGCACCGCCATTCAATGCGATCATGGCTGATCACTCTCAATCAGTACCCCGTTCCTGCCTTCTCCCCATACCCCCTCACTCCGCTATCCTTAAGAGCTCTATCCAGCTCTCTCTTGAAAGCATCCAACGAACTGGCCTCCACTGCTTTCTGAGGCAGAGAATTCCACACCTTCACCACTCTCTGACTGAAAAAGTTCTTCCTCATCTCCGTTCTAAATGGCCTACCCCTCATTCTTAAACTGTGGCCCCTTGTTCTGGACTCCCTCAACATTGGGAACATGTTTCCTGCCTCTAATGTGTCCAATCCCCTAATTATCTTATATGTTTCAATAAGATCCCCCCTCATCCTTCTAAATTCCAGTGTATACAAGCCTAATTGCTCCAGCCTTTCAACATACGACAGTCCCGCCATTCCGGGAATTAACCTAGTGAACCTACGCTGCACGCCCTCAATAGCAAGAATATCCTTCCTCAAATTTGGAGACCAAAACTGCACACAGTACTCCAGGTGCGGTCTCACCAGGGCCCAGTACAACTGTAGAAGGACCTCTTTGCTCCTATACATAACTCCTCTTGTTATGAAGGCCAACATTCCATTGGCTTTCTTCACTGCCTGCTGTACCTGCATGCTTCCTTTCAGTGACTGATGCACTAGGACACCCAGATCTCGTTGAACATCCCCTCTTCCTAACTTGACACCAAAGGCAGATAATAATCTGCCTTTCTATTCTTACTTCCAAAGTGAATAACCTCTACATTAAACTGCATCTGCCATGTATCCGCCCACTCACACAACCTGTCCAAGTCACCCTGCAACCTTATTGCATCTTCCTCACAATTCACACTACCCCCCAGCTTTGTATCATCTGCAAATTTGCTAATGGTACTTTTAATCCCTTCATCTAAGTCATTAATGTATATCGTAAATAGCTGGGGTCCCAGCACCGAACCTTGCGGTACCCCACTGGTCACTGCCTGCCATTCCGAAAGGGACCCATTTATCCCCACTCTTTGCTTTCTGTCTGTCAACCAATTTTCTATCCATGTCAGTACCCTACCCCCAATACCATATGCTCTAATTTTGCCCACTAATCTCCTATGTGGGACCTTGTCGAAGGCTTTCTGAAAGTCGAGGTACACCACATCCACTGACTCTCCCCTGTCAATTTTCCTAGTTACATCCTCAAAAAATTCCAGTAGATTTGTCAAGCATGATTTCCCCTTCGTAAATCCATGCTGACTCGGAATGATCCTGTTACTGCTATCCAATGATCCTGTTACTGCTATGGTGGAGGCAGATGCAATAAAGGTGTTTAAGAGGCTTTTAGATAGATACATAGATATGCAGAGAATAGAGGGTTATGGATCATGTGCAGGCAGATGAGATTAGTTTATCCTGGCATCAGGTTCAGCATGGACATTGTGGGCTAAAGGGCCTGTTTCTGTTGTAAATGTTATATTATATGAAGGCTAATGCACCAAAATACTTCTTTATCATCCTGTCTACCTGCGACACCATTTTTGGGCAACTGTGTACCTGTACTTCTGGATCCCTCTGCTCTACATCCCTCCCCAGGGCCCTATCATTCACTGCAAAGGTCTACCTTGGTTTGACTTCTCAAGATGGAACACCTTGCACTTATCTGCATTAAACTCCATCAGCCATAACTCAGGTCACTTACCCAGCTGCCTAGGATACAGCTGTAAATTTTGATAATGTCTGCATAGTCTACAATACCACCTACTTTTATGTCATCTGCAAACTTCCTCATCATGCCTTCTACATTCACATCTAACCTTGTCAAGCATTGTAAACACGTTGCATGTTTCCAAGAGATGACTTCTCATTCTTATAAACTTTATAAGCACACACCCTGCTGTCGGCCATCACCTGGTGTAGTGTTCTCACGCACCTGCTGTCCTTGTTTTGAGCTACCGCGTAGAAACAGGCCCTTCGGCACCCGGGTCTACGCCAACCAGCGATCCCCACACATTAACACTATCCTACACACACTAGGGGCAATTTACACACACACTGAGCCAATTAACCTACATACCTGCATGTCTTTGGAGTGTGGGAGGAAACCGAAGATCTTGGAGAAAACCCACACAGTCATGGGAAGAGCGTACAAACTCCATATAGACACCACCCATAGTCGGGATCAAACCCGGGTCTCCGGCGCTGCAAGCAAGATAAGGCAGCAACTCTACCGCTGTGCCACCGTAGCCATTCAGTCTTTCCTCATTCTAGAGGTCAGAGATCGGGAGTGGCTGTGGGAATAAGTTTACCAAGTAATTAATTTGGGTTAACTGTTCTGATAGCACACAGTGTAACCATTGTAGCCAATGATAGGGTGGTTTACGGGGTGGCAGTCAAATAGGCCTCTTTGTCCTGAATGATGTTGAGCTTCCAGCAAGTGTTCTATCACACTCCTGACTTCTGCGTTGTAGATGGTGGAAAGATCTTGGGCTGTCAAGAAGCAGGTCACTCACTGCAGGCTGCCCAGACTTTGAACTGTTGCAGCCACATTGTTTACTTGGCTCGTCCAATTGAGTTTCCCTCGGATGTTAATGGTGGGTGACTCAGCGATGGTTTAATGTCCCGGATAGGTGGTTAAGTACTTTATGGTTGGAGGTGGTCATGGTCTGGAATTTCAGTAGAGCAAATGTTGCTTTCCATTTAACAGCCCATGTCTGAATGTTGTCTGAGTCTTGCAGCAAAAGGCAGGAAATGTGTAGGAAGGATGCAGGGTTTACACCAAAGATAGACACATCATGCTGGAGTAACTCAGTGGGTCAGGCAGCATCTCTGGCGAAAAGGAATAGATGACATTTCAGGTCGAGACCCTTCTTCAGATTAAGAAACAGGGGAGAGGGAAACTAGAGGAATGAAAAGAAGTAATTGGATATTTTTAAAGCAGAGGTTAACAGGTTCTTGATTAGTAAGAGTGTCAAAGGTTACAGGGAGAAGACAGGAGAATGGAGTTGAGAGGGAAAGATAGATTAGCCATGATTGAATGATTGAGTAGGCGATGGGCCAATGGCTGCTCCTATGATTTATGAACTTAATACAGAACAAATCAGTGGGCACAGATGAACAATGAGCCCACAATGGTCCTTTGTTGGCTGTGGAGGTGATAACGAAGGGATACTAACAGAGAAAATAGCAGGACTAGAGTGAGGGAGAGATGGAGAGAGAGAGGGAGTGCAAGAGTTAATTTACAGAATTGAGAATGGCATTGAACATCATGCAAACTTCAGTGAAAATCCCCACATGTGAAGTTATGCTGGAAGGTAGGTTAATGATGGAGCAGTTGAAGATGATTGGGTCCAGTACTCTATCCTCAAGAACCTCTGCAGTAAAATTCTGGGTCTGGAATAAATGATCTCCAATGAGCATAACCATCTTCTTTTGTGCAAATCCAGCCACTGGGATTCTTACCCTTTCATACCCATTAGCTTCAGTTTTACTAGGGCAGTCAGTCTCATCTCATCTCCGGAATTCAGCTCTTTGATCAATGTTTGGAATTTCCTCACTGCTCTTTGAATGCAGCCAAGGAACCTGTTATATCCACATTAGAGGGACCACAGTTTAACTTCCCATCTATAGGACTGCTGTGTAACATTATTCCACTAAAGAGCCAACCCAAATATTGGCCTGCATTTTGCTGTGGTTGGGTTTCTACTGGCATCTTCCATTAGACATCTATGTGTGTTTCCCACACATTCTTTTGTGGTAAGTTGATGAAGGTCTGAGTTGCTAATGTTACTGGAGTGGAAACTGGGCAGCTGAAACTAATGAATAGAAATAACCGAAAAATTAATTGTGCATCTAACCCAGAGAGAACTTGTCCTTGAGCTTTTTTCTATCCGGCTCATCAAATCCCTTCAGCATCTTGAATAGATCATGCTTTAATCTTCTACAATATTATTCTTTGAAACCTGTCCTTGTAATACTTTCAATGCCACATTAATCCTGGGTGAATTTGCACTGCATCCCCTCTAAAGACAATAGATTCATCCTAATAATTAGCATCAGAACCAAATGCATTCATCTAGATGCCACCTAGTCAAAGGTCTGTACAACTGTCTGAGCACGTCCTAGTTTTATCTCAGCACAAGCAACTGACTGTGCTCAGACTGCTTTGACCACTGGAGTGGCCCTGCCACCCCCAATCAAACCCACTACACCTCCTCTCCCAGCTCATGGGTAGTCAAAGTTATTGAGTATTCTACTTCCATAGAAGGCTTATGAAGTTCGGCATGTCCCCAACAACCTTCAACTTCTATAGATGCACCATATAAAGCATCTTATCGGGATGTATCACAACCTGGTTTTGGAACTACTCCATCCAAGATTGCAAGAAATTGCAAAGAATTGTGGATGGGCCCCAGACCATCGTTCAAACCAACCCCCCTTCCATGGACTCCATCTACACTTCAGGCTGTCTCAGGAAGGCCACCAGCATAACCAAGGATGAGTCTCACCCCAGTCACTCCCTCTTCTCCCTTCTCCCATCAGGCAAGAGGTACAGACTTATCTTTAATCAGATTTTATTAGACCTCAATGTTATATCTTGCATTAACTGCTGTAAGAGTTATAGAATCATAGAATCATAAAGTCATACACTGTGGAAACATGTCCTTTGGCCCAACTAGTCCACGCTAACTAACATGTCCCATCTACACTAGTCTCACCTACCTGCATTTGGCCCATATCCCACTAAACCTATCCTATCCATGTACCTGACTAAATGATTCTTAAACATTGTAATAGTACCTGCCGCAACTACCTCCTATGGCAGCTCATTCCATATACCTACAACCCTTTGTGTGTGAAAAAAAAAGTTGCCCCTCAGGTTCCTATTAAATCTCCCCCCTCCCCCACACCTTGAACCTATGTCCTCTGGTTCTTGATTCCTCTAATCTGGGTAAAAGACTGTGCATTTATCTTATCTATTCTTCTCATGACCTTGTATACCTCTATAAGATCACCCCTCAGACTCATGCGCTCCTAGGAATAAAGTCCTAGCCTGCTCAACCTCTTCCTATGGCTCAGGCCCTCAAGTCCTGACAACATCTTCATAAATCTTCTCTGCACCCTTTCCAGCTTAACAACATCTTTCCTATTACAGGGTAACCAAAACTGAACACAATATTCTAAATGGGGCCTCATTAAAGTCTTGTACAACTGTGACATGAAACCTGCCCTTCATGGTTAATCTGAGCACTGTCGATGGCTTGACTGTATTCATGTATAGTCCTTTTGTCTAGATAGTACCAAACCAAACATTTCCACTGTACCTCAGTACATGTGACGATAATAAACTAAACTAAATCTTTGTGAATGTCTTTGGCACAAATATTCAGTAACATTAGAAATATTAAGGAATAAAAATATTTGAGAAAACTAAAATATTATATTTTTAACATTGAAAACACACCCACACCTTTAAAATCATTGAAACCAACTTAAATAAATAATTAAATGAGTCTGAGGCAGGAAAGATTCTGCTCCCGAGTCTGGCTTTCAAAGTTTTGACCCTTCTGCCTATGGGAGAGTGGAGAAGAGTAAATCACTTGGGTGCGAATGGTCTTTGATTATGTTGGCTACTTAAGGATGTGTGAAGGGGAGATGGAGGCGATGGAGGGAAGGCTGGTTTACATGATGGATTGGGCTGCTTCCACAACTTCCTGCAGTTTCTTGCAATCTTGGGCAGAGCTGTTGCCACACCTTTAGAAGATTGAGGGGGGATCTTATAGAAACATATAACATTCTTAAGGGGTTGGACAGGCTAGATGCAGGAAGATTGTTCCCGATGTTGGGGAAGTCCAGAACAAGGGGTCACAGTTTAAGGATAAGGGGGAAGTCTTTTAGGACCGAGATGAGAGTTTTTTTTCACACAGAGAGTGGTGAATCTGTGGAATTCTCTGCCACAGAAGGTAGTTGAGGCCAGTTCATTGGCTATATTTAAGAGGGAGTTAGATGTGGCCCTTGTGGCTAAAGGAATCAGGGGGTATGGAGAGAAGGCAGGTACGGGATACTGAGTTGGATGATCAGCCATGATCATATTGAATGGCGGTGCAGGCTCGAAGGGCCGAATGGCCTACTCCTGCACCTATTTTCTATGTTTCTATGTTTCTACCAAGCTGTGATATATCTCAATAGGATACTTTCAATGGTATATCTGTAGAAATTGGTAAGAGTCATTGGGGACATGCCAAATTTCCTTAGTCTTCTGAGAAAGTAGAGGTGTTGGTATGCCTTCTCGACCATATCATCATTGTGGTTTGACCAGGTCAAATTGTTGGTGATCTTTACACCAAGGAACCTGAAGTTGGAGCTTGTGGTGGTGCAGGTGCAGGTGGTGTGTTGCGTAACAGAAGCAAAAAGGAGAATAGGGTCCTTCTTATGGTTGGTTGGCTCTGATGAGTGGGGTAACACAGGGATCACTGCTTGGGCCACAACTATTCACCATCTCCCCCGTAACAGGCTGGCTGTGAGAACCAAACATAACATTTCTAATAAAGAAACATGCAAAAAAAAAATCTGTGGAAGCTGGAAATCTGAAATATAAACAGAAAATGCTGGAAACACTCAGCATTCAGTTAAAGTGTCCCAGACCTAATATGCTAACTGTTTCTTTATTCACAGCTGCTGTTTGAACAATTCGGGTGGCACAGTGGTGCAGCGGTAGAGTACTGCCTTACAGCGTCAGAGACCCGGGTTCAATCCTGACCACAGGTGCTATCTGTATGGAGTTTGCACGTTCTTTCCATGACTGCATGTGTTTTCCCAGGTGCTTGGGTTTCCTCCCACACTCCAAAGACATAAAAGTTTGTAGGTTAATTAGCTATGGTAAGGATTGTAAATTGTCCATAGTATGTAAGATAGTGCGAGTGTATGGGAATCGCTGTTCGATGCAACTTGGTGGGCCAAAACGCCTGTTTCCATGGTGTACCTCTAAACTAAACTAAACTAAGTTGGGTGCTTCCAGTATTTATTATATGACGTTTTCATGGCACAAAATTAAGTAGAATGAGAATGCAAAGGAGCTCAAGGAGAAATAGACAAGCTGAGAAAGTTGCCAACAACATGTCTGATGGAATTCAACGTTAAAAAATACAAAGTTATCCATTTCAGTGGGGGAAAAAAGAGTAATTTTAAATGATGCGAGATGGTGAAATATTACTGATCAAATGTGCCTTTATGTCCTTGTGCAGGTGTAGCAAGTAATGAGGAATATAAATGGTATGTAAAAATAACTTGAGTAGAAGAATAATTTCTATAATTGAACAAGAATAAGAACTGTAATTGAATAAGAACTGTGAATGGAAATACTTGACTTGATGTGACTCTCACTTTCTTTGCACTTTCTAAAAATATATACAGCATCTTAGGCGCAAAACTCATTTATTATTTATTAGTTTTTATTGGTTTTTATTGATATTGGTACTTATTGTGTTGGTTCCTATGTTTGTGCGATTGTTTTTGGAAGATTTGCACTGTCGCACTGTTTCAGATGTAGCACTTCCAATTTCGTTGTACTGTTCGTACAATGACAATAAAGGCATATTATTACTATTACTATTACTATTACTATTACTATTACTATTACTATTACTATTACTATTACTATTACTATTACTATTACTATTATACAAGGACTTGTTGAGACTACACCCAAATCATAATGTAGAATGTTGGTTTCCTCACCTAAAAAATCTATATAATTGCCACATAGATTCACCCGACTGGGATAGAGGGTATATAAGAAGAGATTGATTAGGTTAGGCTTAAAAAGTGTGGTGATGGCTGAGAGAAGGGCATGTCCTTACAAAGTTTATAAGAATGAGGGGTCATCTCATGGAAACATACATGTTTACAGGGCTTGACCAGGTTTAAAGACGAAGGACGAAGGCATGATGTGTAAGTTTGCAGATGACATTAACGTAGGTGGTATCATAGACTATGAAGGCATTATCAAAATTTACAGCAGGATCCGAGGCAGCTGGGCATGTGACCTGAGGTATGGCTGATGGAGTTTAATGCAGTTATACAAGGTGTTCCATTTTGAGAAGTCAAACCAAGATAGACCTTTGCAGTGAATGTGTAGCAGAGGGATCCAGGAGTACAGGTAAACAGTCCCTGAAAGTGGTATCCCAGGTAAATAGGATGGTAAAAAATGTATTCTTGTACATTAGCCTTCATCAGAGAGGGTATTGAGTAGAGAAAGGAAAACAGAAAGTGCTGCAGATACTCACTGGGCCAGGCAGTATTTCTGGAGAACACGAACAGGTGATGTTTCGGGTCTGAAGAAGGGTCACAACCCAAAACATCACCTATTCATGTTTTCCAGAGGTACAGCCTGACCCGCTGAGTTACTCCAGCACATCTAAACCATCATCTGTAGTTCCTTGTGTCTCTATTGCGAATAGAAGATGGGACATTATGTTTCCAATTGTACAAGACATTGGTAAGGCAGCATTTGGAGTATTGTGTCCAATTTTGGTCACTCTGCAATAGGAAGTATGTCATTAAGTTGGAAGGGTACAGAGAAGATTTAGGAAGATGTTGCCAAGACTGCAGGCGTGAGCTGCTGAGAGAGGTTGAGCATCGTAGGACTTTATTTCCTGGTATACGGGAACCACAGGGGTGATCTTATAGAGATGTAAAATCATTAGGGGAATTGATAGGATGAATGTGCAGACTCTTCTACCCATGGTGGGGAATCAAAAACCTAAGGACATAGGTTTAAGATGAGAGGGGAAACATTTAATAGGAACTTGAGAGGCAACCTTTTCATTCTGTCTGGTGGTTATTTTGAATTAACTGCCAGAGAAGTAGTTGAAGCAAGTACTATAACAACATTTATAGGGCACTTGGACAGGTACATGGATAGGAGAGGGGAACATAGGCCAATCATGGCAAATGGGATGAATTTTGATGGGGCATCTTGGTCACATTGAGCTAAAAGGACTGTTTCCACGCTGTATGACTCAATGACTCTAATGGTGGAGATAATGTTTCTCTAAGTCTAGAAGCAAAGCTTATTCTTCAAAATAATGGGTAAGTCATCTTGGATGAAAACGAGGAAAGATTGCTTCACTCAGAGGATGGTAAATCTTTAGAATTCTCAATCTTGGGGGATTGTGGAGACTCAGTCATGGGCTGCATCCAATACTGAGATTGATGTGTATCAGTGGAATCAAGGATATGGGGATGGGACAGGAACACGTTGCAGTCGTAAATCAGCCATGATCTTGTTGAATTAGTCTGAAGGGGTCAGACAACCTACTTTCGCCCTTATTTGGCAACACATTGCAGTGAAGACCAATCGAACCTTGAGCAACAGCTCTTCATTATCCAGCTGTGCAAGTTGCAGCCCTCAGGACTTCAAATTGAATTGAACAATTTATAATAACAACACTTTCATGTTTGACTAAATAAGCCCTTCCAGTTGAGGTCAAGATTCACATGTAGCGCCTCCAACCTCATCTACTGAATTTCCGTGCTCCCAATGTGGCCATTTGTACATTGGCGAGAACAAGCACAGACTAAGTGACTGGTTTGCGTGTCGTTTCACACTAACCTGTCCATTTTTGGCCTTCTCCACTGCTGGGGTGAGGCCCAGCGCAAACTAGAAAAACAACACTTCCCCCTGGGTAGACAATAACCTATTGGTATAAACTGAATTTTTCAATTTCAAGTAACCCTTACCTCTGCTTTCCCCTTTCTCTCTTTCTCCTTCCAATATTCTCTTTCCCATACCTGCGGCGTACAAAGCCACCCTGGCAATCCCAAATTATCCCATTCTCTTCCAAATGGGAATAAATCCTATCTATAACAACTCTCTTGAAAAGATTCCCTATCACTGACATAAGGCCCACTGGCCTATCGTTCCCTGGTTTTTCTCTACTTCCTTTTTTAAACAACAATATTGGCCACTCTCCAGTCTTCTGGGAACCTTGCCTGGGGCTAGGGAAAAAACAAAGATCCTTGTTAAGGCCCCCACAACCTGGGATTATTGAGAGAATAGTAAATCCGTTAATTATTATGTCATCAGGCCCTGGGAACTTATCCACCTTGCTGTTGTTCAAGAACCTCAGCTCCTGATCTCAAACTGCCCTAGTATATTTGTATTCTCCACATTGACTTCGCTGTCATCCAAGTCCTTCTCCTCAGCAAATACAGATGCAAAGTATTTGATTAGTACCTCGCCTCTGTATAAAATCATGATAGGAATATATCAGGTAGATGCACAAAGTCTCTTGCCCAGAGTAGGTAAATCAAGGACCAGTGCACATAGGTTTATGGTGAAGGGGAAAAGATTTAGTAGGAATCTGAGGGGTAACTTTTTTATACAAAGGGTGGTGGGTGTATGGAACAAGCTGCCAGGGGAGGTAGTTGAAGCAGGGACTACCTTAGCATTTAAGAAAAGGTTAGACAGGTACATGGATAAGACATGTTTGGAGGGATATGGACCAAACGCGGGCAGGTGGGACTAGTATAGCAGAGATATGTTGGCCGGTGTGGGCAAGTTGGGCCGAAAGCCCCGTTTCCACACTATATCACTATGACTATGACTCCAAGCATAGATTCCCTCCTTTATCTTTGAGTGGACCTACCTTCTCCCTGGTCATCCTCGTATTTTTAATGTATGTATAAAAAGCTTTGGGATTTTCCTTAACCCAACTCACCAATAACCATTCATTGCCCCTTCCGATCACCCGCTTGGTTTTTTCCTACGATTTATATTCCTCATAAGACCCATCTGATGCTATCTTTTTAAACCTGACAAACACTTCCTTTTTCTTCCTGACCAAGTTTATAACCTTCTTGGTCATCCACAGTGCTCTTGCCATGTTGTCCTTATCCGTCTGCCTTACCGGAACATATTGATCCTGCACTTTAATCAGCTGGCCTTTAAATGACTCCAACACGTCCTCTGCAGACTTACCCAATAACAACAGATCCCAACCAAACCTCCTTAGCTCCTGCCTAATGACATTGTAATCTGCCTTGGTGCAATTAAATACCTTTCCCCAACATCCAGACCTGTGCTATTCAAAACAATCTTAAAATTTATGGAGTTGTGATCGCTATCCCTTTCTTGTAAGTAGATGATTTGCAAGGAGGGTTAAGGGAAATATGGATCGGTTATAATGTGTGGTCTGTTTCATTTTCCCAATGCTTTCTGTGCCAGATTCATAAATGTAACTGTACAAAGGACACTGTAAACATTGCTAGACCCTCATGTGTAATTAAATTGGCAGTGAACTCTCAGCAGCTACATTCAGCAGGGAGAAATGTAATGCTATCAGATAAAACATAGAATACAGCACAGGAACTAGCCCTTCATCCCACCAGGTCTTACCACTCTCAGAGTAAAAAACATTTGCATCACACATCTCCTTCATAAATTGCCCCCTTATCTTAAACCTATACCTTTAGCATTTGACATTTCAATCCTGCGACAAATACTCTATCTACCCTATCCATGCCTCTTATAATTTTGTAATATACTTCTGTCAGATCATCACACAGCCATGCTACAGAGAAAGCGATCAAAGTTTGTCCAGCCTCTCACGATAACTAATACATTTCTGCACTCTCTCCAAAGTGTTGCAACCAGAACTGCACACACTATTCCAAATGCAGTAAACCAAAGATTTCACAGTTGCAACGTAACTTCTCTACATCTATACATTAATATCCGTGTGGGGAGAACTTGCAGAGGCTGATTGGGAGATGCTGTTTGTTGAGATATTGGGGCTCCAGTTGGAAAAAAAGAAAGAGGTGTATGTCAACTATAGACTGCTGAGGTCAAGCGAATAATTAATTGCATAATTGTTTTTATTGTATATTTATTTGATGCGTGTTACTGTGTTAATGTGCCTGAAAGCCTGCACCAAGTAAGGATTTAATTGTTCCGGATCCAGTGCATATGCAAATAATTCCCCTTCCACCAACTCCCCCAGTAGTGAACAGGTATTAGAGGAGCAAATATATAGGGAGATCTCAGATAGCTATAAGAATAATAGGATGGTAGAACATCCTCAAGTTTCGTTTTTAAGATACAGCATTTAAACAGGCCCTTCTGCCCATCGAGTCCATGCTGACCACAATCACCTGTACACTGGTTCTATCCTACACACTAGGGGCAATTTACAGAAGCCAGTCAACCTACAAATCTGCATGTTTTTGTAATGTGGGAGGGAACCAGAGCAACCAGAGAAAACCCACGAGGTCACAAGGAAAACGTGCAAACTCTGTACAGACAGCACCAATAGTCTGCATCAAACCAGTGTCTCTGGTGCTGTGAGGCAGCAACTCTACCGCTGTGCCACGCTATCATCCACATATTGACTTTAGTGCAAAATCCCTTAGAACAAAAAGCTGGAATGAGCTAGACCTTCTGTTAGGAAACAAGGCAGGCCAAGTGACTGAAGCATCAGTAGGGGGAAACTTTATGACCAGTAACCATAACTCTATTAGTTTTTAAATAGTTAAGGAATAGACTAGAACTGGTCCACAAGTTAAAGTCTTAAATTCAGGCAAAGCCAACTTTGAAGGCATTGGAAAGAGACTTGTACAGATCGATTGGAAGATGCTGTTTACAGGTTAAGGTTTACTGACAAGTGGAAGGCTTTTAAAGGTGAGATTGGGAGATTTCAGGGACAGCATGTTCCTATTAGAGTGAAGGGCGGGGCTAACAGGATTAGGAAACCTGGATGACAAGGGATATTGGGGCACTAGTTGGGAAAAAAAATGAAGGTTACTGTCAGCTGTGGGTAGTGAATCCCTCAAGGAACAGAAGAAATGTAATATATTTAAGAGGGAAGTTAGGAGAGCTAATCGAGGACACATGATAGCTCTGGTAGACAAGATAAAGGGAAATCATAAGAGATTCGGTGGGTATACATAGAACAGTACAGCACAGGGACAGGTCTTTGGCACACAAAATCCGTGTCAAACATGATGCCGAGTTCGTCTCCTCAGCCTGCACGTGACCCATATCCCTCCATTCCATGCATACCCGTGTATCGATCTTAACGCCTCTTAACAGCCACTTTGGTATCTGCTGCCACCACAACACCTGGTAGCAGTGCCTTCCAGGAACTCACCACTCTCTGTAAAAATCTTTCTCCCCACATCACCAGTACATTTTCCCCCCTTTGATCTAAAGCAAGCCCACTCCCATTTTACATTTCCACCTGGGAAAACTTTCTGACCGTCTCCCCTAAAATGGACTCTCATCATTTTATATATTTCTATCAGTTCTCCACTCACCCTCCAATGATTCAAAGAAAACAATCTACGTTTGTCCAAACTCACCTTTAGCTAATACGCTCTAATCCAGGCAGCGTTGTGGTATATCTCTTTTGCACGTTCTAAGATCCCAATGAGCATCAAAGCTGTTAAAGCTCTTACCATTGAACTGTATACTTTCCCCTTATATTCAAACTCCCAAAGAAAAACACCTCACATCTTCCAGTTCACATTTGAAACTGATTGAAATCCCACTGTACACTTTGACACCCTGCCTCACTATCTACAACTCCACCAATGTTGATGTCATCTACAAACCTGCCAAACAACCCATCTACATCTATGTCCAAGTCATTTATATTTATCATGAACAACAGAAGTCTCAGAAGCGGAATAGCACTGGTCACCGACCTCTGGCCAGAATTAAACTCTTCCACCACTACTCTGTCTTCTGTGGGTAAGATCATTCTTAATCTAAATTACAAAGTCACCATGGATCCCATGGATCTTAATCTTCTGGATCAACCTACCATGAGGAACTTTCTCAAAAGCCTTACTACAATCCATGTGGACAACATCCACTGCCCTACTCTCACATTGTCAAAACCTAAAATAATCTTACAAAGGATTGGCCACTCCGGGTCAGTCAAACAGTGATAGGGACCAGGATGACATCCAAGAGACAGGGTGCTGTGCCAACAGGTACATGGATAGGGAAGGATTTGTGCCAGATGCTGGCAAATGAGACTAACCCATTATTAAACCTGGTCAGCATGGACGAGTTGATCTGAAGGGCCTGATGCTGTGATACATGACACTATGATTCTAAAATGTATCACTTCACATTTGCCTGGACCAAATTCCATCTGCCATTTTTCTTCCCCTATTTCCAACTATTCTACACCCTGTTGAATCTTCTGACAACCTCCATTTCCTCCAAATTTCATGCTGTCTACAAATTTAATTAACAGGCCACCTACAATATCAACAAAATCATTAATTTACATTAAAATGAGCAGAAGGCCCGGTAAAGATCCTTGTGGATCCTTTAAGGTCCCTTCAATGTCTTGGCACACCCAAGACCAGGGACACAACTTGATGATTCCCTGAGACCCCATTGGAGGATGGTCTAATCGCTTTCCGACATCCACCCCAGCTACTTACCTGATTATCATGCCCAGTCCCAATTCTTGACAATAATCCCCATCCTGTTCATTTATTCTCTTCATTGACCCATCCTGACCTTATTGCTCCACTGCCATTTCCTCTCCATTAGAAATCCCAAACTTGGTCTTGTTCCCATCTTCAACATTTAATATCTGTTCAGTTGTGCCTGTGAAATTGGATCTCGATAACAATTGAAATTGGCAGCAGGGGTGGGATAGCACAATTTAGTTGCACCAGTTTCGAAGACTTTACTTTTTAAAACTTGGCGTGCTTCAAACAAATTGACATGAAGCTTTTTTTTTTTTAATGTCATAATCAGCCTAGTGTGGCAGCTTAAGTATCCAATAAAGATCATTTGAAAATCTGCAATTCATAAGCAAGTTATTTCCATATTAAGTACCTCTGGCAAAGTGTTTTCTTTAATTCATATTCCACTTTTAGTCTGGAAAGGATGGAGCACAGGAGAGGGTTTTACTCAAAATGGAATTTGCATTCATGACCCCAAGTGGTTAAGCATCACATAACAGCCCAACAAGCAATTCCAGGTGCAAAATGTTCTACAGGGAATATCCCCACTGATTTAAATGCTTCACCTTTCGTAAAATATAAGCAGTTATCACTTGCGATGTTATTAAATTTACACTAGAAATTAAATTAATTGCATCAGAATGCTACTGTGCCTGAGAAAATAAATAAAACTGTTATTTACTTGCTTTTCATTTTCCCTCTGCGTATTCTGTTACGCATGTAGCTGGTCGGTTTAGTGTAAATATCACTGTAGATGTTGAGTTATCCAGGCTGCTGTAGTGTGAAAACTTGGATTAACAAGGTCTCCTTCACAGAAAAATGCCTTATTGAGCTCCTACCAAAAAAACAAAACATAAGTTTTCATTCTGCAATCCAGAATAGAAAAACTTTGCAACTTAAAAAAAGGTTCCATTTGTGTTAGCAAGCATTTATGTTGTAACTGTTATAAATTATTACAGTCCTGAAGCCAATCTAAACAGCCCAATGTAAATTCATCTGCAGACACACTGGCTGCCACTAATTTTAAACAGTGTCCGTATATGAATAAACAGGATTTTTATTAATCAGTAGAGGACCTTTTTATTGCCTTTCATCCTTTGGGAGAAAGAAAATGTTGATATACACAAGAGGATTCATTCATAAAATTCCCCAACTCAAAATGTATATATTTATAAAAATTAATGGCATCTTTCATTTTAACCATTTTTGACACTAGCAATATTGATCTGAAAATGTTTCCTTCTACAGTACATACCTAATGTTTAGGAACTGGCTTTAAAAGCATAAAAATTCTGAGTGCCTGTTATTTACCATTAGATTATCAATTTATTAGGTTTTTTCATAAGATATTACGTGTAGCCCAACTTTTACTAAGTGTTGTGTGTTCGGATAATGAGGTACTGCACTGGTAAAACGGGTGTATTTTTTGAAGATCAGTCACATACCATGTCTAAAGGTCTGGCATGAAATCCTGAGCTAAGTTACTGAAATGCAGAGTGCTGATGGCTTTCAAAGATTTTATGTCTAGTCCTAGCTAAATACCACCATTTGGATAGGAATCTCCATGCATCAGTGACACAGAATACGTTCTTAGAATGTTTAAACCACATAGAACAAAATCGTTCCACCCATAAGCAATGACATTCATTCCTTTCCTTCACATTGGGTTAAAGTTTCATAACGATCATTGTTGAAATTAAGTACTTTGAATTTTCCACTAATTTTTTGTTAGAATTCAAATGAACAGCTCAAGTGTAGAGCCTATTATTCGTAATTTCTTCCCCAGCAGTGTCTATTTGCAGACAGAAGCAGTGGTTATGTTGTGGAAAGTGGAATTTAATATTAAGGCAATAATTTGACTCCAGGGTATACTTCGAGCCTTAAATTTAAATCAGCAAGTCCATTCAACCTCAACCAGGAAAAATCATCATCATCAGGATGGGAGTAGAGAGCTGCCTGACTTAGCAGGACAATGTGCAAAGTGTTAACCTGAGATTGCTACTCTGTAGTCACGAGAATACATTGTATGCTTCAACCTTTTAATGGGCATTTCATCACGAACCTTCAGGTTCTTTGCTATTTTATCAATAACAAAAAAAGCATTTGTTCCATTGTGGTTCTGCACACCTGTGTGAAGCTTTGTGAAGGTATTTCGATGAGAATGAAATCTGTGCACAAAAAAAAACAAGGTACAAATGAGTACTGTCTGGGCATTGAAAACTATTTGTTTCTCTGTTTATTATTAGCAGCAGAAAAACATTTAAAACAGGTTTGAATGGTCAAATTCTTTGCTTTGTGGCAATCCAGCCAGGCATCTTTTGTGCAATTGTTAATGTGTGTCGTAAAGCAAATCCTAGGAGAAATAAGCCCGATCCAAAAGTGCCTGACCCTACGATGATGGTATTTTTTTAGAAGAATCTAAGGCAAATACCTGATAAAAAAATGAAAACTTTCTCCATAAGTTTTAAACAGATTTTGATTTTATTGATTATGCTGTCATGCGATTTGGCGCTGGCAAAATATTTTATCGATTTCCTCTGAATTGGTTGAAATAAAATCTATCTAAATGGCTTCCCTACGCATCATTTAGAATTCTCTCAATGTGTTTCATTTGGAGCCAAAGTGTACATCCGATTAAGTGGAGTATTAATTGCTTTAAGTAACTTTAACAATAACAGGGTTGGTTCCTTCACAAATGAATCAGCAAATTTTCCTTACAAAGCATCATGACTCTGACTAACAAAAACTGCTCACTTGGATCCCAGCCACAAAGAGCAAGAAATGCCTAAAAATAAATCGCACTTTGTGCTTAATTAGTTCATTGAGGGCAGGATATAACAAATGGCCATGACCCATGAAGGTCTGAAAGTGCAAGATTCTCCCTTCTGAAAACATCAGAACAAGAACAAGATTTAGAAACATAGAAACATAGAAAATAGGTGCAGGAGTAGGCCATTCGGCCCTTCGAACCTGCACCGCCATTCAATATGATCATGGCTGATCATCCAACTCAGTATCCTGTACCTGCCTTCTCTCCATACCCCCTGATCCCTTTAGCCACAAGGGCCACATCTAACTCCCTCTTAAATATAGCCAATGAACTGGCCTCAACTACCTTCTGTGGCAGAGAATTCCACAGATTCACCACTCTCTGTGTGAAAAAAAACGTTCTCATCTCGGTCCTAAAAGACTTCCCCCTTATCCTTAAACTGTGACCCCTTGTTCTGGACTTCCCCAACATCGGGAACAATCTTCCTGCATCTAGCCTGTCCAACCCCTTAAGAATTTTGTACGTTTCTATAAGATCCCCCCTCAATCGTCTAAATTCCAGCGAGTACAAGCCAACGGTAGAGTTGCTGCCTTACAGCGAATGCAGCGCCGGAGACTCAGGTTCGATCCTGACTACGGGTGCTGTACTGTAAGGAGTTTGTACGTTCTCCCCGTGACCTGCGTGGGTTTTCTCCGAGATCTTTGGTTTTCTCCCACACTCCAAAGACGTACAGGTATGTAGGTTAATTGACTGGATAAATGTAAAAAATTGTCCCTAGTGTGTGTAGGATAGTGTTAATGTGCGGGGATCGCTGGGCGGCGCGGACTTGGTGGGCCGAAAAGGCCTGTTTCCGCGCTGTATCTGAAATATGAAAAAATATGAAAAATATGAAAGTCCTGCCATCCCAGGAATCAATCTGGTGAACCTTCTCTCTACTCCCTCTATGGCAAGAATGTCTTTCCTCAGATTAGGAGACCAAAACTGTACGCAATACTCCAGGTGTGGTCTCACCAATGCCCTGTACAACTGCAGCAGAACCTTCCTGCTGCTATACTCAAATCAAAATTGTGTGGGTAAGTTGGGCAAAAGGCCTGTTTTCATTCTGTGCGACTCTATAAGAAAGCCAATGATGCCAGATGCCTCCTGACTCTGCTGTCCTATGAAATAAGATTATGTTTGATCTTGTACCTCATGATAATATTCTGATACAATCTCCATGTCCTCTGATTCCATTGGTCCAAAAAGCTGTTGACTCAACCTCGAATATGACTGAATAACCATAGTCCTCTTGATGTATGAAATTCTGAAGACTGGTTGAAAAAAACTTCTCCTAATTTGCTGAACCATTGTGCTAATGTGTAAATTTCCCCAGTGTGAGACGAATAAATGAATATATTATTATTATCCTTTCATTCGAGACTCTATTCTCTCTGAATTCTTTATGCCCCAATGAGATCGGCTCTCATTCTCTTAATATAAAGCAAGTTTCACCCATCCTTTTCAGAGGAAAAGGATGGTGAGGTGCTGGCTCGAAGGGACAAATGGCCTCCTCCTGCACCTAGTTTCTATTTTCTATGACAAGCTTCTCATCTCCATAATCATTCTTGAGAATTCATAAAACATTAAAAATATCCTACTTTTAGCCAAAATTGCACACAGCACTCCAAATTAGGTCTCTGTAAAGCTCTGTATTATCTCAGCGAAAGATCTTACTTTTATACTTCTACCTCCAACAACCAAGACCCTTCTGGTACACTAACATTTACTAGTTCTTCACCATTTTAAAAATGTTCTGTTTATTTGTCTATTTCCCTTTTCATCATTGCCTCTTTCATCTTTCTTACACTTGACCATAGAACCATAACACCATAGAAAGCACTTTATCAGGATGCAGGCTCGATGGGCCGAATGGCCTACTCCTGCACCTATTTTCTATGTTTCTATGTTTCTATGATGCATCACAGCTTGGTTTGTGAACAGCTCCATCCTGGACAGTAAGAAATTGCAGCAAATTATGGACGCAGCCCAGACCATCACACAAACCAACCTCCCTTATATTGATTCCATTTATACCTCCTGCTGCCTCGGCAACGCCAGTAGCATAATCAAGGATAATTCGCACCCTGGCCACTCCTTCTTCTCCCATCAGGCAAAAGGTATACATGTAAAAATGCACACCACCAGATTCAGAGACAGTTTCTTCCCAGCTATTATCAGACAACTGAATCATCCTACCACAACCAAAGGGCAGTGCTGAACTAATATCTACCTCTGATGTCCCTCGGACTATCCTTGATCGGAATTTGCTGGCTTTACCTTGCACTTAACGTCATTCCCTTATCATGTATCTTCACACTGTAAATGGCATGATTGTAATCGTGTCTTGTCTTTCTGCTGACTGGTTAGCACACAACAAAAAGCTTTTCACTGTACCTCGGTACATGCGACAATTAACTAAACTGAACTTGTCATTTTCCCCACTTTTCTAATATGATTAAACCTGGACGCATAATACATTTAAAAAAAATAATTAATCGTGATCATAAAATGTGAAAATGTCAGGACCCATAAAATGGTTGCCATGGTAACCTTCTAAGTCCTGCAAACTGTTCCTTTACTCCTTTGCCATTTTCTGTCATTTAACTAATCCTCTATCCATGGAATATATTACTTGTAAAATCATGACTCACTTTATTTCAAGTGTTAACATGTTGAATGATATCATATCGCAACTTTTGAAAATCCAAATAAGTGGGTTTCTCTTGAGCTATCTGGTTAGTTTCAAAAATGTTCTATCAGATTTGCCAAATGTAATTAATAGCTACAATGATTCAATGACCTAGAACAGCCTTTTCCAGTGCACAGCAATATGTTCATCTGCATGTCAAAGATAAATCAGTTGGATGATTTGAAAAAGCTCATTCGATATCAGCCAATTTTACAGAACAAAATCTAGTTCATTTCATTTCAAATTTCAGTCTTACTCTGACTTCTTAAAATGAAGATATGTCCATTGAGAGTCGGGCAACCCTCTTCTATAACATATTAAGCCCCATCACATACCATTCGCTTGTACATACACCGCATACACATCAATCTCACACTTTACTCTTCATACACATATCACCATACACCTCATAGACACCATGCACCACACGCACATCGTGCATGCATGCAAGCACAAATCCCACGTGCACAATCCGCATGTGCAAATTTCACACACACTTCACACCACAAACACCTCACATACACATACTTCACCCAAAGTTCATATGTACAAAAACTTTGCACACTGCCCTCGCCACTCACACCTCATAAACACACAAGCCTAACACATTCTTAAAATACATACAGATACCCTCACATCTCTAACACATTTTTCCTAACACATTCACCTCAGTCTCCTCTGAATGAGTGCTCAGTGGAAGAATTTAGAGAACACTTGTATTACGAGGTATATTTTGGTATATATAATTCACAGTACATTTCTCCGTTTTTTTATACCTAGTAGATCCAGAGGTAAACAGTACTTATTATTATTGCCAGGAGTTTGCCATCAATTTTAGTTTACGTATTCATTACTATCTACAAACCAATTTACTGGGGAAAAAAATAATGTAACAATAGGTCTGAAATAATAATGTTAAGTGTAAAGCTGACATAATTCCAAACACCATTATCAACAGAAAGTTAAAAAAATACCTCTGCTGGTAGAAAGTATCAATTTTCCATCTTGTCTTCCTAGATGGATACCTGGCAAAAATGTCATATATAATTAAAGCATTGCAAAATACCATAGCAAGAATTTCGAAGGTATCACAAAATGCTGGAGTAACTCAGCTGGTCAGGCAGCATCTAGGAGAGAGGGAATGGGTGACGTTTCGGGTCGAGACCCTTCTTCAGACTGATGTCAGGGGGGCAGGACAGAGAGGATATAGGTGGAGACAGGAAGACAGTGGGAGAACTGGGGAGAGGGAGGGGAAGAGAGGGACAGAGGAATTATCTAAAGTTGGAGAAGTCAATGTTCATACCACTGGGCTGCAAGCTGCCTAAGCGAAATATGAGGTGCTATTCCTCCAATTTCCGGTGGGCCTCACTATGGCACTGGAGGAGGCCCATGACAGAAAGGTCAGACTGGGAGAGGGAGTTGAAGTGCTCAGCCACCGGGAGATCAGGTTGGTTAAGGCGGACTGAGCTAAGGTGTTGAGCGAAACGATCGCCGAGCCTGCGTTTGGTTTCGCCAATGTAAAGAAGTTGACATCTAGAGTAGCGGATACAATAGATGAGGTTGGAGGAGGTGCAGGTGAACCTCTGTCTCACCTGGAAAGACTGTTTGGGTCCTTGGATGGAGTCGAGGGGGGAGGTAAAGGGACAAGTGTTGCATCTCCTGCGGTTGCAGGGGAAAGTGCCTGGGGATGGGGTGGTTTGGGTAGGAAGGGACGAGTGGACCATCGCTCAGTCTGCCTTAACCAACCTGATCTCCCAGTGGCTGAGCACCTCAACTCCCCCTCCCACTCCCAGTCTGACCTTTCTGTCATGGGTCTCCTCCAGTGCCATCGTGAGGCCCACCGGAAATTGGAGGAACAGCACCTCATATTTTGTTTGGGCAGCCTACAGCCCAGCAGTATGAACATTGACTTCTCCAACTTTAGATAGTTCCTCTGTCCCACTTTTCCCCTCCCCCTTCCCAGTTCTCCTACTGTCTTCCTGTCTCCACCTATATCCTTTTTTGTCCCACCCTCCTGAAGAACGGACTCGACCCGAAACGTCACCCATTCCCTCTCTCCTAGATGCTGCCTGGCTGAGTTACTCCAGCATTTTGTGATACCTTCGATTTGTACCAGCATCTGCAGTTATTTTCCTACATAGCATGAATTTCAATCGGGAAAACAAATACACACTAAAGATATTTTTGTGATCAGGATTTTTTAACAAGGCCTGAGTAATACAATTTCAATTCCAATTTGAATGCATTTGTGGCTAAAGTTATGTATCAGTAAATTGTGTACACTCATACAATCATCTATAATATATTTAGAATATGTTTAGCAGGATGTATCTCCCAGTTTCAAGTGCAACACATGCAAATAAATAAGCTAAAAAATTAACAAATAACATTTTTTTAAAGTAGGAAGCACACAATAAATCTAAAATTGTTCATATCATTTTTGCAAAGTGACAACTGTGATCAAATGTTTGCGTGTGCCATTGTGTGCATATGTGAGCTGTGGGGGGAAAAAACGCCAATGGAGAATGACTCTTGCGATATGTTTGTTCTGTTTAGATGATTTAACCATGCAACCACACTGCCAGAACATTCGTCATGCCAACACCCCACCCTACCCATTCAAAATAATGCAGCAAGACAGCTTTGTGATTCTTGTGTTGGACCTCTTGTACTTTAGACTGATTCGACTTTGAAACAAAAGTAATGCTGGGTGAATGTGGAGGATGACAAAATGAATAAGACAGAAACAATTGCAGAATTCTTTTTTATGAATGCTGAGCAAAGCAGCTTCACCCAGCCTGTCCTGACCTATCTTAATAATGTGTTATTATAATGCATAAAGAAAGTCGGTCCACCCAGCCCATCCACCCCAGCTGGCGGGTCATCAGCTTAACATCTCATTGAAAAGACAGCATCTCCAACAATGCCGTTGTTCTCTTTGTAACATGTTGGAGTGTCAGGCTAGATTAATGAAAATGTAAACACCTTTCTCTCTGCAGAACAAGCTATTCACAGAAGTATCTGTTTCCTTTCGCAGATTATTATGCCACCAGCTGTAGGAGTATCAATCCATCATCTCTGTTCTAGAAGAGCTCCCAGTGCTGTCTCTTAGGTCATTCTCAGTGATTTCCTTCTTAAAGTTTGAATCTGTACCAACAACAAACACAGACATTTATTAAAGAATCTTTCTTCACTGTTAACTGTGTCACATTTCAGAAACAAGGGAATTTGGCATTTGAACAAAGAAAACTGTACTCTAACATCAACAAGACTTGTTGGAAGCTAATGAAGCCAAATGTAATTTGGACATATTTCACCACTCACTGTTATGATCAACGTGTAACAGGATTATTGCTGTTACCAAACATAGGGTTGATCTGTGAAAAGAAAGATGAGTGTTTTTTTTTCATTTAGGGAAATAAATAATGGGCAGGGTTCAAGTGAAATCAAATAGAAAACTGTTTCTGGGTTGCTACTTACTTAAAGCACAGGTGTTTCGTTCTGAATATATACATTTGATTTGAGAAAACGTGAAGAATACTTGACATAAAGTCTGCTCTGCTCTGCTGCATGAATACAAACGGTCGCTGCAGACCTTGACCTGAAGCATTAAGAGCATTTTTCAAAGCTGTTGTATGTTGATATAAAATTGCATAACTAAGAGTATGTCCATCCAAGTTCAGAATCATTGTAAAGCAACTCACACGTTAGTATGGATGGAGCAGGTAAATTAAAGGGATGGCCAGTAGCAGATTTGGCAGATGGAAATATGCCACATATATCTGTTGCTGAGAAATTAATAATGATGTGGCTTCTGTAAAATTGCCCTTAGTGTGTAAGATACGAAAGTGGGATAACAGAACTAGTGTACAGGTAATCGATGGTCGGCATGGACTCGGTAGGCCAAAGGGCCTAATCCCATGCTTTGATCCGAAAATGTTTCCTTCGACACACTTCTGCCTAGCTCATCCATGATGAAGTTGCCTGACTGAGTTAGTTCCACTTCCTTGTACCTGGTCCATATCCCTATTAACCTCTCCTATCTGTGTACCTATCTAAGTATCTTTTAAATGCTGTAATTGTACCCGCCTCTGCCACTTCATCTGGCAACTTGTTCCAAATATACACCACTATCTATGTGGAAATGTTACCCCGCAGGTCCCTTTTAAATCTTACCCCTCTCACCTTCAGTTGTATACCCTCTCATTTTAGACCTAGGGAAAAGACTATGGCTGTTCATCTTATGATTTTATATGTTTCTGTCAGCGCATCCCTCAGATTCCTATGCTCTAAGGAAAAGGGTCCGAGCCTCTCCAGCCTCTCCTTATAACTCAAACCGTCCAAACCTCATAATACTTAAAATGTATAAGAACCAGTTAGATAGGTACATGGATGGGACATGTTTGGAGGGGTATGGACCAAACACAGGCAGATGGGACTATTGTAGCTGGAACATGTTGGCCGCTGTGGGCAAGTTGGGCTGAAGGGCCTGTTTCATCAATGTATCACTCTATGACACTTTTAGTTTGCAGCTTTTCCAGTTTAATGACATCCTCAGATAGAGGCATTTTACCCAATGTCTTGTAATGGAGCAGTTGTTCAATAAAAATGAGTATACTAAAGCCTAAAAAATGACATTCCCTCAGTTTCACACACTGTCCTCTAACTGAGGCCAATTTTCCACGGATTTAAGCTGTCATCTGACTCAAATAGAACATTCACTAATGCAGACAAAATAAGAGCCCAGATTGCCTATGTATATATATATATATATATATATACACACATCTATACATCTATACACACACACAACTAAAGAGAGTGGGGGTGGGGGGGAAGGGGGACAGTGGGGGTATGGGAAGAGTGGGGGGAAGGGAGTGGGGGAGGAGAGAGTGGTGGAGGAGGGGGAGGGTGGGGGGAGGAGAGAGTGGGGGTGGGGGAAGAGTGGGGCTGGGGAGGAGGGCAGGGTGGGGTGGGGAGGAGGGAATAGTTGGGGAAAGTGGGGGTGGGGAGGAGGGAATATTGGGGTGGGGAGAGTGGGGTGCGGGCAGGGAGAGTGGGGGGGGAATAGGGGTGAGGATGGCGGAATGGGGGTGGGGGCAGGGGAGGAGCAAGTGGGGGTGGGGGCAGGGCTGGGGGTGGGGGAGGGGCAAGTGGGGGTGGGGACAGGGGAGGAGCAAGTGCGGGTGCATAGGGGGATCGAGTGGGTCAGTGGGGGGAGGAGGTGGGGGATAAGGGGGATTGAGTGGGGGGTTGAGGGTGCTACACAAATACAGGAGAGCCTTTGGGTCCAGGGCTCCTCAGTCACACCCTCTCCCCTTCCCTGTCTCCCCTCTACGAGGAATGGGCCCAAGGGGCCCACTTGGTTTAGTTACTTCTAAAACTCGTGGGAAGTATGTGGCTTAGGCTTAAATCTTTCCAGAGCTGAAGTGGTGCTCCAAAGAACAGAACGGGTCTGTTCAATAGAGTGGTGAAATAGGTAAGTCTTCAATGATATCATTGAGTTGATTTGTCTCTTATTTCACCCTGACACCAGAAACAATTCAAAATCTCCCCTGCATACCCTCCATCTCTACCCCACGGTGATATAGACATTCACATGCACAAACATACTGCAGGTACATGCACATATATAACCAAACACAAACAGGTCAGGCAAATAAATCTGCATTATTTATAGATTTCCTTACTCTTTTACATGCGATTTATGACACAATGCCCAATTTATTAATTTCAAAATGTGATATGTAACGGCTCTTGTGGTCACATAATGGCTAAAATATAAAATCTCTGGGCAAAACAGTTATATAAACAATAATTTTGCCAACATTCGCATTTGAAGAAATGTCACATCTAGAAATTTTCAACCGGGGCATACTAACATGCAAGTTAAAGACATCTGTGTCAATTTAGCAATCTATTTTTCACTCAAATTAGCAAATTATACAAGAACATTTAATGGAAATTAATCTTTGCCATCAGAAACGTTCAAAACAGCAGAACTCAGACTGCTGCGCCATTCTAAAGATGAGGCCTACAGGAGCAGGGATGCAGACCTCTACAGGCAGGCCAAGTACAAGCTGAAAAGAGGAATCAGTGCTGCCATGAAAAGGTACTCTCTGAAGCTGAAGAGCAAGTTCTCAGCTAATGACCCTCTTCAGTTTGGAAGGGCTTGCAAGAAATCACCAGCGACAAGAGGAAGCCTCAAGAGGCTCCTTGAACAATCGTCAGCAGACCCACAACCTGAACGAGTTCTACTGCAGGTTCGATAAACAGAAACATAACCCCCCTCCCCAATCACCACTTCACACCTACTCACAGCCTGACTCCAGTCTGCAAAGACTGGGCCCTTCCCCACTCACCCACCCCTCTGCAATCACCACTTCACACCCACTTACAACCTGACTCCAGTCTGCAAAGACTGGGCCCTTGTCCACGACCCACCCCCTCCTTGCTGCCCAACATCAGTCTGGCCACTTCTCCATCACGAACAATAGTAATTGCGGAGGTGGAGAGGCTATTCAGAAGATGGAAAAGCCAGAAATTTCCAGGACCGGACAATATTTCCCCCTCTACCCTCAAGCTCTGTGCCGAACAACTGGCACCAGTCTACACAGACAGTTTCAACCAGTTCTGAGTTCAAATCTGAATCCAATGAGAAGGAAACACAATCTACCTCTAAGTTAATGTTTTTATATTATATGCCAAATTAATATTACAGTTCATGCAACAAATAAAAATATAGCACCCACTCCTTTTAAATTCAGGCTTCTAAGCAGAGCAGAGAATATTCCTTTAAAACACAGAAGCATTTTAATATCTCAGAAAATTGGTGACTGAAATATAACTGAAATAGGTTTCAAAATCAAAACAAAACTGCAGATGTTGGAAATCTGAAATTGAAACAGAAAATAGGACAAACATTCAGCAGGTCAGGCAGTAACTGTGAAAAGAGAAACAGTTAACATTTCCAGATGTTAGACTATTCATCAGAAATATTTTTTGTACAGTCCTAAATTAATGTGGCATAGAATTTTTAATATTTATCTGCATTGTACAATACAACACATATATAAAAATTAATCATGGAATTAACATAATTGACAAGTTTAGGGTTTTCTTTCATTATCCTCCATGCCTCTGAAACAATGACTGAAGCATCCAGCAGGGGGTGCTATGATGGACTCTAAGCCACACTTACAGAATACACTGATAAATGACTCTCCTTAGCACAATGTCAGTGGGGATCAAGCTGAGCATGTCCAAGCTGTGGATCATGACAATGGGAACACACTTCATATGGGACCTCTAAGATAAATGCTTGCCCCTCACAAAGACTCTTCCTTCAATCCCCCAGTTTTCTCCACCACTGCTGCAATCTCACTTTCCCTAACTAGATCACAACCCCAACATTTCCTTCCCAACCCAATTGGGCCATATGGTGGCACAGCGGTAGAGTTGCTGCCTTACAGTGCCAGAGGCCCGGGTTCGATCCTGACTTCGGGTGTATGGAGTTTGTACGTTCTCTCCCCGTGACATACGTGGGTTTTCTCCGGTTTCCTCCCACATTCCAAAGACGTACAGGTTTGTAGGTTAATTGACATGGTATGAATGTAAATTGGCTAGTGTAAGTGTGCAGGGAACGCTGATCAGTGCGGACTTGGTGGGCCGAAGGGCCTGTTTCCACTCTGTTTCTCTAAACTAATCCACCCAACCCCAAAACTCACAGACATATGGGACCCTATGGTCTTACTAACTAACTCCACCAACTAATGGCTTTCC
This sequence comes from Rhinoraja longicauda, assembly GCF_053455715.1. Taxonomy (NCBI): domain Eukaryota; kingdom Metazoa; phylum Chordata; class Chondrichthyes; order Rajiformes; family Arhynchobatidae; genus Rhinoraja; species Rhinoraja longicauda. The sequence continues at coordinate 82,869,657 of NC_135953.1, read as the reverse complement.
CACACTCCGCCCATGGTTGGGCCCCTCCACATTGCCAACCCCACCATCCCTTCAAGAATCAGACCTCTAACCTACCTGCTTTCTTTCATACACTCCACAATTACGTGGTATGCAAAGGACAGGCCATTCACTGCGTTAGTTGTGCAAGACCTGTTCTACAGTGCACAATACTTTGGTTTTCATTGGCTGTTGAAATTTGCAACAGTTGGCCTCAAAATAAATGTTTTACCGGCCTGCCACATATAGCCATTTAATTTTCCAGGTGCCATAGTATTGCGAGGTGATTTGCTCCTATCTATCTATTTTCAACTTAAAGGAACACCTACACTTACATACTACAATTCACAGTGAGCCAAACTACTTTACAACTAAAAAGGTTTTTTTAAAGTCCCATCAGTGTAATCATTTAGAAATTCCAGAGGTCATTCTGTTGCTGCTGGTAACTGGCAACAGTATTTCTTTTTCTGCATTAACTGCCTGACTTTCTGAGTTCATTAAATACTTATGCATGTTAAAATGATCATTGGCTCACGTGGAAGAATCTCTCACAAACCCAATCAGGTTTCAGGCCAGGGAGACTGTAATCAGATGATAGTAGAGCTCACAGTTCATTCAAGGTAGTTTCCAAGATAATTTGATCATGAGTCGTTGTCTCTCCATTTCACTCCACAGATGCCGCTTGACCCATTGAGTTGTTCCAGCAGTTTGATTTCAGACAAGGGCCCTGTAGTGTTGCAAGTAACTGGGCGACCAGTGCCTCAGGACGGCATGGTGGCACAGCGGTAGAGCTTCTGCCTTACAGCGCTTGCAGTGCCAGACCCGGGTTCAATCCCGACTATGGGTGCTGTCCGTATGGAGTTTGTACGCTCTCCCCATGACTTGCGAGGTTTTTCTCTGAGATCTTCAGTTTCCTCCCACATGCCAAAGACGTACAGGTATGCCGGTAAATTGGCTTGGTAAATGTAACAATTGTCCCTGGTGTGTGTACGATAGTGTTAATACGTGGGGATCACTGGTTGGCGAGGACCCGGTGGGCCGAAGGGCCTGTTTCTGCGCTGTATCTCTAATCTAAACCTCAGTTCATTCAAGGTGGATTCCAAGAGAATTTGATCATGATTCGTTGTCTCTCCATTTCACTCCACTGATGCTGCCTGCCCCATTGAGTTGTTCCAGCAGGTTGCTTTCAGACAAGGACCCTTTAGTGTTGTAAGTAACTGGGCAACCAGCTAGAACTGATTAATTGCAATCAGGTGACTTGTACTCTTATCTAGTGACATAAGCTTGTGGAGCATAAACAATTTTTTTAACAACGACATCCCATGAGTGTGCAGTTTTGGTACAGAAATGTTGATGGAATCTATACGAGTCCATGGCGATCCCACGTCAACAGTAAGAGCTGCAATTTTGGGCGTTCAGCTCAGAGTTTGTAGGAAGGAACTGCAGATACTGGTTCACATCGAAGACAGACACAAAATGCTGGAGTAACTCAATGAGTCAGGCAGCAAAAGAATAGATGATGTTTCTGATCGGAAGCCTTCTTTAAGCAGAAGAGAGGTTCTGACCCGAAACATCACCTATTCTTTTTCTTCAGAGATGCTGCCTGACTGGCTGAGTTACTCCGGCATTTTGTATCCATCTTCAGCTCAGACTTGATGAGCTGAGTTGAAGATATGGACCCTGGGATGTATCAGGATAGGGAAAGCTACTCGATCTGCTTGTTCCAGGCGGCAGTCATGCCCTTTAAATTAAGTACATTAGAATGGGTCAGTCAAAAGTTCAAAGAAGGTGTGACTATGTGTGGCAATCCAGAGGGTAGGCCTTGTGATTGTTTAACAGGGACTACGTTCTTGCAGAATTTGAAGATGAAAGCAGAGTTGACAAGGTGGATGATCAAACTCAACACGGCACCATGTATTGGGCTGTTATTCAAGTTGGAAGAGCGAAAAGGAATATAGTGATAGTAAGGAACAGTAGAGTTGGATGCGGGTGAGGGGGAAATCGATACCACTCTCTGCAACCAGAGCATGAGTCCCAAAGATCCATGCCAGGATTAAGGGAAATTCTTTTGGGCTGGAGAGCAACTTGAAATGGGTAAGGAAAGATACAACTTCTGTGATTCCTGAGGAAGCCAACAACATGGACAAGGCAAAGATGGAATTCTGTTGAAGAAAACACGAGCAGCTGGGTCCAAACTAAAGACAGAATCAGAAGGATTAAGTACTTTGTTTAGGGAATGTGCTGAGGATAAAATGAGTGAGGATAGAACAAGTGTAAAATGTGTGGTTGATAGTTGATACGGAATCAGTGGGGCCAAAGTGCTTGTTTCCATGTCGTATCTCTCTGTGAATCTCTCTCTCTCTCTCTCTCTCTCTCGCTATCTGTTTTTCTGCCTATGACTATCTGGACCATATGAACATTGGTATGGGGCAGGTAGATCAGAATATGGTATAAATCAAGAATTGTGACCATGGTAATATAGTAATCATGGGAAACTGGCAAAGTATGACAGCTTCCAGTGGTCCCTTACTCAATGCTCAGGATGTCTTCTCAGAAGCAAGAACGCAAATAGAATCACTAGTACTAAGGGCCATTGTTTAAAAAATGCAGTATTGACAGCATTGCTGTGCTGGGGAATCTGATGCAAACCACTGCCGTTCTTTTGAGCTTCACTCCTTGCTTCGTGTGAAGAGGCTGATGGTGCAGGCTGATGTTGGGCAAACTGGGCCGAGTGAGTGGGGAGATGTGGTGCTCAAGACAGTATCCTAGTCAGCATGGTGAGTTAGAGACCACTGCTTCACAGACCAGTAATGATCTCTTCCTCCCTATATGGTTCTGAGACATGGACAACCTCAGAGCATCTCAAGTTATTGGATAAATAACAACAATGATGAATCTGCAAAATCCTCCAAATTCACCAGAGGAATGAGTGAACTAATGCTTGCATCTTCAGGCAAACATCCCCAAGTCCTCTCAGATGGCTACGATCTCTTCCATGCCCAACATCAGACTCACAAAACAGACACTCTATTCCACGTTCTGTTTTTTTTAGTTTAGCTTAGAGATACAGCCGGAAACAATCCTTTCGGCCCACCGAGTCCGTATTGACCAGCAATCCCTGTACACTAGTACGATCCTACACACTAGGGACAATTACAATTATACCATGCCAATTAGCCTACAAACCCGTGTCTTTGTAGTGTGGGAGGAAACCAGAGCTTCCTCTGCAGGTCACAGGGAGAACGTACATACTTTGTTCAGAGAGCACCTGTAGTCGGGATCGAACGTGGGTCCCTGACGCTGTGAGGCAGCAGCTCTACTGCTGTGCCACTGTGCCGCCTTGTCATGGGTGGATATTACTAGGCAGACTGAGAAAAGGATTGAAGGATGTACTCAAAGCTTCTTTGGCTCCTGGATAATTATTGCTCCAAATGGAGGTGTGGCATCGTAGCTATGTATCTGTAACATAAAAAGAAGGTTGAAGCCCTGAATAAATAACAGAAGGAACACACCACCTCACAAACTACTCGCTCAGTTATCCCCTCAGCTATATTCTACTCCAATTATGGAAGAATCTATGATTTCTGAATTGGCCTTATCAGTTACACCAAAACACATAAAACTGGAATGGGGAGGGAAGTCATTCTCGACCTCAAGGGACTGCCTGAGAAGAAGGATTTGGTACATTGTTTTACCGGTCTTTACTGTTAGTGACAGTTTCTCTCTGTCTTCCATAACGGTTGCTTTTTGGCAGTAGCTCTATTTTGTTCATTCTACAGATTTTGGCTGATTTTCTCTTAATACAGCCAACAAATATGAAAATACATAACTGGAGCAAACAGAATCCACAGAAGTTAAATATGCTTCTAAATAATACAAAATGTTATCACCGAATAATGTTGATTGACATTAGTCTCATAATAATAATAATAATAATAATAATAATATTCATTTATTGTCGTTGCAACGAGTACAACGAAATTAAAAAATAGCAATCCTGACGGTGCGTAAAAACATATATGCAATAAATGCAAAACAAATAAATACAAATATATTAAATACAAAAGTTTTAACATTGTGACCTAGTGCAGAAAGTAGTGTTCAGTTCTCTTATGGCCCTGGGGTAAAAACTTTTCTTAAGTCTGTTTGTTCGGGATTTGATCGACCTGAAACGTCGACCAGAGGCCAGAAGAACAAACAGACGGTGGCCGGGGTGGGATGGATCTTTTATTATTTTGCCTGCTCTACTGAGACAGCGTAGACTGAACAGGTGCTCCAGGGAGGGCAGTGAGCAGCCGATGATCTTCTGGGCCGTCGTGATGACCCTCTGAAGGGCCTTCCTGTCCTTTTCTGAGCAGCTGGCATACCATGTGGTTATACAGTATGCCAGCACACTCTCGATGGAGCAGCGATAGAAGGACATCATGAGCTTCTCCTGCAGGTTGGTCTTCCTGAGGATCCTCAGGAAGTGGAGTCTCTGCTGTGCCTTCTTCACTGTGGTGATGGTGTTGGTAGACCAGGTAAGATCCTCTGCGATGTGCGTACCCAGGAACCTGAAAGCGGGTACCCTTTCCACACAGACCCCATTGATGTAGAGTGGGTCGTGTTCTGCACTGGTTTTCCTGTAGTCTATTATAAGTTCCTTTGTTTTGGAGGAGTTCAGGACAAGATTGTTCACTGAACACCATGCTGCCAGCCTTTGGATTTCATCCCTGTAGGCTGTCTCATCTTCTCCTGAGATGAGTCCAACCACAGTCGTGTCATCCGCGAACTTGATGATGGTGTTGGTGGGATGGGTGGGGGCGCTGTCGTGAGTGTAGAGGGAGTAAAGGATGGGGCTCAACACACAGCCCTGTGGTGAGCCGGTGCTCAGTGTAATGGTGGAGGAGAGGTGAGGGCCTATTTTGACGGTCTGGGGGCGGTTGGTCAGGAAGTCCTTGATCCATTGGCAGATGGTTTGGGAAAATCCAAGGTCAGAAAGTTTGGTGACCAGTCTGCTCGGGATGACTGTGTTAAAGGCAGAGCTGAAGTCTAGGAAAAGCATCCTCAAATACACTTTTTGTAACAAAGCTACGGGGTGGTGAACCTTTCAGTGATTCTGGGCTCACTAGCATTGGCAGAATTATATAGAGAATGTCCTCTCATGGTTATTGAATTAGAATAAAGGTACATTCAAAGAATTTGATGAATGGGCTGTTTGATAGTGGAAATGTTTTCTAAATCCAAATATATCTGACATGCCCAACAGCCCAGAGTGTGAGGTAGTAACAATGGAAAAAGTGTCAGTGTTACCAGTCACCACTCTATGGAAGATACAGTAACCCAAGCATTTCTTGCTTGCCTGCTCCACAATGGAAATTGGCAAATAAATGTCAGCAATTCATGCAAGCCTTCAGACTTTGCTACTTCATTAAACAACACAAAAATCAATGCAGAAACATAGGCTTATTGCCAAATACTTACAGAGGGAACTCACCCAAGGATTCTTCAACAGGACTGAGGAGGAGCAAAGAATGTATTCCCATTGATTTTGATAGGACGGAACGGCTAGAAGAGACCCATGCAAAAGGTTGTTAATTTCCATAAAAGACTCCGTAATTTATGCTTAAAAAGAGTTTGAAATCTGTTCCAGATTTTTTTTTAAAATTCTGTAAGGACTTGCTAAGTAAAAAAATTTATTGTCTTTTAAAGTCTTTTATGTTTTTTGTTTCTGGCATTTTTTGAAGTTTTACTTTTTTTCCCATTATTTCTGAATATTTTGGTATGATTAAATTTGTAGCTGTTTTGGCTAAGACTTGGGTTATGTCTCAGTGTCCCATAAGATCTTTTTTTCCTGGTATTTGTGGGCAAGGCTTTTCTTGACAGCCCCACTTTTACACCTGCTGTTCACACCATGATGTGCAAAAGATGCTGAATAAAAGGATAGTACTAATGTAATTGTTGACTCGACGGGCCAAAGGGCCTGTTTCCACAACATGTCTAAACTAAACTAAACTAAGAAACTAGACAAGACCACAGTATTCTGATACAATAAAAGGGAATTGCCATCAGGATACATTCCACTGGTTTCAGAAAAGTATTGTCAGTTCAATGTAAAGGGGATAATTACGATTGTTGTTACTTCTAAAATGAGGGGTGTTGGTTAGCCATCCATTGTTTATCTCTCTCTCTCTGTTGTTGCTCACATTGCTGGAAATCAAAACCAGGAGAGATGCAGAGCAGGTGGCTGAGTTGATAGCATCCATTTTATCACCAACATTGCTACAGTGCGAACATATGCAAAGACAAACTTCCTGCTGCCACCTCATTCCAGATAGTATGCATTTTACATGGGTGCATGCTGCTCCAAACATGCCTGACTTGTGGAGTAACTAGAACAGTTTTACAAAGCTCTTACCCATCTCCTTTCAGCTTCCAGCTTCCAGCTAAGTGTGTTGCCATAATTACAAAATAGGCCACATAGAGTTACATACTTCTGCACTGTATATTCCAATTGCTTGAAAAGTACAACATCGTTAGTGGAAATCATGGATTTACCACAAGGATTGTGAATTCCTTCCTTGTACTTGTTGTGCCAATGCACACAGTCTTCAATTCTGCACAATGGGGGGTCCAACAATATAGAATCCCTGAATGAACAGCACATCTGTAGTGTGCAATCATGTATATGAGGTCGGAAGAAGGGTCCCGACCTGAAATGTCACCTTTCCTTTTCCTCCAGAGATGCCGCCTGACCCGTTTAGTTACTCCAGAATTTTGTGTTTCTCTCATGGATCTGAAGTTCATGCTTTTCATTGGCAGAGAAGGTCCCCACAGTTCCTGAGAATCTTGCTTCATGGGTTCTCACTAAGCAGGTGCAGGCCGGCACTGAGAACCCAGCCTACATGGAAGCTTTGTACCAAGTAAAGCAGGCAAGCAAGAAATGCTTGGTTACTGTCACTTTCATAGAGGCCTTTTTCACACAAAGGGTGGTAGGTGTACAGAACAAGCTGCCAGAGGAGGTAGTTGAGGCAGGAACTATGCCAACATTTAAGAAACAGTTAGACAGGTACAAGGATAAGACCGTTTTGGAGGGATATGGACCAAACGCGGGCATGTGGGACAAGTGTAACTGGGACACGTCAGCCTGTGTGAGCAAGTTGGGCCAAAGGGCCTGTTTCCACACTGTATCACTCTATGACTAAGTAATTTACTTACCTGACTCTCACTTTGCTGCAATCCACAAAAAAATCCCCTCCTCTCACTTCCCCACCATCCTCACCATCTGATCTGATCTGATCTTGTAACTATCCCCGAGTCCCCAAAACTCAACTCCAATCCCAATAACTGAACTCAATCTGTCCAATTACTACAAGTCATAACTCCCAAGCCTCTACAATCAGCTTCATCTTTGACCTAGATAATCATTGACCTCCACTCTCTGATTAGTGATCGAACCCTCCAACTAGTGCTAACAAGACTGGAATATGCTCCCCTTGTTCAGTGATCCCCTCCATGCCTCAAATGGTGGGCGTCACGTGCTACTAAATTTCTTATCAAGAAGCTTTTAAATTAAATCATCTTTGCCCTGCCCATCAGTCACTATCTTTGCAGACACAAATTAGATTCTAGTCCATGGTGCCCTGGCTTTTAATTGAAGCTGGAGCATGTGGGCCACATTAACTGCAACAATAAATGACATTAGTTTCCCCCAAAATAAAGCAGCCTCTACGATCAGAGTCCATTGCTTAGAAGCTCATGTTTCTCATACAAGGTGATGGTATGTGGTGTGAGAAACCTAAGATTGAGAACCTTCTGTATTCAGGCAAGGTGAAAAAAATCAGAGAGATATGTAATTTTAAATGTTTTCCGTTCAAAATGTTATTATTGCAACAGTGCAGTACCAATTTAGATTAGTTTAGTTTCAACATGCAACGTGGAAACAAGCCCTTTGGCCTGCCAAGCCCGCGCCAACCAGCGATTCCTGTACACTAGCGCCATCCGAGTGTGGGAGGAAACCAGAGCACTCAGAGAAAACCCATGCGGTCACAGGGAGAACGTACAAACTCCGTACAGACAGCACCAGTATTCGGGATCGAACCTGGGTCTCTGGTGCTGGTAGGCAATAACTTTACCGCTGTGCCACCGTGCCACCCCGGCACCAGGAACCCAGCCTTGGTGGGAGCTTCCCTCAATGTACTTGTGCTTAGGAGATCCACCCAGCTCTAGTGCTTAGTTTCCAATAAGGCTGACTTTATAACTCCAGAACATGGACAGCAACATCATTCATAATTAATTGTTAAAAATTAATTACATGATGGTATTACAAACTGACATTTGTGCGCATCAATCAATAATTATTATGGCAATTAAAATCACTATTGAACAGTCATTGGAACATTAAAACAGTTTATTACAGGAGTAGGTCAGCCTCTCCTGGTCACATCAGAGGAAAATTAACCTGTTGGTATAAATGAGTCTCCCTTTGAAGGACTGTATATGTCAGGCCAGTGTTGATCATGCATTGCCAAAGGTCATATTAGTTAACTTTAAACAATAAATCAAAGCTACAGATGTGGGAAATTCTCAGCAGGGCAGAATTATTTCTAGTTTCCCCATAAATCCTTGTCGATGTTGATGTAAATAAAAAGTCTCTAATTTCTGAGAATCAAAGCAAAAATAGAATATTAGGAATAGATAGTAAATCTGTCACATAACCACCACATGGTTAACAAAAAAGGGATTATTTAATTAGGTATGTGTATTCTGCTGAAGAATCTACATCTAAAATATTTGAAAAAGACACAAATTCAATGAATCAGGCAGCATCTCTGGAGAACAAAATGTTGGAATAACTCAGCGGGCCAGGTAGCATCTCTGGAGAGAAGGAATGGGTGACATTTCGGGTCGAGACCCGTCGTCAGTCTGAAGAATGGTCTTGACCTGAAACCTCACCCATTCCTTCTCTCCAGAGATGCTGCCTGTCCCGCTGTGTTACTCCAGCATTTTGTGTCTATCTTTGATTTAAACCAGCATCTGCAGTTCCTTCCTACACATAGGTAAGTGACGTTTTGGGTCAGGGACCATCATCAATGATTGTGGTAGGGGAGGGTCAGGGGGAGAGAAAGCTGGAAGAGAGGCCTCCATCGCTACTGCATTTGGTGTGAATGATGCAACACTCTATAAAAATGACAAACAATGCCAAATTATTGTCTTTTGATTTCCACTATCTTGATTCCGCACATAAGTGTAGGTGAGTTTAGACTATCAACTGAAGCAGCATGAATGTTCAGAGGGTTGCAAAGGTGAATGTACAGGACACCAAATGTGAAGGGATATCAGGTTTTGGCAGGAAGAAGCTTCAGAGACAAAAGGCACAAGGGCTAGGAGAGATTTCAATCGTGTGGAGTGCAGAACAATCTGTTTCATCTTACATGAAGCACACTGAAAGAATTAATGACATGTTGGGAGCAGCAGTCAGAGGGATGGCTACTCAATGTTTACTTTGAGTCAAAACTGGAAGTAGATTAACAAAGCAAAAAGCAACGGTGTGATCAGGTAAAATTACAGATAGGGTGGAAGGGAATCTATAAGTGACTCTAATTAGATAGTTAAGAGTTGTGCCAAACAAGAATATATTTCTATTAAGTAGAAACAAGTAACTGCAGGTGCTGGTTAATACACAAAAAGACACAAAGTCATGGAGTAATTCAGGAGGTCAGGCAGCATCTCTGGAGAACATGGATGGGTGATGTTACGGGTCCAGAAGACTTCAGTCTGAAGAAGGGTCTCGACACGGAATGTCACCAATTCATATTCTGCAAAGATGTTGCTGGACCTGCTGAGTTACCCCATCACTTGTATCATTTTGTATATTTCCATTAAATTGGACAACAGTGGGCCACTGTTAGGTGGGTGAGCATGATCGATCATGCAGAGTGGTCCACGAAGACAAAGAATGATAATTCAACATGGTCATTGTATGAAGAAATCTGACTTTGTTGGGAACTAATTGATGCCATGGCAAGTTAGTAGCTTCATTCAGGTAGAGAGTTTCTTTGGAAAAAAATCCTATAAAAAATGTCACATGAATACTGGATATCTGTCAATGCACAGAGAAAGGTTACAGCAATTCCTAAAGTTTGAACAATTTTTAATGTTCGAAGCAATAGGCAGAAAGTATTATTTTGTTCCTTTTTTTCTTTTTTTGCCATTTGAATACAGTTTATTGTTGCGGAAGTCTGTCAAATTACTTCCAGGAAAATTCTTTAGGCTGGTGGTTATTTTACAAAGTAAAGCATGACAAGACCACCATGTTTCCTCCTGTTTATTGTTCATTGCTGTGTTTTGAGACTGACACAACCAAAACTAAGGTTTAAAAGAGGCCAACGTCTGATGAACAAGAACGGTGTCAAAATAGATCTTGCTGAAGGATTTTCTCACACACCGATACAGTGGGTGTTGGTATTATGACATGTGCAGGCCTCATTGTTATTTCTCACAACAACTTTGCCTGCCCTTGTACTCAATCTTCCGGGTGGCCAGGTCATAAAACAGCCATGATTTACATTCCTGGTTCAAATTATCCACCTTTTCTCTTCCTGCCTCATTTGAGCTCCTTGTTTTGTACTTCACACTATCTTTCAATTATTGGAAACAGCGCTGGTCTTTCACCATCTACAGATGGTTGCCAGAAATCCCACTTCCCTGGCAACAGCTGAAGAAGAACATACTTCTATCAAAACCTGTTAATCTTGTGTTTGAATAATTTAACACATCATTATAAACAAGTGAAATATATTTACTTTGCTGTATGTCAGATATGTTGATTTCTCTCTAAATATAACCTACAATGAACTAACTAATCTATGGAAGATAATTGCTTTATATAGAGCTTTTCTTTGTATGTACTATGAATCAAGTAGTCCTTTTCTGATGGTTTTGGTGATTTTGTTTGGGATTATCCCAAATGTTTAAAAAAATCATTTCAGATAATATTTTATGGCTACATTCACACCCCCTGCCCCAATCAACATGGATCCCCCTTGAAGAGGGTAACTTTAGAGTATGCAATAGTTTGTGGTTAGCACCATGATGGACAATGGGGATGAATAGGTTTATTCAGATTCTAAGTACAACCAGAAGGAACACCCATGTTACAACTCAGCACTTACTATGACAGCCCGCCACATTCAATATTCACCTGACGGTATATTGGTGATCATTACACGATCGTGTGCTGGCACACTGCACAAAGGCACTGACCTAATTTTGCTTTTCTGTTTTATATACCTTTCTTAACATTTGTAGATAGCATCTTAAATAACTTTGTTCATATCTTAAATGCTGCTTCTTTTCCTTCAAAGCCATTCACTCTGTGTAATAAAAAAGGGAGCTAAAAATCGTGTGGATTCTCCCACAATAACTCCAGTAAAGGTTTCACAGATCCCTCAACTGAGATCTGGCAAAAGGAAACCAATGTCTCAATAGCAAACTATCACCAGCAGTACTTGCGAAGGAGAAGTTCTTGCTAGACCGCTTGTTTAGGTCTTGGCCTTTATCTTGAGAAAGATGTATTGAATGTATCAAATTGTGGAAACTGGTGAAATAATAAAGGAAACCTTATCAAAGAGCCAGGAAAACTATAGGGATACCATTGGAAACACAATTTTAAAACAAAATAATTGTTTTTCAACCTTTCATAAAAAGGTGTACATTTCAATGAATCTTCCCTGCACTCTCTCCAGTCCAATTATGTCCTTCTCATAGTGTGGTGACCAGAACTGTACACAACATTCCTGCCATGACCTAACCAACTTTTATAAAGTTGGGAAAATCAAAACTGCAAATGTTGCAAATCTGAACTAAAACCATAGTAATCAACAGTTTATCTATTTTTATTTTATAAAGTTGTTTGTGACTTCCCAGTTATTATCTTCTATGTCCCGACTAATGAAGGCAATAATCCTGCATGCCTTCTTAACCATTTCATCCACCTGTGTTGCCATTTTCAGGGATCCATGGACATATGCCAAAGTCCCTCTGTTCCTTAATACTCTCTAGTACCCTAGCATTCACCGTGTATATCATAATCTTATTAATCTTCTCAAAATGCATGATCTCATAAATTACGGGATTGAATTTTATTTGCCTTTCCTTCTGTGCTATCATTAAGATCACCTATTTTCAGGCCATCTGTGGAGTTATCAATCATACCTCTTATATCCCAAACCAGATATATAAAACAACTTTTATATAAAACAAACAATAGGTTTTCCAGAAATGACCCCATGTTACATCACTGACCAGGGGCTTCCAATCACGGAAATCAACCCTCCGTTATCTCCCTCTATCAGGGCCGTCTTAACGCATGGGCCTGATGGGCACTTGCCCGGGGCCCCACGAGCATAGGGGCCCCATGCTGATCTGTATATGTTAAGTGACTTGCAATAAATAAATACTACTTTAAAAATGTAGGTTCAATAAGTGCTTTTTTCACAACATTTTCGGTCCCTAAGTGCTTCTCACAGCGATCTGTTTCGCAACAATTAGCTCCCTAAGTGCTTTGCTTTTCCATCCCTAAGTGCTTCTCACAGCGATCTGTAAGTGCTTTTCGCAACAATGTAGCACCCTAAGTCCATCGCTAAGTGCTTTTCGGTAAGTGCTTTTCGCCGGCACGACAGGGGGGGGGGCTGGTAGGGAAAGGGGGGTGGGGGAGAGTAACGGTAGGGGCCCCAATACACTGCTTTGCCCGGGGGCCCATAATGCTGTAAAAACGGCCCTGCCCTCTATGTCCTATTACCAAAATGGTTTTTTGATCCTAGGTTGCCAGCTTGCCATCAATCCCATGGGGTCCAACCATCTAGACCAGTCTTCCATGTGGAACCTTGTAAAAGGCCTTACTGAAATCAATGTAAATGATCAACAAACGGATCTTTTCAATACATTTTTTCACCCTCAACAAAGTCAACGTGGTTAGACTCAAACTCTCATGAACAAAGCCATGCTAATTAATTCCAAACTGATGCTATTGTGCTCCTCTATTGACACTTTTTTGAGTGCAAACTACATTATATCAGCTAGATGGACTGCAAAGGGTTTGGACAGAATCTATAAACAGCCCCAAAATTGTGTAATTTGTCCAATGCCAAGGCCATCTCACTTAATAGCCCACATTTCTGTCACTAAACAACTGGAAGCTGTAATTCAGGAAGAGACCCAACAAAATCATGAACCAACATGACTGAATCGTTTGGATATCTAGAAGGTAGGTTATCTTTCACTCACCACACTGGGCTCTTCATTAAAAAAATGCATTGAATGATCTTTGTGGTCATTAACAAGTTGCATAAAATAATGCATTACAACTAGCAAAGATATTGTAATTAAGGGAATATTGCAAATGTAGTTCAGGGTAGGTTGAAACTAGAGGGGCAGGAAGAGAGGCAGGAAGAGAGGCAGTGGGAACCAGACCTGCAGATCAGCAAGTGGAGGGGCAGAAGGGAAGTCAAGAGGCTATGACGTTAGTCTGAAAAGAAAGACAGGGACGGACAGATTGATGAAAGGAGTGGATCTTATCGAAACATATAAGATTATTAAGGGGTTGGACACGTTAGAGGCAGGAAACATGTTCTCAATGTTGGGGGAGTCCAGAACAAGGGGCCACAGTTTAAGAATAAGGGGTAGGCCATTTAGAACGGAGATGAGGAAAAACCTTTTCAGTCAGAGAGTTGTGAATCTGTGGAATTCTCTGCCTCAGAAGGCAGTGGAGGCCAATTCTCTGAATGCATTCAAGAGAGAGCTAGATAGAGCTCTTAAGGATAGCGGAGTCAGGGGGTATGGGGAGAAGGCAGGAACGGGGTACTGATTGAGAATGATCAGCCATGATCACATTGAATGGCGGTGCTGGCTCAAAAGGGCGAATGGCCTCCTCCTGCACCTATTGTCTATTGTCTATTGAAACTAATGGGCCAAAATGTAATTATTTCAATGCAAGGAGTATTATGGATACAGCAGCTGAACTTAGAGTCTGCATCAGTTCCAAGTCTCTTCTATGATGTTGTGGTCATTACAAAGACGGTTGCGAGAGGGGTAGATCAGGCAGCTCAATATTTCAGGGTTTCAATGTTTCAGATGTGATAGCAAAGGCGGTAAAAGAGGTGGATAAATTGCTTTATTAATCAGGGAGAATGTCACAGCTGCACTCAGAGAGGGCAGTCGGGAGGGATCATCCACCGTAGCAATAGGAATGGACCTCAAAAATATAAAGAAGAGTGATCACTCTGATAGGATTATCCTATAAACCTCCCATTAGCCAGTAGCTTGTAGAGCAGCAGGTATGTAGACAGATTATGGTATTTCTAAAAGCAACAGTGTTGTCATAGTGGGTGATTTAAATTCCCCAATATTAACTGGGTGTAAAAGGCCTAGATGGGACAAAATTTGTGAGGTGTTTCCAAGAGGTTTTCTGGAAACAATTTGTGGATAGTCTAACGAGAAACAGAACTTTACGGGCCCTTGTGTTGGGAAAAGAGCCTAGCCAGGTGACTGGTGTTTCAGTGGGAGAGCATTTGGGGAGCAGTGATCATAACTCCTTCAGTTTTAAGATTGTTATGAATAAGGATGTCTGGATCTTAGGGGAAAGTACTAAATTGGCATCGGGCAAATTACATTATTAGGCAGGAGTTAGGGGGAATAAATTGGGAGCAGCTGTTATTGGGTTGGGGTTGGGGTTGGGGTTGAGGTTAGGGTTAGGATCTGACCTATGGGAGTCATTTAAAGTGCAAATGATCAGAATTGGTCCAGAAAGGAGAAGGAACAAGGATGGCAAGGTGAGGGAACATGGGATGCCCAAAGAGGTTGTAAATTTAGTCAAAAAGAAAAAGGAAGCTTATGCAAGGTTTAAGTAGATAAAATTAGACAGAGTCTTTGCATAATATAAAGCAAGCAGGAAAGAACTCAAGCAAGGAATTAGAAGGGCCAGAAAGGGCCATGAAATGTTATTGGCAATTGGGATTAAAGAGAATCCCAAGGCATTTTATACATCCATTAAAACAAGAGCTTTTCAAGGGAAAGAGTGAAGTGGTAAAGAAGGCGTATGCTATGCTAGCCTTCATCAGATGCGTAATTGAATATAAAAGTTTGGAAGTCACATTGCAGCTTTTTTTAAACTTTGGTTAGGCCACATTTAGAGTGTAATGTGACATTCTGGTCACCAGAATGTGACATTCTGGCCACCGTTACAAGGAAGATGTGAAGGCTATGGAGAGGATGCGGAAGAGGTTTACCAGAATATTAGAAATAAAGAACTGCAGATGATGGTTTATACCAAAGATATAATGCTGCCTGGATCAGAGAAGAAATTGAACAAACGTATTATTTTCTCTGGAACATTGAAGGCTAACAGGACACCTTATAGAAATTTATAAAATTATAAGAGCTATAGATACCAGAGACAGTCTGAATCTTTTTCCCAGGGGGGAACGTCAAACACGAGCATTGCTTTAAGTTGAGAAGAGGAAAGTTTAAAGGAGATGTGCAGAGCAAGAGTGGCAGTTGCCTGGAACGAGCTTCCAAGGGCAGATATGATAGTGGTGTTAAAGAGGCTTTTAGATAGGTACATGAATATGCAAGGAATGGAAAAGATATAAATCTTGTGCAGGAAGAAAGGATTATTTTAATATGGCATTGTGTTCCACACAGATATTGTGGCCCAAAGGATTTGTTCCTATGTTGTACTATTCTATTTTCTATAAGGGTGGCACAACAGCTAGAAATGCTGCCTCGCAGTCCCAGAGACCCAGATTTAATCCTGACCTCAGATGCTGTCTGTGTAGAGTTTACACATTCTCCTGGTGACCTCATGAATTTACTCCAGGTGCTCCGGTTTCTTTCCACATCTCAAAGACAAGGGGGGGTTTGCAGATGAATTGACAACTGCATATTGTCCCTAGTCCCTAGGATGAGAAAGTGGGATAACATAGAAATAGTGTGAACAGGTGATCAATGGTCGGCTTGGTTAGTGGGCCAAAAGGCCCATTTCCATGCTGTATCTCTAAACTAAACTAATCTCATAGATGTTTAGTGAACCAGAAGAAGAGGTTAATTAGAAGTCAATAACTGGAATTTGTTGACAAGTGATTGTCCCAGGGTTTGAATTAGAGGTCCTTTTGTTTAGTATGAAAGTCACAGTCCTTCCAAAGTATTTCCATGGCTGCTGTAGTGGTAAGGATTGTAACTCTGGGCGCTGGTCTAGAGCTCAGAGTGATTTGGGATTCAGCAGACATGCTGCTTGGAGACTTCAGTGAACTTAAACAAGGCTGACAATGTCATGTCTTGAGCCTGAATAAGGATACCGACCCAAAATGTCACCCATCCTTTTTCTCCAGAGATGCTGCCTGACCCGTGGCATTACTCCAGCAATTTGGGTCTATCTTCGGTATAAACCAGCACCTGCAATTTATTTCTACATACTGACAATGTAAAAGATAGCTGATCAGTAGGCTGTGAGTTGCAATATTGAGAGGTGCTACACCAGGAGCAGCTCAATGGTCAGCCCGCAGCTGCTATGTTAAGTGAGGGTAGGAACACACCTCTGGTGATAGTGGTGGAGGGACTCCATTCAGAAGTTTGGCCCAGTACTGAAAATTAACGTTGAATTTTTAAAGGGGACTGATGAGAATAGAAATACTCAAGAAGCCCAAACAAAACCCGTCTACTGCACACAACAATTGGTGAGTGAATACTCAAAGTGCACCTACTGAGGTGTATTTGGAATTTATAGTAATAGAAATCGTTCAATCTCACAAAGTTTGCAAGGATTAGTGACGGAGATATTGAGAGAGTTCAACCTAATTCAAGTTGAGATCTGACCATTGAGCCTCTGTAGGTAAATATTCCAGACAAATTAATTAGTCTCGTCCTTGAACCTTTCCATAATGATGCAGCCTTGCAGCATGCTGCTGGATGCCACCCAGTCTAGGTCTTTCGAGATATTAAGACCATTTAAAAATAAATGAGACAGACTCTGGTTTCAATCTAGTTTCTTCCAACCTAACCTTGTTGGAAGTTAACGAGAGCAAGGTAGCAGCTTATGGCGGCATGTCTCGTTCCTTGAAGTTCATAACCCACAAGGTGACCCAACCCCCAATATTATGAAACACCCCATTGTCTGAGGTCCCGTGGGATATCTGCTATTTTTCTAAATGACCTTTTACTCGGTGAGATTTATATTTGAGGAAGGGGACGTGTCACTGTAAACTGCTTCCTCCCTCTCATTAAATTTTGATGGTAAATTTTTTGAAAATTCCAGCAAGAACATTTGGTCTGGAGCCAGCGTGGGGAATAATTAGGCAACAATTTAAATGGGATTTGAGTTGTCAGATATTTAGGGAGCAGCAAGATTGGTTTGGCTGCAATATTCAATTCCAATTGTGCTTCTCTTTTGAAAAGTTTAGGAAGTAATTAAACGTCCTTGCTGACTGGAACATGGCAAGTGCCTTGGATAGTTTAGGGTCAAAAGCAACCAATTTTAAATAGAACTTAAGGCGTAGTACAAATATTCACACTACCCAAGGCATGGCATGAAGTTTATGGTTTCAATGCTAAAGCCAATAGATCTTTGTGGCACAGCTGTGTTCTCCAAAAAATCAGTAACTACAGTGTGTGTTTACAGGCAAGAAAAATATTTTACCAAGGAGTCACTGAAAATATGCAATCTTGTCAACAACTGAATGGTAATTACAAAAATATTCTGAGTGGGAGGGTGATTCTGGTAAGTACTGCTTCACTCTCTCCAGCATGTGGATAAAAGGTTTGTTTATTTTAAAATCTGTCACAGCCATTTACTGTCTCTGCCCTGGGGCTGATCTCTTACTCTGTGCTAGACGAGGAAGGAGGGAGGTAAGAAAGGGGTTACCATAACTACACATCTGCTAAGGTAATCAGTACAAGTAGTTTTTAAAACTGCCAGACCGCATGTCCACTGAGGAAATCCTTGTACACCAAAGCCCCTTAATAAGCTGTAATCATTTGTCAGCATACACATGTACACTTTCCCCATTGGGTCCCGATGGTAAATACAACTTGACAGCAGCAGTGTGAGCCTGCTCTTTCTCATGTCATCTGAACATCAACCCCGAGCTCTGCGATGTGATATCTTTAGTAGCTGCTGTGCCTTCACGATCAGCAATAAACACAACACATCCCACATAGGCTGCTCTAGACGTTTGGTTGGAAATCTACTACCCGAGGTTTATTGAAGTCATCAGATGTGATAGATGTAATAATTTTCATTAGGTGAAAAAATATTGACAGGATTTTTCATGTTTCTCTATTTCCAAAGAAGTTGCACCCTAAATTGTAGATACATTTGTAAATACATCTGGCGATTCTGTAAAAAAATTAAAAATCTGGAATTCTGGAATTTTCAGCTGCTCCTATAATTCCCCAACACTGTACAACCAATATCATGTAACCACAAAATTGGTGTCCAAAGGGTCGAAAATAATTTGTTTCAAAACCTTGTCTCATTCCAAACCATTTTTAAGTTGGATGTTGCCATATATATTTTGATAGAGAGCCCACAGTTGCAAATGTTATTTTGTTTGCATCTTTGCATATTATTTGTATAAGGAAACGCAGTTCGGTTAAAGAAATATTTTGTCGTTTTTAGCATGTCTTACTTGCTGATGCTAGTGTTACACTCTGGAAGTGTCTGGCATTTTTGCTTAATGGATCCCTCTGGACCTGCCAGTACATTCACACATAGACATGCGTGGGCTTAGTTTCCCCTTCATATACCAGGGAGCACTGCACCCAGGTGAATGGAAAGTGTAGTTCTTGAGGAACTAGTTCTTGAGGAGATGGCAGTAACTGGAAAAGGAAATGTTCGAATACCAAGCAAGTTGATTTTCTCCCTCACGGGCAGGTATGTGAGGTAGATGACAGGAGAGTTTCTCTGGCCATTTAAAAACATGCCCTGTAGGGAATGTGGCCTGTTCTCAATCAATTGAAGGAAGCAAGAAATAGAAGCCTACAAGCTAATGTTCGGGGTGCCAACTCCCAATAGGATGAGACAAATGATGGAAAGACTGCTCTGTCATGAAGGATGGAAACCACTTAAAAGTGATTTACAAAATACACTGCAATCAGTCACCCAATGTACTGGCGGACCTTCCCAAACCAATGACCTTTCCCACCAAGGACAAGGACAGCAGGAGCCCCACCACCTCCAGATCCCCCTCCAAATCACACGCCATCCAGACTTGGAAACGTATCATTGTCCCTTCATCATTGCTGTGTCGAAATCTTGGAAACCGCTCTGGCATCGTGGGTGTATCTTCACCGCAAGGACTGCAATGGTTGAAGACGACAGACCATTACGTTCAAGGGCAATGAGAGATGGGCAACAAAAGTCAGCATTGCCAGTGGCCTGTACTTTCCACGAATGAACATTATAAAGTCAGTATCTGTAGCAAGAGCACCAACCCAAACCCCTGGGCACTTCTCGTTTCTCGCTCTCACCCAACCCCAGTTATCAGACGATTGTCTGAGCAGCAGAGAGAGGCTATGTGACATACTGGTCACTCTTGGTTGTCATTGGTAATAACACACTAATAATGCAGGTTATCCTACATTTTAGCTTGCATTAAACGGCTCATTAACACAAGGCCTTACAAGCTGTCTCACCGTTTCAGCTAGCTGCAATTACGCAGGCAAAAGACAAAAACCCTTTCCTCCACTTTGACAGTTTCTCTCATGTCATCCATGTGATTTGACCTGGGAAATAGCCCTCAAGTGCAGCCTTTATCTAATTCACTCGGTCGTGTTACAGGAGGAAGTTATCCACAATGACAGCGAAATGCTGGGTATCAGAGGAACTGTCAGAAAGTTGACCTCTGCCACAGTTTTCTTGGGAGGCACTTGGCTGATAAGGAAGGATCAGAAGAAGAATGCAGAAGACTGGTTAGCGGATGGATAACAGGGTGGTTGCCAAGGTGGCCGTGAGAGACAGGGTGTGGCCATGAGTAGCAGTGGACCGCCATGAATATTTACAGGAAAAAAACTGCAGATGCTGGTTTAAATCGAAGGTGGACACAAAATGCTGGAGTAACTCAACGAGTCAGGCAGCATCTCGGGAGAGAAGGCATGGGTGACATTTCGGGTCGAGACCCTTCTTCAGACTGATGTCAGGGGAGGGGGCGGGACAAAGATGTCTTTGTCCCACCCCCTCCCCTGACATCAGTCTGAAGAAAGGTCTCGACCCGAAATGTCACCCATTCGCTCTCTCCCTAGATGCTGCCTGACCCCCTGAGTTACTCCAGCATTTTGTGTCTACCCTAGAATTTTTATAATTTAGATTAGTTTAGAGATACAGGATGGAAACAGGCCCAACGAGTCCGCATCAACTAATGATCACCGTACACTAGTTCTATCCTACACACTAGGGACAATTTACAAAAGCCAGTTAACCTACAAGCCCGCACATCTTTGGGGTGTGGGAAGAAATCCAGAGCACACAGAGAAAACCCACAGGGTCACAAGGAAAACGTACCACAGACAGCACCCAGATCTCTGGCGCTCTAATGCAACTACTCTACTGCTGCGCCATGATCACACATTTTATATCCCTTTAATAGGCCTTTCAGGATTTCCAAAATGCTTTGAACCCCAGAGAAAGTACTTTTGAAGTGTAGTTATTATTTTCTTGTAAGAAAATGGTTACCAACCAGCAAACAAACATTACCATTGACGTCAGTGTGATAATCACTTTATTTTGTCATTTTAATCACGTGATAAATATTGGCCTGTGTAGCAAGGACAATAAGCTGCTCTTTTACAAGACAGTGTCATCAGCTCTGTTGCTTCCACCAGTTGTGACACACCACTGAATGCGGCACTCCCTTAGGATCAGTCGAAGCATCACCTTAGATCATTGAGCCCAGGTCTCTGGGTTGGGACCCTAAACCCATTTAAATGAAAGAGTGAGACAGTGACATTGCTTCAGTAGGAAGAAGTTAAAAATGTGGAGCAGGCGTATTAAGCCAAGTTATCTTCCTTATTGACTGAGAAGAATGATTATTATCATCACAGAAGAGTGATGAGTATAAGCTGGATGCTGAGGAGTAGACAATCGGAACTCATAGATAGACACAAAGTGCTGGGGTCAGGCAACCTCTGGTGAAAACGGGTAGGTGGTGTTTCGGGTCGGGACCTCTCTTCCTCCAGAAATGCTGCCCGACCCGTTGCTTTACTCTAGCACTTTGTGTCTGCCTTTGAAATAAACCAGCATACGCAGTTCTTTGTTTCTACATGGGAACATATCGCATTGTTCCAACACCCAAAAGTAACTCTGGTTAATTCCTAGCAGCTTCAGTAAATACATAATGTTCCCAAACATATTTGAAACTAATGACTAATCTTCTGGAATTTTTTGAGGATGTGACAAGTAAAATGGAAGCCAGTGGATGTAGTGTATTTAGACTTTCAGAAAGCCTTTGTTAAGATCCCGCACGGGAGATTGGTGACTAAAATTAGAGCACATGGTATGGGGGGTAGGGTGTTGACATGGATAGAAAATTGGTGCGCAGACAGGAAGCAAAGAGTAGGAGTAAACAGGTCCTTTTCAGAATGGCAGGCAGTGGCGAGTGGATTGCCGCAAGGCTCGGTATTGGGGCCGTAACTGTTTACAATATATATAAATGATTTGGAAGAGGGAATTAGAAGCAACACTAGTAAGTTTGCAGATGACACAAAGCTGGGTGGCAGTGTAAACTGTGAAGAGGATGTTAGGAGGTTGCAGGGTGACCTGGACAGGTTGAGTGAGTGGGCAGATGCATGGCAGATGCAGTATAATGTAGGTAAATGTGAGGTTATCCACTTTGGCGGCAAAAACAAGGAGGCAGATTATTATCTCAATGGAGTTAGGTTAGGTAAGAGGGAGGTGCAGCAAGATCTGGGTGTCCTTGTACACCAGTCACTGAAAGTTGGCATGCAGGTATAGCAGGCAGCGAAGAAAGCTAATGGAATGTTGGCCTTGATAACAAGAGGATTTCAGTATAGGAGTAAGGAGGTTCTTCTGCAGTTGTATAGGGCCCTGGTAAGACCACATCTGGAGTATTGTGTACAGTTTTGGTCTCCTAATTTAAGGAAGGACATCCTTGTAATTGAGGCAGTGCAGCGTAGGTTCACGAGATTGATCCCTGGGATGGCGGGACTGTCATATGAGGAAAGATTGAAAAGTCTAGGCTTGTATTCACTGGAATTTAGAAGGATGAGAGGGGATCTCATAGAAACATATAAAATTATAAAAGGACTGGACAAGCTAGATGCAGGAAAAATGTTCCCAATGTTGGGCGAATTCAGAACCAGGGACTACAGTCTTAGAATAAAGGGGAGGCTATTTAAAACTGAGGTGAGAAAAA
Source organism: Rhinoraja longicauda (assembly GCF_053455715.1). NCBI lineage: Eukaryota > Metazoa > Chordata > Chondrichthyes > Rajiformes > Arhynchobatidae > Rhinoraja > Rhinoraja longicauda. The sequence continues at coordinate 82,847,257 of NC_135953.1, read as the reverse complement.
ACGTTTTCAACCAGAGAGTTGTGAATTTGTGGAATTCTCTGCCACCGAGGGCAGTGGAAGCCTAATCACTGGATGGATTTAAGAGAGAGTTAGATAGAGCTCTCGGGGCTAGTGGAATCAAGGGATACGGGGAGAAGGCAGGCACGGGTTATTGATTGGGGACGATCAGCCATGATCACAATGAATGGCGGTGCTGGCTCGAAGGGCTGAATAGCCTCCTCCTGCACCTATTTTCTATGTTTCTATGTTTCTACTTCAATTTCAGGATGAAAACTCAGAAAGCACCTCAACGTAAGCTATTTTAAGTCACGGGGTTTACAAAAATGCTGATTATTGTGTAATTGAACAAAAAACAAAACCCAACCAATCAGCCAAAAGTCAGCATGTCAAATTTTACCATAGCTGGGATATGCATTAATAATCATCTATTATTAATATACCATCTCACACAAACACACATTGTTATGTGTAGAATACAGGGTTTAAAAAAAATTAATCTACTGTTGCTAGATAACAAACAAAGGATTTTAGGAAGTATTACAAGGGTTGTTATTTTATACCTGATGCAATTTCACTTGGTTTACAATGTTTAATTTTTGTCACACACAGGTTCTGTATTGTGACTAAGAGCAAACTATAACAGCCAATAATTGTGGGAAGTTTTCTGGTTGTTTTTCACAAAGGCCAGTTCATTGGCTATATTTAAGAGGGAGTTAGATGTGGCCCTTGTGGCTAAAGGGGTCAGGGGGTATGGAGAGAAGGCAGGTACAGGATACTGAGTTGGATGATCAGCCATGATCATGTTGAATGGCGGTGCAGGCTCGAAGGGCCGAATGGCCTACTCCTGCACCTACTTTCTATGTTTCTATGTTTATGTTGTGGAATCGTTTGCTGAGCACTCGGATCCATCTCCTGAAAAGAGTCCTTTTTTCTTTCTTCCAACTGCTTGGTCTAGAGGCTTGTCAAGCTCACTTTACCCTAGCTCAATCTCCAAGCCAGGATGCAATCACGACTAAAGTACCATGATTTAAGAATTACTTTGTGCAACTGCCTTAAATTCAGCACAAACCTCACTACTTCACATCTGCCACACCACACCATTCCCTTCAACTGTTTCATGAAGCAACTATGGAAAGCACAGAGCACTTGTAGAGTTACAGAAAGCTCCAGGAGAAAGAAACCACCAGCCTATAAATAGTTAATGATCCTTGGATTATTATCATTCCACCACAAACCTCTGTCTTCTATCAATAAGACAGTTCTGAATCCATACGACCATGTTATCGTTAATCCTGTGGGTCGTAATCTTCTGGATCAGCCTACAATGGAAGAGTTTCTCAAATGCCTTACTAAAATCCATGTAGACAACATCCACCACCCATCCTTCAATAGACACAAAAAGCTGGAGTAACTCAGCGGGACAGGCAGCATCTCTGGAGAGAAGGAATGGGTGACGTTTCGGGTCGAGACGCTTTTTCAGACCTTCGTCTCGACCCAAAACGTCACCCATTCCTTCTCTCCAAAGATGCTGTCTGTCCCGCTGAGTTGCTCCAACTTTTTGTGTCTCTCATCGGTTTAAACCAGCATCTGCAGTTCCTTCCTACACCCATCCTTCAATGATCTTCATCGGCTCCTTAAAAAAGATCAAGTCAGTAAGACATAACCTGCCATGTACAAAGCCACACTGATTGTCCCTGAATGATCCATTCTCTTCCAAATGATAGTAAATCCGATCCCCTAAAATACTGCCCTATCACTGACATGAGTCTCACCGGTCCATGTGTCCCTTGGTTCTCCCTGCTTCTCTTCTCAAACAAAGGAATTTTAGCTACTCTCCAGTCCTCTGACCTCGCTTGTGGTTAGAGAAGGTGCAAAGGTTTTCTTCAAGGTTCCTGCAATCCCCTCTCTTTGATAACCTCGAACCAAGGGATAATACCGACTTCAATTTCTCACTCACTGTGTCCAGTCATCAGCTAACAATAAAATGTTGCACATGACAACAAAAATACAAAAGTGAAAAATGAAGAACAACGAAGTCGGCATGGGAAATAAAAAATACAAAAATACAATATTTTATTTTCCATATTACACCAAAACTTCAATGACTCTATTTAAAATTAGTAGTTAATTCAGGACACTAGCTGAGGGTGACTCATATCATTAAGACCAGCCTGATGAAGAAATGTTCTTCATAGATTAACATCCAAAGTGAAGTTGATTGCAAAGTACCCAACATGGAAAACTGTCAGGAAATGTTCAGGCACCAACCAGAAAAAAACAAGATGACTAATCTCTGCTCTTTCTGAACCCAGGGTTGTACTTACTACAAACTTTTACATTCAATCCCCACATTTCCCCAATTGCCCAGAACAGATGGAATGGCAGCATATTCATTTCTAAGGATATCCTCTGCCTGTGTGTCTCCTTTGTTTTTGTTTTAAAGGATCAATAGGTCATATGGTGAGTATAAAATGACCGGGGTCATGTTTTCAAACAGAAGCTAATTAGAATCAGGCTCTGTGAGTCATATTTACAGGACACTTTCTGTCTTGTATGTTTTCCATGTTCTTGAATGATCTTACAAAGAGATATGGTACAGAAACATATGGAGTTTTTCTAGGATATCCCTGGGTATGTAAGAATCAGCTGTTCCTCAACCAGGTAAAGGAAACTCCAAAAAAAAGGCTTTGAGACATTTCACCTCCAGGATAAAATGCACCTATTTCTTATTAATTCTTTCGGCTTATAGCCCTAGCCAGCTAAATCATTAGAGGAATGGTTCAACTGCTTACTGAAATATTTAGCATTCAGGTTAATTAAGGTAGAGAAGCCAAGTTGTACTAGTGTTTATTCCTAAAGTGGCGCACAGGAAAGATTAGCAGAAGTCAGCAAGTTGGCTTTAGGCATCGAGTCAAATGCTACATGAGGTCTGCAATCATTTTATTCATTTTCACTTTGTATTCAATCCATTTTCACAGCTCCCAATTATAGTATAACTGTATCAAATGCACAGAGAAGTAAACACATTATTATCATATCTCAAGTGATTCCTAATTTCACATTTAACTGTCATATAAAGATTATTTTGAAACACTTGTAGGAAATGGCAAGCCCTTAAGTGGTTTACCAGCCTGATTTATTTAAACGTTTGAAAGATTTCCAAGCACTCGATGTACTTCGTTATTATTGAGATGTTATTTCTGGGCCAGCCACAAATGATCCCAGGCATGTTAACATTTTTATTTTTATTACAGCCAATTTTGCAAAATCGTTCTCTGCGCAGACAGCCTTGCGAGCAAATATAATAGAGATGGGATTTCAGGCGTGTGATCTTTTTCATTCATTTAAATTGCTGGTTAATCAAAAGGATTTTTCTCATTCAAAGGTTTGAAAGATAAGTGAACATTGAATTAGCAATGAACAGTCGAGCACAAGAACAGGCCATTCACCTCACAATGTCCATGCCAAACATAATTCCAGGTTAAGCTGTTCTCCTCTACCTGCATGTGCATTCTTCCATTCCTTACCTATCTACGTGCCAATCTAAAAGCCTCTTAAATGCCACTATCATATCTGCCTGCACCACCACCTGGCTACGCATTCCAGGACCAACACATCTTTGTGTGAAAAACTCGCACCGCACATTCCTTTTAAACATTGCCCCCCCCCCACTTTAAAGCTTTGTCCTCTCATTTTTTACATTTCCTCCCTGGACTAAAGGTTCTGACTTCATACCTTATCTACGCCTCTCATAAATTTATATATTTCTTTTCTATGAGGTCTCCTCGCAACCTCCTGCGTTCCAGAGAAAACAATCCAAGTTAATGGAACCAATTCTATGGTTAATGAGCGCTGGCAGATTTTCATGCTTTTCTCTGCGGGGGATTTTTAAGCAAGTGAGAGGAAACCATGTAAAAATGGCTGTAACTGAGTGGGTATGGAAAGGTAAACAGAATATCCCAAAGTCACAATACATGACCCGCAGGAGTGAAGTTCCATAAATGGAAGGGTAAACATGCGGTCCAATGATGAGGTGAGATGCTATGGAGCTGGAAATGGGATGGGAAGTACGATTGAACGAGTTGGAAACCAATGATTCCTGCCACACGGCTCACAGTTTCATGGCTTTGAATGGCCTCTTTTGTTTCAATGTCAAGTGTCGGTAAAAAGGAAAGACGTAGCCAAATTGTTGACGTCTCCGCTCTCTTGTCACAGCTTTCCATTACCGCATCCTTTGATCTGCCTTCCCAAGGGCCCATGCTTGCAGCCAAGGGAGTGTTTTTTTTTTGTTCCAAGCCTCTTTAGCGTCTCATAAATGCAGGAGAATAAACATAGTTTGAACAGTTGAAATCTGCACTAGTCAGCGAGGATGATTTAGAGACTGGTTTTGGTGTAGATGTTCTCTATTCATTTTTCCTGCCTAATTAGGACCAGGCCAAAATGGTCAGATTTCCAATGAAAAATCCAAGTATTTTTAAATCCGTTCAGTCCACGCTCCCTGCCCCCACCCAACCATCTACACTAAGCAGGCTGCCCCAATAAGATTTCTCTAATCCACTCTGCCCCAATAAGATTTTTCTTTATCATGTAGAACTTTTACGCTCAGTATTTGATTTTGACTTCCTGCTTGTTAGCAGATTATAAATTCAGAGCTTACTGGCTCAAATACTTGTGTGTAATTAGGAATTTAGCCAGCAAATTGTGTATTCCAGCTCAACAGAATAGAGCAGTTTGTTTTAGCATTAACATTCCAGATTTTAATCTAAGAAGCGTCCTGACGTGGAACTTTGTCTGTCCATTTCCCACCACAGATGCTGCCTGGCCTGCTGAGTTCCTCCAACAATAGTTGCACCTAACGAAGGCCCCTCCTGGCCTAGAACTTCCTCTTTGATGGAAATGAACATCAGAAGAAGCATAGAATAATTTATTATAGGAAAATTTGAACAGAGGAGAAACATTCCTGACTGGAGTTTACAAGGCTTACATGGGACCATGTATTCTCTATGGATTCGGTCTACTTAAACGAGTTAGGTATATTTGCCACACTTGGGATGAAGCAGAGATTCACTCGACGAGTTGCACAGATGGTTTGCCTCAGAAAGGAAATTAAGTGAAATGTGTTTCTCTTCTCCAGACCGAAGGATGAAAGAAGATCTCATTGTTCAATTTAGTTTAGATTAGAGATACAGTGTGGAAACAGGCCTTTGGCCTTCCGAGTCCATGCCGACCAGCAATCCCCATACACTAACACTCTCCCACACACTTGGAACACTGGGTCCAGCAGAGCGGTTGGCTTGAGGCAGCAGGGGGCCTGGACAAGGTGGGAGCAGGCCATGGACTGAAAAGTCACATGGACTGAGCTCTGGCAGGCTGAACCACAGTGTATCAAGTTCCTAGTCCAGACAGTGTACGATGCCCAGCCCATCAAACCTCGTCATCTGGGGTAAAGCGGAATCTCCGGATTGCCCCCAATGCTCAGGCAAAGGGACGTTGGAACACATCCTGAGCTGCTGCCCAAAGACTCTTGGGCAGGGCCGGTACACCTGGTGTCACGACCAGGTTCTGAAACCCATTGCAGAAGCCATCAGCATGGGAATCAGCAGCTGCAGACGAGCACGCCCCACCACCCAGATGATCACCTTCGTGAAGGCCTGAGTGCAGCTGCCAAGAACCACAGCAGCCAAGAATCCATCGGCAATCCTAGCCACTACGCAGAACCGGCAGCTTTCTGTAGACCTGGTGAAACAGCTGAAGTTCCCACGGCACATCGCCACAACCACCCTGAGGCCAGACATCTTCCTGGTCTCAGAGGCGACCAAAAACATTGTCTTGTTGGAACTGACAGTGCCGTGGGAGGACCGTCTGGAGGAGGCCCACGAGAGGAAGAAGACCAAGTATGAAGAGCTGGTCATAGACTGCCATAAGCAGAGCTGGAAGGCAAGGTGTAGGCCTATCGAGGTTGGCTGCAGAGGTTTTGCAATCGCTCTACAAAGCCTTGAGTGCACTGGGCATCATCGGAATGGAGAGGAGAAGAGTCGTCAAGAACACCACAGAGGCAGCGGAGAAATTCTCAAGATGGCTCTGGATCAGGAGAGGAGGCCCATGGGGAGGAGCGAATGCCACCTGAACACAAGTCGTGGTCTGATCAACCACGGCTGGGTCGCCCGGGCGAGGCTGTCTGATGTTGAAAGACCCAAAACACCCAATGACCCCAGGTTACATCACTGATGATGTGTTCAGGAGCATCGAGACGTATTTTATCAATCAAAAACAATCTCTACCGAAGCCATTTTAACTACAAACTTGCATGTCTTTGGAGTGTGGGAGGAAACTGGACCACCCGCGGAAAATCCACACGGGCATAGGGAGAACGTACGGACTCCATAAAGACAGCACCCGTAGTCAGTATCGAACCCGGGTCTCTAGCGCTGTATGGCAGCAACTCTACTGTTGTGCCACTGTGCTGCCCTTTAGTTGCAATACTAACAAAAAATCTGATAGGTTAGATGCAGGAAGAATGTTTTTTTTTCCAGCTGGGGTAATAGAACCAGAATAAGGAATAGGGCTTTTAAGGTTGAGACAAAAATAGTCTTTCAAATGGCGATGGTGGGATATGAATATAGTGCAGGAACATGGCATAAACGTCAAGTCAAGTCAACTTTATTTGTCACATACATATACAAGATGTGCAGTGAAGTGAAAGTGGCAACGCCTGTGGATTGTGCTAAAACTACAAAACAGAATAGAAAAAAAAAATTTAACACAATTTTTTATTTAATACAGTAAATTAAATTAGTCCCTGGTGATATGAGAGTTAACAGTCCTGATGGACTGTGGGAAGAAACTCTGTCTCATCCTCTCTGTTTTTACAGCGTGACAGCGGAGGCGTTTGACTGACCGTAGCAGCTGGAACAGTCCGTGGAAGATCAGTCATGATTTTGTGGAATGACTAAGTAGGCTTGATGGGCCAAACGGTCTACTTTGTGCCCATGTCATATGTTCTTATATTTTAACTGCCAATTAATTGTCCAGTTTGGACTAGTGGATGTAGTTAAAATTATCCCCTTCAGGAAAAACTTTATTTGCAATTTTATATATAACCCCAAGGGATTGTTTAATGTTCTCTTACAGCAGTAGGAAATCTAAAAAAAATAGATATAAAAATAGAAGCTCTCACGCAATGTTTGCCTGACATGTTAGCCTGGATTATGTGATCTACAGGAGGAATCAATGTCCTAGCGTGGGGATCTGAAAGTACTCGACGTTGAGTTATTCTGATATTAATCTGATATTCACAGGACAAAAGTGATCCCAGCAAACTGTGTGACGGGTCATGCATTGGGCCATTTGCAGATTAAAATACTTTGTAAATGTCCAGCTACCACAAGTCTAACATACAATTTTGGTCTCCTAATTTGAGGAAGGACATTATTGTTATAGAGGGAGTGCAGCGTAGGTTCACCAGGTTAATTCCCGGGATGGCGAGACTGACATATGATGAAAGAATGGGTCGACTGGGCTTGTATTCACTGGAATTTAGAAGGATGAGAGGGGATCTTATGGAAACATAAAATTCTTAAAGGACTGGACAGCCTACATGCAGGAAAAATGTTCCCGATGTTGGGGGAGTCCAGAACCAAGGGTCACAGTTTAAGAAAAAGGGTTAGGCCATTTAGGACTGAGATGAGGAAAAACTTCTTCACCCAGAGTTGTGAATCTGTGGAATTCTCTGCAACAGAAGGCAATGGAGGCCAATTCACTCGATGTTTTCAAGAGAGAGTTAGATTTAGCTCTTAGGGCTAAAGGAATCAAGGGATATGGGGATAACACAGGAAAGTGGTACTGATTTTAGATGATCAGCCATGATCATATTGAATGGTGGTGCTGGCTCAAGGGGCTGAATGGCCTACTCCTGCACCTATTTTCCTATGTTCTATGTTTCTAAAACACAATAGCAAGCAGCAGAAAGTAATACAGTAAATGTCTTGTAAAGATGAATAGAGGAAATATGAAAAAAGGTAGTTTAAACAAAATAAATTGTCACTGAGGCTAGAACAAAAATTCCCAGGAATATCATTTTAGATATTCAGATATTGCTAAAAGAGTAATCAATGAAAGTGTTGATAATTGTAAATTTGATGAGACACGTATTTATGGAAACACAACTGCAATAAACAGGTCAAATAAGGCTACGTACACCCTGTGCAACATTTTTAAAACTGGAAATTGCGAAAGTATTTCACGTTGCCGAGTTCAGTTCTTTGTGCTTTGGTCTTCCTGCATGATTTAAAAAGGTGCCTGTGCAGAATATGCAGACAGGCTATTCGCCATGGAATAGATATTTGGAGTTAATTATAGCAGTATGTCTTGACAGCATTCAACTCTTCACTCCCAGCACAAGTCTGTTAACTTACCCATAGTCGTTTTACCTGCCCTGAGGAACAGACCTAAGAACAACCTTTGAGCCAGACAGTGAGGACACGGACTCAAATCTATTGCAGTCCTTATAATATTTGCAGAGTAACTTTCAGGACATAATTGGGATCAAACTGCACCTTTAGCTAGAGCAGGAAGTGGCAAAGGGTTCTGCACAAACTCCCTTCTCTGCACACCTACCCCCACCTGCATGAGGTGAATGTGAGTGTCTGAGTTAGTGAGTAAAAGAGCGAGGGGCTTTGAATGATAATATTATTTTCGTGCAGATGGAAAATTTAACTGCTGATACCCACCTCCTCTAAGTTCCCACACTCCATCCCACACTTAGTGGCAACAAGCAAACATTGGTCTGTGCAATCTTACTGTAACAGTTCACTGGCTACCTAATCGGCACAGACTGAACATTGGCCAACTGGATTTAGATGGAGTGCTGCAATTAAAATATCCCCAATTTCAATTCTGGGGTGATGGTAGAGTGACAAACTCCTAACGCAAATCATCCATTCAAAGCCAGAAATGAGTAAAAACCAGGAATATAGTAGTCAAATTTAGATGGACACAAAAAGCTGCAGTAACTTATACAGCCTGTCCACTATCTATACTATCATGACCCAAAACGTCACCCATCCTTTTTCTCCAGAGATGCTGCCTGACCTGCTGAGTTAGTCCAGCACTATGTGTCTATCTGACATTATTTACTTGTTGTGCTTTTGGTTTATAAGAACCTACTGCTTCTTTTCAGAAATCCTTTAACTTTTCCATCACACCAAAAATGTGTGCAGGATAGTTTTTTGCAGCAATACGTAGAGGTGCCTACCAGAGAAGGGGCAGTGTTGGACCTCCTGTTAGGAAATGAGATGGGTCAGGTGACGGAGGTATGTGTTGAGGAGCACTTTGGGTCTAGTGATCACAATGCCATTAGTTTCAATATCATTATGGAGAAGGTCAAATCTGGTCCAAGGGTTGAGATTTTGGATTGGAGAAAGGCTAATTTTGAGGAGATGAGAAAGGATTTAAAAGGAGTGAAATGGAAATTTTTGTTTTATGAAAAGGATATAATAGAGAAATGGAGGATATTTAAAGGTGAAATTTTGAGAGTACAGAGTCTTTATGTCCCTGTTCGGTGGAAAGGAAAGAATAATAATTTGAAAGAGCCGTGGTTTTCCAGGGAAATTGGACACTTGGTTCGGAAAAAGAGGGAGATATACAATAAATATAAGCGGCAGGGAGTAAATGAGGTTCTTGAGGAATATAAAGAATGTAAAAGGAATCTTAAGAAGGAAATTAGAAAAGCAAAAAAAAGATATGAGGCTGCTTTGGCAAGTAATGTAAAAGTAAACCCCAAGGGGTTCTACAGATATGTCAATAGCAAAAGGATAGTGAGGGATAAAATTGGTCCATTAGAGAGTCAGAGTGGACAGCTATGTGCTGAGCCGGAAGAAATGGGGGAGATATTAAACAATTTCTTTTCTTCGGTATTTACCGAGGAGAAGGATATTGAATTATGTGAGGTAAGCGAAACAAGTAGAGTAGTGATGGAAATTAGGAGGATTAAAGAAGAGGAGGTACGGACACTTTTGAAAAATATAAAAGTGGATAAGTCTCCAGGTCCTGATAGGATATTCCCTAGGACATTGAGGGAAGTTAGTGCAGAAATAGCAGGGGCTATGACGGAAATATTTCAAACGTCATTAGAAACGGGGATGGTGCCGGAAGATTGGCGCATTGCGCATGTTGTGCCTTTGTTTAAAAAAGGTTCTAAAAGTAAACCTAGCAATTATAGACCTATTAGTTTGACGTCTGTGGTGGGAAAATTAATGGAAAAGATACTTAGGGACAATATATATAATTATTTGGATAATCAAGGCCTGATTAGAAACAGTCAACATGGATTTGTGCCTGGAAGGTCATGTTTGACTAATCTTCTTGAATTTTTTGAAGAGGTTACCAGGGAAATTGATAAGGGCAAGGCTGTGGATGTTGTCTATATGGACTTCAGTAAGGCATTTGACAAGGTTCCACATGGAAGGTTGATTAAGAAGGTTAAATCGTTGGGTATTAATAGTGAGGTTGCAAGATGGATTCAACAATGGCTGAATGGGAGATACCAGAGGGTAACGGTTGACAATTGTATGTCAGGTTGGAGGCCAATGTCTAGTGGAGTACCCCAAGGATCTGTGTTGGGTCCACTGTTGTTTGTCATTTACATTAATGATCTGGATGATGGTGTGGCAAATTGGATTAGTAAATATGCAGATGATACTAAGATAGGTGGTGTAGTTGATAGTGAGGTAGATTTTCAAAGTCTACAGAGAGAATTGGGCCTTTTGGAAGGGTGGGCTGAAAGATGGCAGATGGAGTTTAATGCTGATAAGTGTGAGGTGCTGCATTTTGGTAGGACAAATCAAAATAGGACGTACAGGGTAAATGGTAGGGAATTGAGGAATGCAGTGGAACAGAGTGATCTGGGAATAACTGTGCATTGTTCCCTGAAGGTGGAATCTCATGTGGATAGGGTGGTGAAGAAGGCGTTTGGTATGCTTGCCTTTATAAATCAGAGCATCGAGTATAGAAGTTGGGATGTAATGTTAAAATTGTACAGGGCATTGGTGAGGCCGAATCTGGAGTATGGTGTGCAGTTCTGGTCGCCAAATTATAGGAAGGATGTCGACAAAATGGAGAGGGTACAGAGGAGATTTACTAGAATGTTGCCTGGATTTCAGCACTTAGGCTACAGAGAGAGGTTGAACAGGTTGGGTCTTTATTCTTTGGAGCGTAGAAGGTTGAGGGGGGACTTGATAGAGGTTTTTAAAATTTTGAGAGGGACGGACAGAGTTGACGTGGGTAGGCTTTTCTCTTTGAGAGTGGGGAAGATTCCAACAAGGGGACATAGCTTCAGAATTGAGGGACAAAGGTTTAGGGGTAACATGAGGGGGAACTTCTTTACTCAGAGGGTGGTGGCTGTATGGAATGGGCTTCCGGTGGAAGTGGTGGAGGCTGGCTCGGTTTTATTATTTAAGAGTAAATTGGATAGGTATATGGATAGGAGGGGATTAGAGGGTTATGGTCTGAGTGCAGGTAGATGAGACTAGGTCAGGGAGAATGGTCGGCGTGGACTGGTAGGGCCGGACAGGCCTGTTTCCATGCTGTAGTTGTTATATGGTTATATGGTTAAATCTGCTTCACATACTTATCTAATTTCTGATTAAAAAATAACTTCCAAATTTCAAAGTTGAGCTTCAAACTTAGAATTTCCAATTTTAAGGATTCATTCCCGACCTTCCAATCTACTTTTATGAGGCCCTTGCATTTTCTTTTGCATCATATTATCTTTCTTGCTTTAGACTTTAGACTTTAGAGACACGGTGTGAAAACAGGCCCTTCGGCCCTCCGACCAACGACCAGCCCATACACCAGCGCTACCCTCCACACTAGGGACAATTTACAATTTACAGAAGACAAATAACCTACAAACCTGCATGTCTTTGAAGTGTAGGGGGACACTGGAGCACCTGGAGAAAACCCACACAATCACAGGGAGAACGTACAAACTCCGTACAGACAGCGCCCATAGTCATGATCGAAGTTGGGTCTCTGGCGCTGTAAGACAGCAACTCTACCGCTGCTGTCACACAATATTTGCCACACTCTTTATTTTCTCTTTTGCACTACTTGATGTACTCATACATGGCATATTTTGCCTGGATAGCATGCAAAACAAAGTTTTTTTTCTGTGCCTTGATACACGTAACAATAATAAACCAATAGCAATACTGATAGCAATGCCAACATTTGGTAAAAAAGAAGAAATGATTACTTGGATTCTATTTGTCCAAAGATTGGAATTGTGCTGTGCAGTATAATAGCTAATATATCACCAAACTCTTGAAATTCCTGTGTCTGTTTGTACAATTAACCCAGTTAAAGATTAATGTCCCCACTGAAACAGTAGTCTGAGTAACATGGACACATTAACAAGACCATTGCTAATATTGCACAGCACAATTCTAACACTGACACATTTCCATGCTGCATTTTTCTATAACACACAAATGAATTATCACACATTGAGAGAAATGTGAAATAAAGCTTGAAAATGTAGGATAGAATTTCCATAGGGTCTTGCATTGTAACGTTGGAATTTCTTCAGATCTTCTACTGGAGTTGCAAAGAGTGATTTGGCAAACAGAAAAAAAGAGAATGTAAGAATTAAGATCAGTCATTAAAAAAAAGGCAGACTAGAGCAGATGGAAAAGCATTCATCTTTATTGGGAATTGTTTAAGATTAAAGAAGGCCAGTTGGTGGAGCAGTTCACTCATGCATTGCAGAATCCATCTGGTTTCAAAACTACACCACTGGGTTCCCTCTGCCACAAATCATTCCAAGTTGGGAGTTTCTGTCCCTTCGGTTGCATTGGGCTACCTATTCATCAGGTCGAGGCTCTGCCCCTTACAAGGCCTTCTGGAATTCTTTAGGAAATGAGGTCCGATCATAAGGTTGTAAGGTCATAAGTGATTGGAGCAGAATTAGGCCATTTGGCCCATCAAGTCTACTTCGCCATTCAATCATGGCCGATCTATATCTCCCTCCTAACCCCAATTCTCCTGCCCTCTCCCCATAACTCTTGCCGCCCATACTGATCAAGAATCTATCTATCTCTGCCTTAAAAGAAGGAATGGGTGACATTTCGGGTCGAGACCTTCTTCAGACTGATGTCAGGGGAGGGGTCGGGTAAAGATAGGATGTAGTAGGAGACAGGAAGACTAGTGGAAGAACTGGGAAGGGGAGAGGATAGAGAGGCAAAGCAGGGACTACCTGAAGTTAAAGAAGTCAATGTTCATACCGCTGGGGTGTAAACTACCCAAGCGAAATATGAGGTGCTGTTCCTCCAATTTCCTCAATATCCTGCAGCTCCATTCTTGCTCCCCCTCCCCCCCCCTATTCGTAACAAGGATAGAGTCCCCCTTGTCCTCACCTTTTACCCCATCAGCTGTCGCATACAACAAATTATCCTCTAACATTTCCGCCACCTCTAACGGGATCCCACTACTGGCCACATCTTCCCATCTCCACCCCTTTCTGCTATCCACCCAAACTACACCCTGCCCAGGTACTTTCCCCTGCAACTGCAGGAGATGCAACACCTGTCCCTTTACCTCCCCCCTCGACTCCATCCAAGGACCCAAACAGTCTTTCCAGGTGAGACAGAGGTTCACCTGCACCTCCTCCAACCTCATCTATTGTATCTGCTGATGTCAACTTCTCTACATCGGCGAGACCAAGCGCAGGCTCAGCGATTGTTTTGCTCAATACCTCCGCTTCATCCGCCTGAACCAACCTGATCTCCCGGTGGCTCAGCACTTCAACTCCCCCTCCCATTCCCAATCTGACCTTTCTGGCCTGGGCCTCCTCCATTGTCAGAGCAAGTTCCACCGCAAATTGGAGGAACAGCACCTCATATTTCGCTTGGGTAGTTTACACCCCAGCGGTATAAACATTGACTTCTCTAACTTCAGGTAGTCCCTGCTTTCCCTCTCTATCCCCTCCCCCTTCCCAGTTCTCCCACTAGTCTTCCTGTCTCCTACTATATCCTATCTTTGTCCCGCCCCCTCCCCTGACATCAGTCTGAAGAAAGGTCTCGACCCAAAACGTCACCCATTCCTTCTTTCCCGAGATACTGCCTGACCCACTGTGTTTCTACAGCATTTTGTATCTACCTTCGATTTAAACCACCATCTGCAGTTTTTTTTCCTACAAAAAAGTGTGAGATAGAAAGAAATGGTGTGAAACATGAAGGCACAGTTTTTTAGAAATGCAGCGCCCTTCGGCCCACCGAGTCCACACCAACCAGTGATCTCCGCACATTAACACACACGAGGGACAATTTTGTATTCATACCAAGCTAATTAACCGACAAAACTGTAAGTCTTTGGAGTGTGGGAGGAAACCAAAGATCTCGGAGATAACTCTTGCGGTCACGGGGAGAACGTACAAACTCCGTACAGACAACACCCGTAGTCAGGATCGAAACCGGCTCTCCGGCACTGTAAGCTCTGTATGGCAGCAACTCTACTGCTGCACCACCGTGCCACCCTAACATAGGACGAAAAGCGGTGGAAGAGGATGGGGGGAAAGGAAGAAATGGGTCCACATCCTGGTGGGGCACAGGCTTAGTCCTGCCCCCATCTCTTTTTTCCAGCTTTCTCCCCACTCCCCCTATCAGTCTGAAGGGTCCCAACCCAAAACATCACTTGTCCATTTCATGCACAGAGGTTGCCTGACCCTTTGAGTTCCTCCTGTACTATATTTTGCTCAAGTACTGCACTGTTATGGATGTTGTCTTCCAGATGAGATGCCACACCAAACCCTCATCTGTTTTCTCGGAAGGATGTAAAATATCCTGTGGTTCATACCACAAGTATCTAGGGAATCATAATAATAATAATAATAATAATATATTTATTTTATATAGCGCCTTAACACATGCACAAAGCGCTTCATGGCTGGTTGCAACCAATATGTAGTCTTCAATCAATAGTTCCAAAACAGAATATCTGCTAATTATTGCATTGCCCTTTGTGGCAGTTCACTATGTAAACATTGGCTGTTGCATTTCCTATCCTACACTTCAAACCCATTTTGGCTCATTTTGAAAGGAATATGAATGGTTTATATAAAAGGGAAATTCTGAGCAAATGCTTTTCAGAGACAAAAGAGAAGCAAAGGTCGATAATGACCTCTGCTTACTATGACTCTGGTAAAGACCACAGGATGTAGAAGGAAGCATGTAATAGATTTGCATGGGCTTTCTGCCCATTTCTCTTAGTAATTGCCGCTTGGCGTTCAGGGCTGAAATAAGGGATGGGTTTTTATTAACAAGTGACCCATTTGGAGTACAAGCTACAGGAACTCCACAAGCCAAACACTTCTAAAATCGTCATTTTGTTTTTGTTTACATTGCTTCCGGTTCATTTTTAGTACAGTGCTATTTTTATGAGACAACTTTTCTGTACTTCTAAAATGGTTTTTGCATTTGAATTACCTGTAGGACAAAGAGGTTTCCTGACTATTTGCTGTTTCTTCATCTGAAGATCCATGAAGTCTATGTATTTGTCGTTTCAAATAAATGTTAATGGATTTTTCACCAAAATTATGACAAAATCCGAGAGAAATCCAATCCCAATATATTTCCAGCTGGTCTGCATTTGAGAGTAAAGGCAGGCAACTGTTGTGTATCTTCAGTCTGAAGAAGGCTCCTGACCCAAAACATTGCTTATCCATTCCTTCCACAGATGTTGCCTGACCCCCTAAGTTACTCCAGCACTTTGTGCTCTCCTCAGTATCTGATGCCGAAGCTAGCTACATTTTGAATTTACGTTTGAGTGCTTCTGAACTATAAACATGGTTAAATGGCATTCACTTGGGTGATGTAGCATGGAATTTCATTCAATAATATTCCAATGCTCATCCAGCAAGCAGAGTAACTAACTAGCTTGATTCAATTAAATATAATTAAGAATATGTGGTTTACCTTTTTATTGTAAAGTCTATTTTAAAACCATTGTACTTGTGTAGAAATTGGATTGTTTTGCATTCATTGCATTAGATTGGGTTTCATTTACATTCAAACATTGATCTTTGTACTTTTCCATGTATGAACACCATTTATCATTTTATCATGAGTTAAAATACCTTGTTAAATTACAGTAATTGATTGGAATTTTCCGCTCTTTAATTGCCATGTGTCCATGAGCATGTTTGAGTTTAAACCTCAGCAAACCAGCCTTCCTGTGAAACCAGTGCTGCATAAAAGCATTCTGGCTAAATGCAAACTGGGGACTTCTCAGCGCCACTTCTCAAAAAAGGAACATATTGAGGATGAGATTTTCCATCACCTTAAGTGTGTCAGCACATGCTATGGCTGCCTGATGTAAAGAGTGCTTGAGTATTAAGACTTCATGCCCAATACAATATCTGTGTCTTCTGAGACATGGATGGCCTGCAGCTGGCCCTCACACCACTGGAGAAGGACCACCAATGCTATCTCTGTAAAAGCCTCCAAATCCATTGGCATCAATGCTGGTGTTGTCTCCCAAGCCCGAAATCCCAAGCACTCAGGTCCTAGACAGTCAGCCCCAATGGACAGGACATGTCCTCTGCATGCCTGACATCAGACTTCAGAAACAGCAGGAATTTCAGAGCTCATATGTTCATAAGTGATAGGAGTAGAATTAGGCCCATCAGCCCATCAAGTCTATTCTGCCATTCAATCATGGCTGATCTATCTCTCCATCCTAACCCCATTCACTTGCCTTTTCCCCATAACCTCTGACACCAGTACTAATCAAGAATCTATCGATCTCTGCCTTAAATATATCTACTAACTTTGCCTCCACAGCCTTCTGTGTCAAACATCTTCCCATTCACCACCCTCTGATTAAATAAATTCCTCCTCATCTCTTTCCTAAAAGAATGCCCTTTAATTCTGAGGCTATGACATCTAGTCCCAGATTCTTCCACTAGTGGAAACATCCTCTCCACATCTACTCTATCCAAGCCTTTTACTATTCTGTATATTTCAATGAGATCCCCCCTTATTCTTCTAAACTCCAGCGAATGTAGGCCCAGTGCCGTCAAACGCTCATCATATGTTAACCTACTCATTCTTGGGATATTTCTTGTAAACCTCCTCTGGACCCTCTCCAGAGCCAGCACATCCTTCCTCAGATATGGTGTCCAAAATTGCTCACAATATTCCAAATGCAGCCTGACCAGCGCCTGAGAGCCTCAGCATTACATCCCTGTTTTTGGAAATAAGCCCTCTCGAAATAAATGCAACCACTGTGTTTGCTTTCTTTACTACTGATTTGTGGATTAACATTTTGGGAATCCTGCACCTGCACTCCCAAGTCCCTTTGCACCTCTGATTTCTGGATTCTCTCCCCATTTAGAAAATAATCTACGGCTTTATTCCTACTACCAAAATGCACGACTCCGCATCTTTGCTACATTATATTCCATCTGCCACTTCTCTTCCCACTCTCCCAACCTAACCTCGTGCTTCTGCAGAGTCCCTGCTTTCTCCACACTACCTGCCCCTCCACCTATTTTCGTATCATCCGCAAACCTGGCCACATTGCTTTCAATCCCCTTATCCAAATCATTAATATACAACGTGAAGAGTAATGGCCCCAGCACTGAACCCTGTGGAGCTCCATCAAGACCGGTCATGGTGGCACAGCGGTAGAGTTGCTGCCTTACAGCAAATACAGCGCCGGAGACCCGGGTTCGATCCCGACTACGGGTGCTGTCTATACGGAGTTTGTACATTCTCCCCGTGACCTGCGTGAGTTTTCTCTGAGATCTTCGGTTTCCTCCCACACTCCAAAGACGTACAGGTTTGTAGGTTAATTGGCTTGGTAAATGTAAAAATTGTCCCTAGTGGGTGTAGGATAGTGTTAATGTGCAGGGATCGCTGGGCGATGGGACAAAGGGCCTGTTTCTGCGCTGTATCTCTAAAACTAAAAATTAAAACTAAAGGACAAAAAAAAATATTCAATTATGTTTTTAAAGCCTCCATGAAAAAGGTGTAACATGCCCACCGATCCCTGGGAATACTTGGTCCATGACCGCTCAACATTGAAAAAAAGTATTTACGATGACACAGAACTTTGAATGAGCATCTGGAAGCTCTGCAGAAGGAGTGCACCAGACCATCACACAAACCAACCTCCTTTCCATTGACTCTACTTACACTTCTCGTTGCCTCAGCAAGGCCACCAGCATAATCAAGGACCTCACAAAGAGTCTCACCCCGGTCACTCCTTCTTCTCCCCTCTCCCATGGGGCAATAAGTACAGAAGTGTGAAAACACATACCTGCAGATTCTGGGACAGTTTCTGCCCAGCTGTTATCAGGCAACTGAATCATCCTATCAACAACCAGAGAGTGGTCCTGAGCTACTATCTACCTGACTGGAGGGCTTTGGGCTATCTTTAATCGGACTTTACTGGATTTTATCTTGCATGAAACATTATTCCCTTTATCATGTATATGTACACTGTGGATGGCTCATTGGAATCATATATAGACTTTTCTCCTTTTAGCATGCAACAAAGGCTTTCCACTGTACCTCGGGACACGTAACAATAAGCTAAACTAAATTAAATTAAACTAAACTAAACTAAACCTCTTAATTTACCTGCCAGTTCACCCCATTAAGCATCTCTTACCTCACCTTTGGCAAAATCTACAATCTCTGTTGACATCATCAGCCATCTCAAACCCATGGATTTGGAGTGGAAGCGTCCACTGAAGTGAGTTGAATAGAATTGAAACATTTGGATGCAGATTTGAGGCTGGGGTCTTTTGCTGCAGTCATAGTAATTTAGTCTAGTTTAGTTTAAAGATACAGTGTGGAAACAGGTCCGTCAGCCCACCGATTCCACACCAACCAACAATCACACCATACACTGGTTCTATCCTGCACACTTGGGACAACTTGCAGAAGCCAATTAACCTACAAGCCTGCATGGCTGTGGAATGTGGGAGGAAGCCGGAGCACCTGGAAAAACCCACACGGTCACAGGGAGAATGTGCAAACTCCATTCAGACAGCACCCATAGTCAGGATTGAACCCAGGTCTCTAGCGCTGTAAGGCAACAACTCTACAGCTGCGCCACTGTGCAGTCACATCTCACATGCAAGTTCCTGGTGAAAGATGTAGTGCTCCACCATTCATCCACTCATGTATCAAATATATAAAATATATCAAAGATGTATAGGTTTGTAGGTTAATTGGCTTGGGTTTGTATATTTGGTATAAGTGTAAATTGTGCCTAGTGTGTGTAGGCTTGTGTTAATGTGCTAGTCGGTGCGGACTCGGTGGGTTCTCTAAAAAAAAATCAGAATCATAAGCAAATGGAGG